>NW_019154121.1:2445986-2586365 GCF_002288905.1 Enhydra lutris kenyoni
TGAATCAAATTAAATCTGTAAATATAAGAATGGTGTCAAAATGCACACCTCAGTTTTCTAATCTCTTGCTTTTTTTATGTTACACTTGTGTCCTTCCCCTACTTCTTTTTTTATTTTTTAACGATTTTATTTATTTATTTGACAGATCACAAGTAGGCAGAGAGGCAGGCAGAGAGAGAAGGAGAAGCAGGCTCCCTGCTGAGCAGAGAGCCTGATGCGGGGCTCTGTCCCAGAACCCTGGGATCATGACCTGAGGTGAAGGCAGAGGCTTTAACCCACTGAGCCACCCAGGGATCCCTCCCCTACTTCTAACACCTACCTGATGATAAATGTTAATAACTCCACAAAATTATCCAAATAAGTTTTGCAATCTTCTCTATGTTATAGAAGATAGCCAAGAACATAAGCATATATATATATATATATATATATATATATATATATATATATATACACATACACACACACACTTGACTATACTATTAAGGTCTTTTATCTTCATTTTCTGACTTTTCACTTTTCTGTAAAGATACAGATTTCTATCAAGATTAATCCTCAATGAAGTTACCATTAAAATTCTAGCCAAAATTAAAGTGCAAATCAATAGAATATGTGTGTTAATATTATGTTGCTCATAGCTTGGCTTTAATTCTGAATTGTTCCTTTATAAATATTTTTGTGTCATAGAGAGAGACTAGTCTATGATTAGCTATTATCTTTGCTTACATCGAATATTGCTTCTGTTGCTGGGATACTTAACTTCATATTCTGAATATTGTTTAATCTCAAAGAAGAACCAGCCAGTTTATAAAATATCAGATTGGAGTGGAATGTCTTTGCCAACATTTCTACACTTAGCCTCAATTCATAAAGATATATCTTTTTGTTTTTATTTAAATTCCAGTTAGTTAACATACAGTGTAATATTGGCTTCAGGTATACAATTTAGTGATTCAACACATACATACAACACCTGGTGCTCATCATAAAGATATTTTTTTTAAAATACAGTGATTTCATATTTGAGTTTACTGTTTGGCAGCTGCTGGAATATGCTACCATAATCACCCTGCACATGGCCTTTAAAAGCATTTATAGGGACAATCATTGCTTCAATTTTGATATTATGGCAGCATCCCAGGAACCTGTGACTGGTATTACTTGCACTGCAATTTTGTTTAACGATGGCTCCTGCCCCATGACAATATGAAAAGTGCCCTTCCATCGTTAATTTGTAAACCTCTGGTATGGAGGCCAACTTGATCACAGTTATTATGCCAATTCTCCAAGGACCTGCTGGCTTACAACCACTGCCTCACTGTCATTGCCAGTTATTATGTAATTAAATGAAATAATATGTGGGTAGTAAGCTCAGATCACTTTAACATTTATAACGATGGTGAACAACTCTTGTTCTTGTAGCATTTTCTGCTTTGGCTAACAGTACAAAATATGTTCCTGAGATAACAACCACCTTCCTAGTTAAATTTGTGATGTGAAGATATGGTCCTAAATCTCATATATCTTAATAGGTGGAATCAAATAAATTAATTCTAAATCAATTGCTGGAACTTCATGCACAAATAATTTGGGCTTGACTAATCAGTTTTATAAGTATAAGGTAACATAAGTTCCCATCAACTGGTTTAATGTCACTCAAGGTGATATCCAGGGAGTATATAGTTCCATTCAGATCCCTTTAGATCAGAAGATTTCAACTGAAGTGATTTTGCCCTCCATAGGACACAGAACAATGTCTGAGACATTCTTGAATGTCACAACTTGGGAAGTTTGCTATAGTCATCTGGTGAGAACATGTTGGGGATGCTGGTAAACACCCTTCAATGCAACAGTCACCTACACACACTCTAAAGTAGAATTACCTGGCCCCAAATGTGAATAGTGCTAAAGGTGATAATCTTGTCTTTGGATGACAGAAACTTGAACTTCCACTAATGGCCTTCAGTGGGATATATAGTCAGGGTTATTGTAAAGCTGTTTTCTGGCTTCCACTGTCCATATCACATATACATGTTTATGGATTGAAAATTATAGAAGTGTAGAGATGGACATAGTATATAATATAGGTTTATATCTCACAAAATAAGTCTTAACTACTTTTCTAGTAGAGTTATTTGCTGATTGACACACTTAAAGATAGACCAATAATAAAATCATTTTTAATAATTTTACATACTTTTAATGTAAGCATATGTGTGAAGAAATAAGAACTTGCTTGTAAGCAATTTGAAAGTCATTCTAATTTTTGCATATGCCTCTCTATTGAAATTATACATAACACTACTTTTATCAATAATTTTTACTTTATTATTATTAAAAAATATTTTAATGAAAGTTACCCAGGAGTCTCATTTCAGATTCACAAGTAATCACTTATACAATATAGCTGAATGTGACATAAGTGCCTAATACTGTTCTTTCATTCTCTAAAAGCCTGTGTTAAGTACAAAGGAACCCACCTCACTTGAAGGGATAGAAAAGAAGCATTTTAGTGGAATTCCTTTAAGTTGCTGGGTTGTTAGAGGCTATGGCTCTCAGGTTTTCATGTGCTTAAGAATAACTCATGGGTACTTTCTTTACATTCTTGGGCCTGAGCACCAAAGAGTATGATTTAGTAGGTATGGAGTGCACATTTTAAAACCAACTGTTTGGTGATTTCATTCAGAGGATTTCAGACCATAGTTTCAGAAATACTACCTTAAATTTGCAGTCACTGACTGCAACTCCAAAGCTATGAAGGACTCAGTTTGGGAAAGGGAGAATGGGAAAGCCTGGACAAAAAGGTAAAAAAAGCTTAAAGGCTGTACATGATGAATAATTATTAATTTATAGCAATAATTCACTGATTCAAGAAGTATTTACTGTAAGCCAATTACCTACTATGAATAGTCTCAGCACTAAGAACATTGCTATAAATAAAAAAGAAAAAAATAATCTTCCCTTTTGGAGTTTATATTCCAGTGGGAGGAGCCAACAAATTACAAACATAAGGCAGAAACAATTAATAGTTTTCTTTAGATTCATACTTTAAAGTGATTTATTATTTCCCTTGAAATATGTTCCTCTCTACACTCCTCTCCATAGACCCATAATTCTATGAAATTTTAAAAACACTAATTGACACCAAATTAATGGGTCAGTGTTTTAGTTCAAAACAATATATCTCACTCTCTAAATGATGTTGTTGCCATTTGTTACACAGTATCTAGAAGTAAAAATCCTGGCAAATAGTGCTGCCATGTTTTGTTATCCATTGTGAAGAAATACTGCATACATTTTATTTTGGGTGAGTTTGTATCTCAGTGTTAAAACTGCATACATTGCCATAACTGCATTTTTTGTGCTGTTTAATAAGGTGTTGCAACCTTATAATTAATATGATTTTTAAAAGTTTTCTGATTTGAATGACAAAAAAATATAATGTGCGTATGCTTGTTTTGTTGCTGTTCTTACTATTGTTCCTCAACTATCTAGGACACTACATTTGGAGGATTTGAAAAGTATCCCAATAAATAAGAAAATATTAAAAAGTGTTTGAAAAACTCTAGAATGTAAAGTTTAAATCTATTTACTGCAGACTTTATTGGAGCTTTTATTATGTGATTATGAATTGTGATCCTTCAAGAACATGATAAAATAAACACTGTTACCAACATTTTCAATAATCATTTCTTTTTATAGAGTTTATAAAAGGACCATATGCCCTGAAAGAATAATTGAGAACAGAGGGAAATATAGAAAAATGTTTTTAAAAACCTGACAAGTCAAATTAAAACAAATCTATCATCTGTCTATCCACACATGTATAATTGTATGACTATGTGGCCTACATTTAACTGGATGTGAAGTGTTCATCAGAACAACACCCTTTCTACCTTGAGTTGAGATTTTCTGATTTTAGTGCTTGTATCTCAGCCTAAGAAGAAGTAATTTTCAGATTAGCTCCCAATCATTAAGTGACTTTCTTCTCCCAAAAGAGCAGGACATAGTTTTCACCATCAAAGCATTAGAAAGATTGCATCAAAGGAAAATAACATAGTCAAAGCAGTCAGAATACAGAATGCCAAATCTTTTATTGGCAAATCTTTGAATATCAGCTGAGATTTTGTAGGATATATTGGAGGGAACACACATCCAAGGAAATGAGTCACTAAAGGTGCACATATTCTGTGAGCATACACATTAGTAAAGATGGAAAGCAATCTTAAAATAAAAACAAAAGATCAAAACAAATAAAACATTCCACTACTGATAGGTTTTGATTAAAAAAATGGTATGTCATATAAAAACTACATCTGGAATTGTGTGTGTTTACACACTGACTTGTAGGAAATATTGAGTAATTACTAATTTAAGATTATTTTAACTTATTAATTTCACACTATTTTTATATTGTATAATATGTGTATTTTATAATATAAAATATTATACTATATACTACACATTATAAATATTCTACACAATACACTCTTTTTCAGTGGTAACAGATATTAAAATTCTTATACTAACATAGTCTGGGTGTTAAGGGACAGAAGTTATTATGAAAGAAATCTAGACTCAAACAGAACTTAGTCACACAAGTCAAGGATATTTGTTTGTTTGTTTTTATTGCCCTAGTGAGGCAGAACTTAGGACCAAACCATAATTTTAATGATTATTATTCTTAATCATATGTATTTTATGCTTAAGTTAAATATAATAAATTTTATGCCATTCTTACTTAATGGGTTCATGTCTATCAGTTCGCAAAGCATCTTGTCTTCAATCCCTCATTTACTTAACAAATATTAAGTATTTATTGTACTCCTACTATGTTACAATTCAAAGTGCTTGTCTAGTATCATCACACATTTCTTGCATTTCTTTGACATTATCTAGTTCTTGCAGTTGGAGTATCAATCTCCACAGTTAGCAAAGCAAGGTTAGCTTTTAGAACACTGTCTCAATGAGACTATTCTGTTTAAAAATGTAACAGTTGGCATACGTGAAATGTCAGTCAATTTACTTGTGGCTCAGTAATTTCAGACCCTGTTGAGAGTTTATTTTACAGCTTTAAAAGAAAATAAAATTTATTTTTTGTTATCTCATTCTCAGTTACTTAGAAATAGTATGTGTGTGTGATGTCACACATGCATACATATAGGTAAATAATCATTGCAAAAATAATTAATAAAAAGAAGAGTAAATAAAAAATCAAGTATTCTAGTAGCATATTTGTGTTAGATCAGAAAAACTAACATTAAAAATAAAATAATGTTTATGTTAAAGATTTTTAAATATTAAGAAAATGCTAGGTGCTTATGCTATAATGACTGTCCAAATGTCTCTTTCTTAATGGGAAATTCATTGTACTAGGTCACTAACTTATAGTCCCATTAGGTTGGGTAAATGATAGAAAAGCATCTATGTCTATATAGGCTTGGAATGCTGCCAAAATGTGAGCAATATGCAGAACAAAGGTCCCAGGAATGTGATCATAAGCCAGAGAAAGGAGAAAAAGTTGGCATACAAGGAAAAAAAATTAATTCAAAAATGCAATAGAAATCAAAAGCATGGAGATGTAGAGGCATCTATTTTAAGTTGTGGCATAAAATGAATTAGAATCTAGCTCTGTGAAATCATAATCATATCTCTGTTAAATATCTTCTCTTAATAATGATGCATAGATAAAAATATTTTCTACTTTTTCATATCCAGACAGAAGAGAAAGAAAAAAAAAAAAGTTGCATACTTAGAAAAGAACCGGAATGACATAATATAGAGATTCTCCAAATTCAGCTGCATCAGAATCACCTAGTAAAATTGTTAAAAAACATGCTTCTGGGCTCTACCCCCAGACTCTATGATTCAATCAGTCTAAAGAAATGTCATACATTTTTGATTTCTAATTTAAAAAAAAAAAATCTCATTTTTATTTTTATTTCCAAGAAGTCCCTAAATCATGCTGACACCTCTAGACACTTAGAGAATCACTAATAAAATGCATGGACATATCATTAGAAATTTATAAGGATGCTAATGAAAACTATTTGAAGAAAAATGATTTATTTCTTTATTTTATGACTTCTGTTGGACACTGTAAAAAGTCAGAGGAATGTCTTTAAGGGAGATACAAGAAGTTATAAGATGCCTCATTAAATGTATTTTTACAGAATGGTTTTAATCTACATTTTTTTTCAGGAATCTATAAGACTAGAGTTGGGCATTAATTTAGTTGACCACAGGAATTCAAATATATACATATATGTATTTGAGCCCACACACATGAAACTGGTTATTCATGTTGTCATTAATAACATGTTACAACAATTACAAAAAAAAATGTTATGAAATATCTTGGCCAGAGTTTAGAATTGAAATCCAAAAGAATGGAGGAACCTCCTACATAGGTTTATGGATCTGAAAGTTTGCAAGAAGCCATGATGAACTGGTAAAGGAAGAGTAAGAGGAAGGACTGGAGGGGGTGAAGAAAGAGACTTGCTTCATCATTTACTATGCAGGCAGTCAGGTCTGAGATAGCCCTGAAAGATTCCAATATGTTGTGGGACGTAGGTAAATCTTTTCTCACATGTTCACGAGTAGCTTGGAAGTGGTACAAAGCACTCTATCTTTTGGACAGAACAAGGAGAATACAGACAGCAGGATCCTGCAGGATCAGAATATGCCTACTCCCCTATTCCTCCTTATTGCCCATTCTCCTTTGCAAATGGTTAATGAATTTTTCTCATTTTTTTTTCTTGATTTTGTCCCTAAAACCTTGATTTCAAAATACTATGAAATTTAAAGACAACCCTAGGCAAAAACTGTGAGGGAAATCTCTCCCAACTTTTGAATAAGAAGTTTTAACCATGTAAAAGAATGGGCATTTGAATCAGTAATACAAATGGTAATTACATTATATGTCAACTTTATTTTGTGACCTAAGATTCATACTTACCTGAGTAATTTTTGTGTACATCTGGAAAAAGAGCTATTTAAACACTATTCTGTACAGGAATAAAATGTTGCCTCTAGTACATGAATTAAAATATTAAAATAGGACTTTTCAGTCTTTTACATAATTTTTTTCCTAAAGTCTCTAATGTGACTCTTTGTGGTTTTTTGTCCCATCCAAATTGTAATAACTTTGATGAATCTTTACCTGAGGTCTATAAAAAGAGATGAGTGGTTATTAGATGTGAACAAGTATCTCACTATAGAGATGAAAAGCCACATCTGGTTTACAGAATCACTCTACTATAGTGATTTTCCATTCCTCAACAATTTTAAAAGAAATCCATATGGAAAAAAAGGAGATTACTTTATGTGTGGGAGACATTATGACTACATCAGAAATGTTCCATTAACTTGAATTAGGTACTAAAACTTTTAAAGCCATTGATCAATAATCGAACCATATTTTCACAAACAAATTATTACTCAAAATGCAGACAATAAAACTAGATAATTTAAAACTTTTCAGTTGATAATCAAACTTGTCTAAATCCCATTGAAATCAACAAAAGCAAGCTAACACCAAGACATATTGTAATTAAATGTGCAAAATATAGTGAAAACAAACAAACAATAACAACAAACAAACAAAACAAACAGAAAACCTTAAAAGAAGCAAAATAAAAGGAGTCCTTAATTTATAAGGGAAAACCCATAGACTAGCTGGAGATTTCTCAACAGAAACTTCCAAGTCAGTAGAGAGTGACATGATATATTCAAATTGCTGAATGGGAAAAATCTGTAGCCAAAAATACTCTATCTGGCAAGGTTATCAATCAGAGTAGAAGAAGAGATAAAGAGTTTCCCAGAAAATCAAAACTAAAGGAGTTGGTGATCACTGAACCACCCTTGCAAGAAATATTAAAGGGAAGTCTCTGAGGGTCTTGGTGGCCCAGTGATTTAAATGTCTGCCTTTGTCACAGATCAT
The DNA here is from genome assembly GCF_002288905.1 of Enhydra lutris kenyoni. Classification (NCBI taxonomy): domain Eukaryota; kingdom Metazoa; phylum Chordata; class Mammalia; order Carnivora; family Mustelidae; genus Enhydra; species Enhydra lutris. Next base: position 2,453,929 of record NW_019154121.1, read on the forward strand.
GATCTCAGGGTCCTGGGATCAAGCTCTGCCTCAGGTTCTCTGTTCAGTGGTGAGACTGCTTCTCCCTCCCCCTCTGCCCTCCCCCCCCCCCCCCCCCCCTCCCCCCCCCCCCCCGCTCATCTTTTCTCTCATCTCTGTCAAATAAATAAATAAAATCTTTAAAAATAAAGGGTATTCTTTGAGTGAAAAGGAAAAACTGAAAGTGACAAAGACAAAAAAGGATCAAAGAAAATCTCCAGATACAATGACAAAACAAGTAATTAGATGGCACTAAGTACATATCTATCAGTGATTATTCTGAATGTAAATGGACTAAATACTCAAATCAAAAGACACAGAGTGTTAAAATAGATAAGAAAACAAGACCTATATATATGCTGCTAACAAGACTCATTTTAGACCTAAAGACAGCTGCAGATGGAGAAATGTTTACTATGCAAATGGATGTCAAAAGAAAGCTGGGGTAGCAACACTTATATTGGACAAACTAGACTTTAAAATAAAGACTGTAACAAGAGAAAAAGAAGACCATGATATCATAATAAAGGGGACAATCCAACAAGAAGATTTAACAAGTGTTAATATTTATGCCTCCAACATAAGAGCACCCAAATATATAAAATAATAACAAAAACATATGACTGATAATAATACAATAATAGTCAGTGATTTTTAACACCTCACTGACATCAATGGACAGATATCCATAAAATCATTAAGAAAACAATGGCTTTAAATAACAGACAGGATCGGGTAGACTTAACAGATAATATTCAGAACATACCATCCTAAAACAGCAGAATAACCATTCTTTTCAAATCCACATGGGACAGACAAATTGGATCATATGTTAGGTTACAAAACAGGCCTCAACAAATACAAAAATATTAATATCATAGCATACATGTTTTCTGATCATAATGCTATGAAGCTAGAAATCAACAAGAAAAAATTTCAAAGACCACAAATACATAAAAGTTAAACAACATGCTACTAAACAATGAGTTGGTCAACCAGGAAATAAAAGAAGAAACAAAAAAATACATGGAAACAAATGAAAATGAAAACACAGTGGTCCAAAACCTTTGGGATACAGCAAAAGTGGTAATTAGAGGGAAGTACATAGCAATGTAAGCTTAAGAAGCAAGAAAAATCTCAAATAAATAACCTAAACTTACACCTGAATGAGATAGAAAAAGAACAACAAACGAAGCCTAAAACCAGCAGAAGGAAGAAAATAATAAAGATCAGAACAGAAATAAATGATATACAAACTAAAGAAACTGTATAACACACCAAAGAAACCAGGAGCTAATTCTTTGGAAAAGTTAATAAAATTGATAAACCTCTATCAGACTTATCAAAAAGAAAAGAGAAAGGACTAAAACAAATAGAATCACAAATGAGAAAGAAGAAATAACCAACACCACAAAAATACAAAAAAAAATTATAAGAGAATATTAGGAAAAAATTATGCCAACAAGCTGGATAATGTGGAGACGTGTAATTTCCTAGAAACATATAAACTACCATAAGTGGAAAAGGAAGATATAGAAAACTTGACATACTGATAACCTGCAAATTGAATAAGTTATCAAACAACCCCCAAGAAACAAAAATGCAGGGTCAGATGGCTTCATAGGCAAATTCTACCAAAATTTCAAAGAATTATTACCTATTATTCTCAAACTATTCCAAAAAAAAGTGATAATAAATAAAAGAAAAAGAAAAAAAGAAAAGAAAAAAAAGGAAAGTTTTTAAATTCATTCTAAGAGGCCAGCACTACCCTGATACCAAACCAGACAGAGGCACCACAACGGAAAAAAAAAAAAAAAAGAAGGAAGGAAGGAAGGAATAGAGAGAGAGGGAGAGGAAGAAAGAAAGAATGAATGAACAAACTACAGGACAACATGTTCTAATGAACATGGATGCAAAAATCTTTAATAAAATACCAGCAAACAGGGGTCAATGATAAATTTAAAAAATCATTCATCATGATCAAGGTGGATTTATTCCTGCATTGACAGGGTGGTTCAATACTCACATTAAATAAAAAAAGATCTTGCTCCGCAGCCGAAACAAAAAAGATCTGGCTCCGCAGCCTGCCTCCTCCCTTTCTCCCTCTTTCACCACCCTTGCTTTCTTCTTTCCTTCTTGCCTGCCTCCTGCTCCTTTTCTCTATCTCCTTGTCCTCTGTCCCTCCCTCTCATTCTTTCCCCCCCCCCCCCAACTTCTTTTTTTTCTTTTCAAGCTTTTAGAATGATTGAATGACTCAGGTTCTAATGCCCAATTCTGGCCAAGGTTTATCAGCACACCATGCAGAAGGAGTCAAGCCCCCAACTCCTGTTTTTAGTACTTGAGAGGGAAAGGCACTCACCTCCACTGGAAGAGAGAACATCCCTGTTCCCAGGTCCCCATGCTTGGTAACTTTAAAGAGGTTACTTAGTGTCCTATTCCCACGGGCTGAGCTTCCTCCCCTGCAAAATGTAGAAACAAGCTATCTGTTTTCTTGTGAGACACAAGACAGGGGGAAATGCTGTCCATATAACCACCTTTAAGAGTCAATCCTAAAAGGAGAAACCTGCCAGAATGCCCATCAGAACTTGCCTCATCTACAATCTGTATCTGCCTCTGAAGACCAGCCTAGGTATGTTAGTCCGGGTTACCAAAAAAAAAAAAAAGAAAGGATAAGAACCATATGATCCTTTCAGTAGATGCAGAAAAAGAATTTGACAAAGTAAAACATCCTTTCATGATAAAAAAAAAACAAAAAACCTCTTAACAAGTAGGTTTAGAGGGAATATACCTCAGCCTAGCAAAAGCCATATACAAAAAAACCCACAGCTAATATCATCCTTAATAGGGAAAAACTGAGAACTTTTCCTCTACAGTCAGGAGAAGACAGGGATCTCCACTATCCCCACTGTTATTTAACCTAGCATTGGAAGTCATAGACAGGGCAATCAGTCAACAAAAGGAAATAAAAGGCCTCCAACTAGGCAAGGAAGAAGTCAAACTTTCATTACTTGCAGATGACTTGATACTCTATATACAAAACTCAAAAGACTCAACCAAAAAATTGCTAGAACTGATAAACAAGTTTAGTAAAGTTCTCAGATACAAATTTCTATACACCAATAATGGATCACCATAAAGAGAAATTAAAGAAACTTTCCCATTTACAATTGCACCCAAAACAATAAGATATGTAGGAATAAATCTAACCAAAGTTTTGAAGGACCTGTACTCTGAAAACTATAAAACACCGATAAAAGACAATAAAGATGACACAAAGAAATATAAAAGTATTCCATGCTCAAGGCTTGAAAGAGCAAAAATTGTTAAAATAAATCCCAAAGCAATCTACACTTTTAATGTAATCCTTATAAGAATACCACCAGCAACTTTCACATAGCTAGAACAAACAATCCTAAAATTTGTATGGAACCACAAAAGAACCTGAATAGCTAAAGCAACCCTGAAAAAGAAAAATAAAACTGAAAGTATCACAATTCTGGACTTCACATTATATTACAAAGCTGTAGTAATCAAAACAATATGGTACTGACACAAAAATAGAGACATAGATTAATAGAACAAAATAGAAACCCCAGAAGTAAACCTGTAACTATGTGGTCAATTAATCTTCAACAAAGCAGGGAAGAATATACAATGAAAAAAAGACAGTCTCTTCAACAAATGATGGTGGGAACTGGATGACAACATGCAAAGAATGAAACTGGATCACATTCTTACCTCATACACAAAAATAAATTCAAAATGGATTAGAGACCTAAATGTGAGACAGGAATCCATAAAAATCCTAGAAGAGAATGCAGGCAGTACCCTCTTTGACATCAGCTGTAGTGACCTATTAGATAGGTCTCATGAGGCAAGAGAAACAAAGCAAAAATAAACTATTGAGATTTATCAAAATAAAATTTCTGTATAAAGAGGGAAACAATCACCAAAACTAAAAGGCAACCTTCACAGTGGGAGAAGATATTTGCCAATGACATATCTGATAAAAAGTTAGGATCCAAAATACATAAAGAACTTATAAAATTCAAAACCCAAAAAATAAATAATCCAATTTAAAATGGGCAGAATACATGAATATATACGTTTCATATGTATGTATGAACATACATACGTCTTTCTGCAAAGACATACAGAGGGCCAAGAGAAACAGGAAAAGCTGTTCAACATCACTGATCATCAGGGAAATGCAAATGAAAACTACAATGAGAGACACCATTCCACACCTGTCAGAATGATTAAAATAAAAGACAAGAAACAACAAGTGTTGGTAACTGTGGGGGGAAAGGGGAAGTTTTTGCAGTGTCTGCGGGAATGCAAACTGATTCAGCCAACTTGAAACAGTATGGAGCTTCCTCCAAAAGTTAACCTTATGATCCAGCAATTTCACTACTAGGTATTTATCCAAAGATATAAAATAGTAATTCAAAGGGATACCTGTACCCCAATAGTTATAGCAGCATTATTTCCAATATCAATGCTATAGAAAAACCCAAGCGCTCATCAACTGATGAATAGGTGAAGAAGTGATATATATATATAAAATATTAATACATATATATATATATATATATAAATTACTGAGACATAAAAAGGAATGAAATCCTACCATTTACAATAATGTTGCTAGAGCTAGAGAGTATTAAGCTTTCTGAAATAAGTCAGTCAGAGAAGGACAAATACCTTATGATTTCACTCATATGTGGAATTTAAGAAACAAAACAAACAAGCAACAGAAAATGAGAGGCAAACCAAGAAACTGATTCTTTAGAGAACAAATTGATGATTACCAGAGGTGGGGTAGGTGGGTGGATGGGTTAAATAGGTGGTGGGGATTAAGAAAGGCATTTGTTGTGATGAGCACCTGGTGTTGTATGAAAGTGTTGAATCACTCTACTGTACACCTTAAAGTAATATTACACTTCTGTATGTTAACTAACTGGAATTAAAATATAAACTTAAAATAAAGAACGAATCTGGTAGTTGTGATTGTGTAGACTCAGATTACAGTTTATATCTGGCAAATCAATTCTTCCTGATTTAAAACCAGTCAAATGTTTCCATATAAATAGAACCAAGCATCTGACTGGTCCCATTATAGGATATTAAGTTAAATAAATCCTCCAGATGAGATTGCCTTTTGCTTCCACATGCAATCAAAAGAAGTTTTTAACAACTTTTTTTTTCTTTAACTCCATAGGTATGATCTTACTTTGATAGATGTGTATCATATTTTCCAAATATGCAATTCTTATTCTCCCTACTAAATATTACTATATAATTTCCATATTGTAACAAATTACAGAACATTATTTCCAACTTATAAAATAGATATTTTTTACAATTATATAACAAAGAATTGCACCCTTTTTTGTGCTTATTCTACCAGAGTTCTGTATTCATATATTGTACCACTTTAGGAAAAATGTATCCAATGCAGACAGCCGGCCAAGAGATATGCTACATATATCAGGTTTTCACATTCTTAGGTTCAGAATTTACAGTTTTTATTGACTTTTCTTGGCCTTTGTTCTATGGAAAGCTTATTGGTACAATTGTTAAGACATACTTATGAAAAATAGTAACTATTTACTTAGAATTGTAAGTTTTTGCAAAAATGGTTTCAGCAATCCCTTTTTTTATATGCACATTGGGCCTTATGACTTTGCCATTCTTACATTAACATGTGAAGTTTCTCCAGTCTTTGACTCTGGACTTGGTTATGTGACTTATTTTACCCAACAGAATATTATAAGCCAATACGACATAAGCAAAGACTTGGAAAGTACTTGTGTATGGTGATTTGCCATTTTTGGCTATCCCTAGAACTCCAAAAGTACAATATGAATCAGCTAGTCTGTTGAATTGTCCAGGAGGAAAAGAATAAAGGCATTCTCAACTAACTACGGGACAACAATCTGTCATTTGAGTGAGACTATTGTTGATCATTTAACCCTAATGGAGTTGCCAGGTAACCACAGTTCCATGAGTGACACAAAGCAGGGCCAACAGAAGAATTGCATAGCTTATCCCAACCCAAATCTCTACTTATAATTGTTATACATAAAATAGCTGTTTATATAAACCAATAAATTTAGGATGACTTGTTATATAATAATGAATAAATAAACAATGCAAAATTCAAAAATATAACATTAGAATAATTAGAATAATGGAACTGATTTAAGAATGTACACAAACAGGGGCGCCTGGGTGGCTCAGTGGGTTAAAGCCTGTGCCTTCGGCTCAGGTCATGATCCCAGGGTCCGGGAATCGAGCCCCGCATCAGGCTCTCTGCTCAGCAGGGAGCCTGCTTCCTCCTCTCTCTCTGCCTGCCTCTCTGCCTACTTGTGTTCTGTCTGTCAAAAAAAAAAAAAAAAGAATGTACACAAACAGATCCAGGTTTGTACATGCATTTAAACTATGATGAAGACATAAGTCATTTAAGAAGAAGTGAATTTAAAAAAATGTAGTTATTATAATTAGCTATTTTCAAATATTTACCTTAAAATATATATTCCCCAATTGTATATTATGAATTAAATAATTAAACTGAAACTAGGTGAAACTAGGAGAAAATATAGGTGAACGCCAGATTGTGTATTATATAAGCCATTTATAAATATAATACCAGCATCAGAAAAAAACTATGCAAAAGATTATCGGTATACTGTACATAAAAATAAGGTTTATTTTCATCAAAAACAGTAAACAGCAAATACCTACACAAATTCATAACACATTTTTAGAAAATTCTAAACTGATAATATTACCAACATAAAATGACAAAGAATTACAATCAGGCAGTTCATACAGAAAAAACTGCCAATGAATGTATGAAATATTTAATCTAATAATGAAAACATATCAAAATGATAATGAAATATTTTAATCAATTATATTACTATAGTCTAAATGCAATGAAACTCCTTTGTGTTAGCAAGATTTTGGAATGGATATTCCAATAAAATCTTGATAAGATTATATGTCTTAAAAATCTTTCTGGAAGGCAGGGATTCTATTTATTTAGAGTTTTATATAGGCACCCAACTTTTCATTGAGCCATTCCAGTTCCAATGATGGATTTTAAGATTAATAAGGTTAAGATGTTAATTAAAAGATATGTGCCTTACTATGTCCATAGCACCATTATGTTTAAGAGAGTTAATTTGGGAAAAAAATGCTAAATTCATTAAGAATCATTACAACGGAAAGCTACCATACCATTAAATGTCATATTAGCATCAAGCTATAATTGGTTATTCTAAATAATTGCCAAATACAAATATTCACAATAAATGCACATTTAAAATGAGTACGTTCAGCAGGAATTGCTAATATGTTTGGTAATGATAGAATAAAAGTAGAAGAACATATACCATACTACAACAATGGTTCAGTTATGCATAGTTTTAATTTGTAGTAGTAGTAGTAGTAGTAGTAGTAATATTATTAATAACTGACATTTCTAAAGTATATACTATATACCCAGTCATTAAACTAAGCGTTTTATATGGATCATGTCCCTATATAATCCTCACATAACTTCTGTAAGAAAGATACTATTATTTTATCAATAAGGAAACTAATGTTTGGAGAAGATAAATAATTTGTCTAAAATTATCGATACACTAAGCAGTGGACCAGAATTTGGCTCCATACTCTTAACTCAGATTACTCTTCTCCTGTTTGTACTGTGTGTGGTGGTGGTGGTGAGGGGGTAGCTCTAATAATACTTTGTAAGTATTATTTTAAAATAGAGCTACAGTGTTATTTAAAATAATAGAAAGTTAGAGACCCCCACTGGGTACATTGCTTTGGTTTTCCTAAATATCTGATGAAAGTTTTGTATACATTGATGTGTATCCTCTTGAGATAGAGAATAAAAAGACATACCTTCTGATATTTGTAAATGATATAATTTTATTATCTCAAAGAAGATTGCAAACACAAGCAATTAAACTAACTAGCTTTAATTTAATGGTTTTTGTTTTTGTTGTTTTTTTGCTTGTTTTTTGGCATTTAGTATCAAGCATATCAAAAAACAAAACAACCAAATGATTGCTCCAAAGGAAAGGAAATTACTGGAAAGGAAGGTAAGGAAGAAAAGGAGAGAATACTCAAGAGCAATCAAAAAGGAAGTGGAATGAGCTGACAGAAAATAACCAGTGTTCTTCGTTACTAAAATTATTAAGCAAGTTAACTCAGTTATGTGGGTAATTTTCAACAAAGTTGTAAATGGTGTATCAGAAAATGCTATTGCACATATAATTAGCTATAATGCTCCATTACAGAGAATGTACTTCGGCTGTGGTGAACATCTCTTTCTACCTGGATTTTCTTTTTCATGTTAAAAATATATTGACCACTTCATAACTGTGGAGTTTCTACTACTCATTTAACTGCATTGCAGTAGTTTCAAATCATGTTGTATTTTTGAGTGCCATCTCCATGACATGAAGTCTCTTTTTGACTGACTCCAAAGGCCAAATTCCAGTCACTTTCTGTTGCTGGGATTAGTGAAACTCAGTCCCAGGTCAACGGTTTTCTAAAACATAGGAGTCCAAATATAGTTAAGGAAATTCTACTGGCATTCTAGATATTGGTCTTCCTCAGTTAATTATCTTTCAAATGTATATTCAAAATTCAATATAGATAAAATCTTTTAAATGAATAAAATTTGAAGGAAAATTCCAGCCAACTTTCCAAATATTTAAAAAATATTCTTGAGTATAACCAAATCTGGATAAAGTGATATATTTGACTACATTGTATTGATGACTACTATAAGAAATAGCTCATGCTTAACAGTTATGCCTATTGTAAATTAAGGATACTTTTTATTATTGTTACAGAGCCATCTGTAAAAAATTCAAAAATAGTTGAATAGATGCAATTTTCCTGGGAACTTGGTGATTTTCTCTGTTTGTAATCTTGGGGATACTAAATTATGTAATTAGTAATATTTTTTTTCTTTGTCTTCAGCAACTAGATAACTTTGGTTTAATTTTTGACTCATGAATATGTCACAAATGTATACATGTGAAAGTAAAATATATATATTTTGTCTTATGTTTATTTTTTTATCTGCAATCTTTACTGTTTTCTTTATTTTTTCATTGCTTTTCTACCTCCTATTTACTATATGATGATTCATTTGTTATGTGCTCTCTTTGACTTCCTATTTTTTTTTTTCTTTTTTTGTTTTCTGGAAGAACACACAATATTATTGAATGGATGAATGAATTACTTTTTTAAACTTTTAAAGGTGAGTGTAATGTTTGTTTGTAATATATATGCAATCAATTTAGGTGTAATTGTTAATCTAATTTTGGTTTGCTTGATTTTATAACAAAAAGGGGTAGGTTTTGTTTGTTTTGTAAAAAGGCATATCTCAGAAAACCATTAGCAATTTCATCCTGGCTTCCCAATTGACTTTATAAGTACCTCGAGATCGGAGACTATAGACTATGTTTGCCCATGTAGTAGACGTGGCAAGTCAAGTAGTTTCTCAAAACAGTTGTCATTGATGATGATGTTGTTTATTGACAAATTGTACTTATGTCAGGTCAGTTTATTTAATGTATCTATTAGGCACAAGGACTCAATAGTTAATGGAGATAAAAATAATTATGACCTAGATTGTGCACTCTAGGATAACTGGAGAGTAATGGAAGAAATACACTTAGAAAACAAATTATTTTCACCATGGAACTGGTACAGTGATCAAGACAGACACAAGGTGTTATAGTGGAATTACATAATAAAACTTAATAGCTACACTTGTGTGAGCATAACATAATATATAGAGTTGTGGGATCAGTATGCTGTACACTGAAACTGATGTAACACTGTGTCAATGATACTTCAAAAATAATAATAAATAACATTATTTATTTTATTTTATTTATTTATTTAAAAAATTTTTTTAAAGATTTTATTTATTTACTTGACAGACAAAGATCACAAGTAGGCAGAGAGGCAGGCAAAGACAGAGGATGAAGAAGGCTCCCCACGGAGCAGAGAACCCGATGCGGGGCTCAATCCTAGGACCCTGGGATCATGATCTGAACTGAAGGCAGAGGCTTTAACCCACTGAGCCACCCAGGTTCCCCAATAAATAACAATTTTTTAAATTAAAAAGTAATAAAATTAGGAAGTTCTGCAATGCCTATAAATAGTCAACAAGTAGTTACTGAGCATCTCCTAGGAACAGAGCACTGAGAAACACAATACACAGTACTCTCTTTTGATTTCCTTTCTGCTTTTATATGTTTTAGATTTTTCCCTCACATTCTTAGATAATTCCTTGACTCCATTCTTTTTTTCCTTTATTGCAATTTTTGCAATTTTTGATTTCTTTTTGTTTCTGTTGAAACAAATTAATTTACTGAATATGATTAAATTTTAAATATGCATTCCATTGTTATATCATCTCACCCTTTCGATATGACTTAATTCTATATTTTGTTCTTAACTATAAGTATGTTATGCAGAATACAAGGGTCAAAGAATGTCACCACACATAAACAAAGAATATTACTATTTGAGGAGCTTTGAAACATCATCTTAAAATTTGTACCACTATGCTATTTATACCTGTGTGCCAATCAGCAGACATCTGAAATTCAGATATCCAAATAGAATAAGCTTTTATAATGCTTCTATTTCTTTGTTTTGTTTCATTTTGGCCTGTGCTTCAAATAGGAAGGAAAATTCTTCCTATGGGGTTTTTATCAACTACAACACAGTCATCAGAAAAAGCAGCTTAAGAAGAAACTACAGATATATATATATATATGTATATATATATATATATATATATATATATATTTTTTTTTTTTTTTTTTACCTTGCTGTGAGTGAACGGCATACTTCTCTCAGTTTAAAAAGTCTTACCTAAGATAATTCAATTCATCTGTGAATAAGCAGAATCATGAACTTCTGTTTGTTTCATCTGAAATTAAATGTAGCTGTGTGGACATGTGAGTGAGGAAAAGAAGCCTTGAATGCCTGCTTTAAGGAAAAGAAAAATTACTTGAAGAGTATTTTCTTCAGGAAGCCTTTCTCATTACCTCTCCCTGGCCAAAGTATCCTACATTTGCTTTCCCAGAAATTCCTTTAAGTTCCTATTTCTATTAAGGAATGAAATTCTCATTGTTTCAACTCTAACATTTTCTATATACCCATATCCTAAAAGCTCACATTTTTATTAACTGAATTGGGAAAACTAGTAGGGCAGTCCAGGAATTTAAAGAGGCAGATCAATGATTACATCATAGGGTAGGTATGTATCAATTCTAATTAGTCCCAAATTAGTACTGTGACATTTTGGCAGTTGCTAATAACAAAACTGAAATTACAAAATATTTGTATCCCACATTAAGTTAAAATAAGTGTAGGCTCCAAAAGGGAAAAAATGTAGTTACAGACTGATAGGATATGATAATGTCAAGAAGTTTAGTAATCACTGATGATCTGCTTCAATAAAATGATATGGCAAAATCTTTCATATATTATCACTGAGTTTTTGTTCTGCTTCTTCCTGAAGACTCTTCCTTGAATGTTAAAATAATAAACACACAGCAAACATTCAAACAAGCAAATCCCATATAATATGGCTTATACTTATCTAAAAATGGAACATATATTTTGTGGTAATTAGACATTTTCCCTAAATTAAGCAAAACTACCCCCAAGATTAAAAGGTCAAATTTCATAATTATCTCTTTTATGTTTGTTTGTTTGTTTAAAAAGGGCTATCACCATTTTTGCTCTCACATTCTGCTATCTTCAGGGTACTGGTACTATCAGAAAATGTATAATCTCTTCAATTCTATAAACTATTTTAAAATGGCCATTCTTGGAGAAAAATACTTTCTAGTGTCTTTTGAGTATGATAATTTAATAGTAGAGAAAGCACTGAATGTACATTTGATTCCTTTAGAACATAATCACAAAAATTAGTTGGGAAATTTTAATTAAAGCATGCTATTTATACTTATTATTTAACAATTATTCTGGTCAGAATTTTTATAGCAAGAGAAATTTCCCTCTTCTCATTAATATGCAAGATATTAATTAGAATATTTTAATATATTAAATAATTATATATAAATTATATGTATATAGGTTTTAAAGCAAACTATGTTGACAGAAGTAGTACAGTGACCACTGAAGCTAGAAAGTTCATTTGCTCTAGTTATGTGACATTGTAACATGAAACTGCTCCTGTACTCAAAACTTGATAAATGTTTCCTATTTTAGAAACATGAAATCCTCCAAGGTGCCCCTGGAGGAAAGCCCTTCAAGCTTTCATGATTTCCTCTAAATGTTTAAAATCATGCTCTCCTTATGTGTTCTGAGTAACAATTACTGGCTTCTTTCCTGGAAATAAAATGTGCTTTACTCTTTTATCTCCTTTAGTGGCTTCATGCTGTGTCCTGCTTTTTCCTAAAATTGTGATTTAGTTTTTCTCATTCAAGGGATAAAAATAATGATTTTAAATATAGCAGTTCCTTTCTAAAACTTTGTGACTGAGGTAAAGAAACTAACAAGTTACACTTGTTAGAATGAAGTATTTACTAACTATTCATATTACTAGATGTTAGGACGACCTGCCAAAGTGACTTAAAAATCTTATTTCTTTGTGGCACCTGGGTGGTTCAGGCAGTTAAACATTGGACTCTTGGTGTCAGCTCACATCAAGATCTCGTAGATCATGGGAAGGAGCTCCCCATGTCAGGCTCTGAACTCAGCAAGAGTCTGCTTAAATATTCTCTCCTTCTGGCCCTTCCCCTGTTCTCTCTCAAAATAAATTAATAAATCTTAAAAAAATCTTACTTCATTAATTTAGGATATATTCAAGAAAGATGGATGTTTGTTATATTAAATACATATTAGTAATATTATATATCTTAAATCTAGAATTCAAAACTAAGTAAACCTTTTGGATAAAATATCCAATGTTAAATTATGAAAGAATTTTGTGGACTCGTATACTCACTAATACACATTAAAATGTGCACACTACTTTGATATTTGATGCCATGACAAATTGTTCACTGTATACATGCAAAAAATACAGAACAATGTGAAGAGTTATGATCCTAATAATGTGAACATTATTTCATAGAAATATATGTAGAAAAAATCAAACAATGATTTCTAAGTATAACATTACATACTTTTATATATATATAAAATATATCAGCAAAGACTAAATATAAGACAAATAATCATAAAGAACAAAATCCACATATCTGACAATGTACATTTTTAAGTTATGTACAACAAAAAAACAACATAATTTTAAGAGGCAGAAACATTTTTTCCAAATATTTGACAGTTAATACATATCATTAATAATTCATATATGATCAGCTTTTTATAAGAAAACTAATATATATGTATATATATATATATATATATGGTATATGCATGTATAAGAAAACTTAATTTTAAAGAAATACACATGAATTAATAATAATAATTAATAATAATTAATAATATTTGAAATGCTTTAATACTATATTCTGACAAGGGCTACTTAAGTGAACTCATAAGTGGGAATAATAGCTGTATAAAAACTGTCTCAGGGTGCCTGGTGGCTCAGGCAGTTAAGCATCTGCCTTCAGCTCAGGTCATGATCTCAGAGTCCTGGGATCAAGCCTCATGTTGGACTCTCTGTTCAACAGAAGCCTACTTCTCCTGCTCTCTCCCTGCTCCCCCTGCTTGTGCTCTTTCTCTCCCTCTCTCTGTTGAATAAATAAAATAATAAAATAAAATAAAATAAAATAAAATGTATCTCAAATGAAAATTATATGAACTTATAATCACCTCAGGCAATTAATAAAATGATGTTATCTGGGGCACCTGGATGGCTTAGTCAGTTAAGCATCTGCCTTTAGCTCAGATCATGATCTCAGGGTCCTGGGTTAGAGCCCCAGGGTTCTGGGATCGAACCCCACATCAGGCTCTCACTCAGCAGGAGCCTGTTTCTCCCTCCCCCTGCCAGTCCTCCAGCTTGTACTCTCTCTCTCTCTCTGTGTCAAATAAATAAATAAAATCTTTACAAAAAAAAAAAAAAACCTTTAAGAAAATAAAATGATGTTATCTAATGCAAACAGAATGTTGTAGCCACATATAGGCATATCAAAACTTTTAAGAACTTTTTTAGATTAAGGGAACAGATTTCCTGAAATCTGTGATAATCTGTGATAATCATTTTTATACTTATATTGTGAAATTCCTTATAAGTGGGTATTATTTATTTTTTCTGATGGATGAGAAAACTAATGCTCAGAAAGGTAACTAATTTGCCTAATGCCACACAACTAGTAAGAGTATATCAGGGTGGTATCTCTTTTAAAACAATTTAGCTGAGTTTAACAAAAATGTATTTAGCACCATTAGCACATATCAAATGATATGAGAAATAGAAAGGTGAATAGATGTGAACATATCATATATGAGTGATCTTAGCCTATCAGGACCTTAATATTGAGAGGGAGAGAAGGCTATATTCATATTAGTTGCAAGGTGGATTGTCTATAACAAAGATATCACATATGTGCTAAGAAAACTGGAGTTTTATTTTGATTTAAAAAAAAAAAGTCTTCATGATGGAGAAGGCTGTTTAGCCAGGTACAGGTGGCAGGCAAACTTTTTGTGGAGAGATGAAAGGGAGGAAAGGTACAAAGGAGGCCAGATATAGGGCTGAAAGATATGAAATATGACATGTCAGGACAGTTGTTTGGCAAGAATGTGCACAGATCTGAATATCATCCAGTCACTTATGCAGAGAAGTGGACATTTTTACCTGAATTTTTTTGGAACTATGTTAAATTAATAAATATTGGGTGTCAGATCTAATAGGACACCATATATACATATATACATGGTGTCATATATACATATATATGTATCCATGTGTATACATATATACATGGTGTCATATATATATATATTTATTTATGAAATATGGGAAGGAGATTATAAAAACTCATACATTAGTGCTCTTTTAGTTTGGTAGCATACTTATAAATTTTACATTTGGACTGAAATTCTTTGGTAGATAAGTGAAAACTCATTTCTTATTATTTAGTTAGAGGCTAAGGCATTTTTAATAGCTTATGGTCATATTTTGAAACCACTTAAATTTTAACCATGGTTTTTCAAGTAAAATATCATTATTTCTTACATTTGTTGAATAGTGTGTAAGACAGTCTAAAATATAATTATTTTCATAATGACTTCAAATGTTTTTATATACTTTAGTAAAGTTATTATTAACCTAAGAACTAGATGGTCTTTCTGTTGTTTCCTAGTTTATTACAATAGTAAAATATATGTCTCCTATGAATTTATGATTTATATGCTTAATTATGGAGCCATCAATCTCTCATACCCTTATTTTAATTAAATGATATGAAATAAAATAAATTTTATATTAAAAACAATGTACCAAAATGACTATATCAGTAGAATTTATGTATGTATGTATGTACGTATTTATTTACTTATTGAGACAGAGAGAGTACAAATAGGGGGGAGTTGGGCAGAAAGGGAGAGAAAACGAATCTTAAGCAGGAAAATGTGGGGGTTCAATCTCATGACCCTGAGGATCATGATCTGAGCTCAAATCAAGTCAGCTGCTTAACTGACTGAGTCACACAGGCACCCTAGTAGTATTTAATATTTTTATCAACATTTTGGAAAATGTTGGAAAAGAAAATGTCTTTTCAGAGTGTAAGCAGTGAGTATATTTTAGTTCAAAATTAACCCAAATATTACTATCGACTTGTATTAGTTATCAAGCCAGAAATATGTTGTGATTTATTGAATTTATCTACCTAAAGAAGTTAATGTGGTTATAAGTTATTCAGACTCATTTTTCTCTGTTTCTAATAAAACAGTTGTGGATTAGAGAGATTTTTTTTCTTTGATGGATATAAATAAGCAAGAATAAAATGGAAAATAATAGGATAGGATAGGAAAGGAAAGAATAGGCTAGGAGAGGAGAGGAGAGTGGAGGGGAGGGGAGGGGAAGAGAGGGAAGGAGAGGAGAGGTTAATGAGAAGAGAAGAGAAGAGAAGAGAAGAGGGTGTGGGGGCAGAAAGGATTTTAACTGTTAAACTGCAATCTCTGATCAAACACAAGGGCTTCTAGGGTAAGCACCACATTTGAGTTGCTTGCTATCAGTTTTAGGCCCACTCCTACGTTTCCTTGGGAAGGAGAACATGAAGATGCTAAGAACTGAGCCAAAGTTTTAAAGGAGACATGATCACCATAAACACTCTTGAGACACAGTGTATACTGACCAAAGGGATGAAAAATAAATGAATGGGATCATTTCTGTTTCTACCTGTTTACATACCTAATAAATAGCTCTTATTTTTCCTTTTAGGTGCCTAGTATTGAAGAATGTTTAAATCAATCAACAGCTATTAAAAATGAAGACAAGGGAGAATAGAAAACAAACTTTAAATTATTGATGTTGAATATAAATAATCTTGCAATAGAAACTTTACACATATGTTAGAATTGGAACTATTTATAATTTTAAATTACAATAAAGACTCAGGAGCATAAGTTTATTAAAATATGTCCAAATTTTGCAATTTTTGTTTGAATCAATTTCCAAAATGCAATGATTTTTAAATGAGCAATGCTACACTGCTTTGGCTTATAAATGTAATGTGTAATATTTCATCAAGTAGCTTTTAAGAATCTTCATTAGTTTGGTTTGAAATTTCTATTTTAATGTTTTAATTATATGAACAGCTAAACTTGTAAGCAATTTTTAGATCATAGAAAATTTAATAAAGTTGAGTGGGGATTAAAATCATATTTTTCCTTTGGGATGAATTCATAACTTTGTGTACCTTTTTCTCTTTCCTTCCTTCCTTTCTTCCCTCCTCTTCCTTCCTTTTTTAATCTACATGTGCATACAAATTATCTCATTTTATTGTGTAAATTTCATATAGATGTATATAATATATAGATGTATACAATCTATATAACTATAAATTGTAGACAAATAGTTTACATTCATTTCATCCCTTCATTACATATTTATAAAATGTGAATATTTTTTCACAGCAAGTTGCATATAAAAACAAGAAAAACAACGTAATTTTCCTGTTTCATTTTTTTTTAATATAAATAAGTGTGATGCCAATAATCAACTACATGGAGATGAGTCTCCAAACGGTAAGTTACTGAGAACAAAAATAAATGTTATCTTTTGTGACTTAAATAAATGTTTATGTAGTATTTTTAAATAATTTTCACCAGCCAGTTGTTCATATAATTTTATTAAATAAAAGTAAACTTTTTGTTCATAAACTAAAATAAAATGATAATAAAAATGGAATTGGTGTGTGTTGTATATATATATTGTGTATGTGTATTTAAAAAATGAATGAATGTTTATACTGAATTATTTCCCAGAATCCCAAGATTGTGAATTGTCTACATGTGTTGGTTTAAATTATTCCTTTAAACAAAAATTATATAAAATGTCATAAAGCTTAAATACCATTATAGGTACTTATTTTTATTTCATTTTTAAATTCATAAATTGTACTCTAATCTAAACTATACTCCTGGAACACAGGAGAATAAAAAGGTTATAACTATTTTTCTTAATAAACAGTAAAAAGAGAAAGACATAACTATTAATGCATTTTCTACTAGGGGAGAATAAACTGTAAAGATGTGCTTTGTATGATGCATGTGACATTTATGTCACTCTTGAGACACAAAACAGAATTTGGGTAGCTGTAATATTATGGATCAACATATAACCTTTACAATTTTTAAATAGGAAACAGGTCCTAATGATCACAGATATTTCTTCATAAGCTAAAGAAAGAATTGTAAATAGAATTTTTTTTCTGTGCATTTTCTGTGTCTCTGAGATAATATAAGAATATTTAATCATTTCTTAGATTATTCTTTCATTGTGAATTAAATAAATTAGAACTACATTATTCCTTTTAAAACTGGGCTAAAATTATTTAAAAGTATAAAGTGATCTACAAAAGAGTAAATATTATCAACAAAGCTTTATTAGCATGAATTCTAGAATTATATTGTCATGGAGTTTAATAATGGATTCTGCCTAATAATTTGTAATTTGTTTGTTTCTCTCTCTTTTGAAACCCCTGAATTTTAGTTACCTTAATTTCAAACTAATTGAATCATTCCTCTGCATGGTGAAAGTCTTTTTTTTTCTTTTTTTGGTGTCTTAATACATCTATACTTTCTTACATTTATTATTGAAGTATAGTTGACATACAATGATATATGAGTTTCAGGTATACAAGATAGCAATTTGACAATTCTATACATTACTTAGTGCTCACCATGATAATTGTAGTCACTACTTATCACCATATATTGTTATCACAATATTATTGATTATATTATTTATGCTGTACTTTTCATGTTCACGACTTGTCACATAACTGGAAGTTTGTACCTTTAAATCTCCATCTATTTTACCCATCCACAACCCACTTACCCTCTGGCAACCACCAGTTTGTCTTCTATATTTAAGAGTCTATTTTATCATTGTTATTTTTCCTTTTTATTGATTCCACAGTTAAGTGAAATCTTATGGTATTTGTCTTTCTCTGACTTATTTTACTTCTTCTAAAAACTTTAAATTCTCTGTAAATTATACAGATTTCAAGAGAAGTGAAATAATCCCAGAAGTGGTTATCTCTTTTGTTTCTGTGCTGGATTATCCATGTGATAAACTAAGAAATTTATGATTAGAGGAAATCATTTTACTCATCAGATGAAAAGTTAGAATTATTTGAATCCCTTACATTTAATTATACTTTTCTATTGTTTCTATATTTGTTATATTGTTTCTATATTGGTTAAGGGAACTTACTATAATATTTTCTACAGATAGTGTCACCTGGTATTAATCTGACCCTGCTAATAAGACTATTTTGGTCTTTAGCATTAAAAATTTTAAAAAGTAAAATTATACAAATTCTCTTTAAACACATGTCTTCTATTAGTGTATAAACTGGAAAATCGTGGAAGTAAAAGTAATGAAACCCTTAAAATGTAACTTTAGCTATGGCTGTTATCTGTTTGATGGGAAATCATAGGTTTTTTTAAGCTTATAATTATTTAATTGTGCTTTTTAAATTAATTAAAATTCATTTAAATTCATAAGGAGTATGAATTTAATAAATTCATACTGAATTTAATAAATTCAGTCAAGGAGTATAACATATTTAAGAGGCAGTGACAGGTCATAATGTAAAATTGTGCTCATATTATTCACTTAATGCTTTTCTGGTGATGTACTATTTTTATAGTCATAAAATCCAAAGTACTGATGGATATTTCTTTTTATTTCTAAAGATAAAATCGGGGTGCCTGGGTGGCTCAGTGGGTTAAAGCCTCTGTCTTTGACTCAGGTCATGATCTCAGGGTCCTGGGATCAAGCCCCACATGGGGTTCTCTGTTCAGCAGGGAGCCTGCTTCCTCCTCTCTCTCTGGCTGCCTCTGCCTACTCGTGATCTCTGTCTGTCAAATAAATAAATAAAAATATTAAGAAATAAATAAAAAATAAAGATACAAGATAAGCCATTTCTCGTTTTTAATATTTGAATTAAAATGGTACATAGTAGCACTTACTCAGCAAATGTGTAATTAATAGAAACTCTAATTTATTTCAAGTTAATAAATATTAGTGAACTTTAACTGTATGTATTTCTAAAGACTTTAGTAATAAGATGTCTCCTAATGACAGAAACACAATACGAAGTAGCTTGGTCATAGAGAAGAATTTATTGGAAGAATATTATATTATCCAAACATTGTAACAATGGCTAAACAAAATTGAGAAGGACCGGGGTGCCTTGCTGGCTCTATCCGTAAAGCATGCAACTCTTGAACTCAGGGTTGTAAATTCAACCCCCAAGCTCGGTGTAGAGGTTACTCAAAAATAAAATCTTAAAAAGAAAAGAGAGAGAGAGAGAGAGAGAGAGAGAAGGACAGGGATGGAACTGGGTCCCAGGAACAACTTGCATAAAATCTATATTTAAATATGTTTCTCTGAGCTTTCATTTCTGACTGAGTCCAAATGAACCTAAACTTTTTAGATTCAGTGCTTGGAAGAACAAAGTACTGAGATACAGAGCTTGCATAAAGACCTTTTTGGATGAGGGTACAATGGTGAGAAATCAGGCATTGCATTTAGGACATGTTGAGTTTACGAACATTATTCCTCACCTTGATTAATACAGTATCCTACAAACTGGTCTCTTTATTTCTCTCCTTTCCTTCATATCCCTTATCACTACAGTAAAATCTGACATTACAGCTAGTGGGATTTTACTAAGACTAAAGTCATATCATACTCAAAATCTTGAAATAAATCTCTTTTACATAGAGCAAAAACCAGGTTTTACCATGATCTGGCTCTGGACTACCTCTCAGGCCTAATCTCCAATACTCTCCCTTAAACAGTCAATCTCTGTTTCACTATCTTCTTAACTCTACTTAGAACAAGCATACTCCTAATTGAGGGACCCTGTATGACTATCCCCTCTGCCTGAAAGGACCTTCCTCCAGAGATGTTTATGGGTAAACTACTCACCTGTTCAACTCTTTACTTAACTCTCACCTGCCTAAGAAGGAGTCTTACCTTAGACTATTAACCCTCTCCCTATGACCAGAATTTTAAGTCCCTTCCCTATTATCTATTTTTCATTTTTTCCTTAGCCTTTATCACTTAACATACTATAAAATTTATCATATTATTTTTACTGTGTTGATCTTTTATTATGTTTGTAAGAATGTATTTATTAGCATTAAAGCTCTGAGGAGACCCCTTCTGTGTTCAATTATATCTCAAATGCCCAGAACAGTACCAGCCATTTAATAAATATTTGTCAAATAAATACATGAATAAACTAATAAATGTTAGACACTTTTATTAATAAGGATTAGATTCAACTGTAATAAAAACTAAATTAACAGCAGTTAGAACAATATAGGTGTTTATCTTTCTCATAAACAAAAGGAGTCCATAGGGCTAGTTTGATGGCTCATGAAGTATCAATATCCAACTACTTCTTTCTTTTTGTATTACAATCAATTCTCAATATGTGGCTTCTACCTAAGGATTCTAAATGACTCCTGCACTCATAATCTAGGAACAATAACAAGGAAAATTATATAAGAAGGGCACACCTAATATATTTACGCCACTTCCTACAATTTGCACTTAACAATTTACTTTATATTTTATTGCTCAACACTATAATCACCTTGTCACATCCATTGGAAAGAGAGGTTTGGAAATATAAAGTTCTTATCTTAAGAAGTTATATGCTCAGCTAAAGATCCAGGATTCTATTTCTACACACAAAGACAAAAATGGATATTTGCTCATGACTCTCTGTGTCATAAAACCCAACTGTATATGGTGAGTAAGCAATTGGATAAAAATATTGTGATCATAAAAATTTGTTTAGCCAGCAACAGTATGCATTTACCCATGTTGTCACAGAATAATTACATTCACATTCAAAAGTTTTCTAATTTGGACAATAAATTACACAATCACTAAAGCCACTTCACTAATGCCACTCATTGCTGTCTGTTTCCACTTTCAGAGTGTCATAATGACTTCTTCATATTCTAAGAATGCTTGAATTTTTGAACAAACAAACAAAAAACAACAAACAAACTAGTTGGAACAACCTCAAATTTTTGTGAACTTAAAAGACCTCTTAGCTGAAGCATATGCAGATTGGTTCACACTGAGAAGATAAGCCTGAATTTGAAAGAAAGATCATTTAATTTCTACCTTCAATTATTTGAAAGGCAAAGAATTACTAACGTATTCTGAAGACCAAAGAGCCACACACTGGATGAGGTACTGGAAACACATTATCTTCATTTCTTAAAATAACACTTTATAATCACAACCTCCCAAAACATTAAAACTAGAACTATGACCACAGTAATGGTATAAGAAATAATTGTCACAGCAGTCTAAATCATGGACTTTTTTGAGAGTGCCTTGTTGAAAATCACTTGAAATATCCAAGCACAGTAAAGATAGCCACTGGCAGAGATCTTGTTGAAAGGATTCAGCATGAGTTGTGTTGTTGGGCTAAATGATGATAAAGTTTGTAGTATCAGTGGAATTCCACGGCTCTTGATTCATCAGAAACTAGGATTCTTTGACAGAATGGAATTGAGTGAATTTATATTTGAGGCAATGTGTGAAGCATCCTATGATGTGGATAGGAAAAAAAAAAAATCACCAGATTGGTAAGGGCTATCAAATTATCAGAACTCTCCAGAAGTTTCTAAATTTCAAAGGAATCTACCAACCAATCCTTATTCCTGTGGTTGTTAACATTTCATCAGTGAAATCAGAATTAGAAGCAAAATGGAAGTTGTCCCAAACCAATAAATTAGTTACACAGATTAAGGGATATGTAAAAAGTTCACACTGCCAGAACAAATTACATTTCCTGATAACTACTCTGGGTAACAAATTCATTATTGTATAGTGTTCTACACTGGGTAACTATATGTATATAGTTACCCAGTGTAGAATATATATACATGTATAGTTACCCAGTGTAGAATATATATAAAATACTTTAATGCTTTAACTTCCTGAGTTCTTCACACAGACTAGTTTTGTTTTGTTTTGTTTTTTGTTTTTGTTTTTTTGTTTTTCTTTTCCTTTCTGTCACCCAGATTAGCCACACTTACATAATTAAGTTTTCCAAAATGGCATGGTTTTTCAAGACTCTGTGTCTCTAAGTATACTTTTTCCTTTGACTAGGTTATATTTTGTTGGGAAGTTGTGCCAAGACAACAGCTGCTTCTAATGAGTATTTTTAGTACCTCATCAAAAAATATAAAGTAAATGATCCTGGAAAGCTTCTTACTCAAAAGTTTAAAACAAAACAAAACCCTAAATTTTCAAAAATCAAAGAAAACATTCAACAGAACAGAATATAACTTTAAGAAAATAAAAACTATTTACTTGGATGTGAGTAGATAAAGTATTCATCATAAAGTTAATTAAATACTATGAAAATATTTTTTAAAAGTGATATTCAAAGAATTTGAACTTTGAAAAGAAAAATTAAATAACATAAAGAGGAGGGGCAAGATGGTGGAGAAGTAGGATACCCCATTTCAAATCGTCCCCTAAAGTGAGCTAAATATCTACCAGAACACTCTGAATAACATGAAATCAGCCTAAGATGTAACATTATACACTTCTGGATCTCTATGGAGGCAGAAGACATCAATGGAGAGGTAAAGAGGATGGGAACTCTCAGACCAAAATCAGACGATAGACAAAAGCGGGGGAGCCACCACAAGTCACACCACTGGAAAGTAATACCCCAATATGAAAATGCCCTGTGGTTGGGGACCAGCATTAACTTGGAGTCTAGTTAAAAGCACTCAAAAAGAGCGAAAGATCTTAAGGGGTGACTGGTGGAATCAGGCGTTCATGAGCACAGGCTTAAGCCCATGGTCTCAGGACAGTCACCACCAGTGACCACACATTCCAGAGACTCCAGTGAATCCTCCAGTCCATGGTCCCTGAACTCACAGCTTTCTGCACACTCCTGGCCATGCCTGAGAGACCCTGGTGTAGGCACCAGCTGGCGGTCTCTAGAACAGCAACCTTCCACCACTTGAAGGACTGTGGGGTCTGAGCGCTCTCCAGCCTGTGCATGAGAGAGCTGTGTGGCAGCCAGTCAGTGATCTCTAGGACCACAGCCTTCCTTGACTGACCATGGGGTCTGAATGCTTCTAGCCAGAGCCTGAGAGAATCTGACACTATCTCTGGTTGGGATCCCTCAGCAGAGACCTGCATGACCACTGGGTCTGAGAGCAACTGGCTTGGGCCTGGATTCCAAACAGCAGTCCCAGGAAAGACAACCACTGGAAGCAGTCTCCTCAGACCAATATCACTCTTGCTTTTAGTGGCATGGGGGTGCAGAGACAAGTGGGAACCTCGGATGAGCACTGGGATGGTGGTGGCTGGGGGTGCTACTGCCTGTGGGAGGCTGCCTTGCTCAGCAGAGTTCGTTCTGGACCACCCAGAGGGGAAAAGTCGGAGGCTTCTCTCTGAGGTAGAGATCTGGGTGCAGACAGATCTCTTTCCTTGCTCTGACCCTCTGAAAAGCCTCAAAAAGCCACCAAAGAACAAAAACCTCCAGATAACAAAAGTCTGAAAAACCAGTTTGAACAGAGCCCAGCCCCTTGATAACCTGCAGGGTGACTCAACCTAAGCAAGAATGGCAGGAGAACAATGCAGCAGACCCCTCCCCCAGAAGAAAAGCCAAAAGAATGAAAGGACAAACACCACAGGGACCCCATAAAACTAAAATCCCAACACCAGGGGCAAATACATTAAGATCCCAGTATTGCCCTAAAACCTGTGTATTTCATAGACACAACTTTTTTTTTTTTAATTGGTTCTCACAATTGTTGTTCTTTTAATTTGCTTAGCCTACTTATTATTACAACTAGAAGTTTAATACAACATATTCCATAATAACTTTTTAACATGAATTTTTTCATACATATACCTATGTTTCATTTTCTTTCTTTTTTCTTATTTTTCTGTTAATATACCCATATATATAAGCCTCAAGGTAATCCTTTTCCTCTATTCAATACTACCCTTATATACAAACCAGTTTTAATTTCTCTTTATCTCTGGAAAGTTGAGTCCCTTAAGGAAGCAAGATACATCCAAGAAGAACTGAAATAACCTTCCTGGCACACATCGAGGGTTTATAACCACCCTCCCATCTTATTCTTCTGTCAGTGTTTCTGTGTATTTGTTTTTGTTCTGGTATTATATAAATCTTATTCTTGGGGTTCATTTTGGCTGGGTTCTTTTTTTTTTTTTTTCCTTGTCATTTACTTTTGTCTGTCTTTTTGTTTGTTCGTTTTTGTTTATATACCTCATAAATCTTACCTTTGGGGCTCCTTTGACTGGGCTTTCTCTATTTTTTTTTCTCTTTTTCTCTCTCTTGTTTTCTTTTTTCTTTCTTTTTGGTGGTGACTTCTAATCGCTCCAAAACATTCCAGGGTGCACCTTGCCTGTATTGTGGTTGATATATTCAGCTATGTATCTCCTCAACCACATTTCACAAAAATGGCTGGGAGGAGGAACACCCAACAGAGGAAAAATTCAGAGACTGTGCCCTCTGCCACAGAACTATGGGATACAGACATAAACAGTATGTCAGAAAGGGAATTCAGGGTAACAGTTATCCAGTCAATGGCTAGGTTGAAGAAAACCATTAGTGACAACATAGAATCTCTAAGGGTGGAAGTGAGAACCGACATGGCAGAAGTTAAAAATGCTATCAGTGAGATCCAATCTAATCTAAATACTCTGGGTATTTAGTGAGGGTAACTGAGGTGGAAGATAGAATTAGTGATGTAGAGGACAAACTGATAGAGAAAAAGGATCAGGAGGAGGTCCAGAACAAACAGCTTAGAAGCCATGAAAACAGAATGAGGGAAATAAATGACACCATGAAACATTCCAGTGTCACAATTATTGAGATCCTTGAGGAGATGAAGAAAGAGAGAAGACTAAAAGATATAGTTAAAAAAGTTCTGGATGAAAATTTCCCCAATGTGAGGAATGGAACAAGCATTTGTGTCCTAGAGGCGGAAAGAACACTCACCAAGATGAAAGAATCTAGAAAGAGCTCCTGACTGTGAAGTTCATGAATCATAATTTCAGACAAGAGGTCTTAAGGGCACCTAGGGGGAAAAGATTCCTTACATACAGAAGAAGGTCCATCAGAATAACATCAGATCTGTCCACAGAAACCTAGCAAGCCAGAAAGGGCTGATAAGACATATTCAGAGCAGGAGTGCCTGGGTGGTTCAGTAGGTTAAAGCCTCTGCCTTCAACTCAGGTCATGACCCCAGGGTCCTGGGATTGAGCTCCGCATTGGGTTCTCTGCTCAGCAGGGAGCCTGCTTCCTCCTCTCTCTCTGCCTGTCTCTTTGCCTACTTGTGATCTCTGTCAAATAAATAAATAAAATCTTAAAAAAAAAAAAAAGACATATTCTGGGCACTAAATGAGAAGAACAGGCAACCAAGAATACTTTATCCAGTAAGGCTGACATACAAAATAGGTGGAGAGATAAAGAGCTTCCAAGACTGGCAAGGTTTAAAAGAGTATGTGATCACCAAGCCAGCACTGCAAGAAATATTAAGGGAGTTCTATAATAGAAGAAAGAACACAAGAGTGACATAGAACAGAAATCTACAGAGACAATCTATAAAACAAAGACTTCACAGGCAACAGGATGTCAATAAAAACTTATTTTTCAATAGTCACTCTCAATGTGAAGGCCTGAATGTTAACATAAAATGGCACAGGGTTGCTGATTGGATAAAATGATAGGACCCGTCCATATGCTGTCTGTAAGAGACACATTTGGAACCTCAATATACATCCAGACAGAAAGTGAAGGAATGGAGAAACATCTTTTTCATGCCAATGGGCCTCAAAAGAAAGCTGGGGCAGGCATCCTCATATCAGATAAATTAGATTTTAAGCTAAAGACTGTAGTCAGAGATACAGAAGGACACCACATTATTCTATAGGGTCAATCCACAAAGAAGAACTAAAAATTGTAAATATTTATGCCACCAATATACGAGCAGCCAACTACATAAGCCAACTGTTAATCAAAATAAAGATTCATATTGATATGAATACATTAACTTTAGGGGATCTTAACACACCACTCTCAATAATAGACAGATCATCCCAGCAGAAAAATCAATAAAGAAACAAAAGCTTTGAATGATACATTGGACCAGATAGATCTCATAGATATATACATAACATTCCACCCTAAAACAACAGAATACTCATTCTTCTCAAGTACACATGGAACTTTCTAAAGAATAGACCACATACTGTGTCACAAATCAGGGCTCAACCAATACCGAAAGAATGAGATTATTCCCTGCATATTCTCAGACCACAGTGCTTTGAAACTGGAACTCAATCACAAGAAAAAGTTTGGAAGAAATTCAAACACTTGGAAGCTAAAGACCAACCTGCTCAAGAATGTTTGCATCAACCAGGATATCAAAGAACTTACACAAATCATGGAAACCAATGAGAATGGAGACACATTCGTCCAAAACCTATGGGATATGGCAAAGGCGGTCCTAAGGGAGAAATACATAGCTATGCAAGCTTCACTCAAAAAAATTGAAAAATCCCAAATATATTAGCTCTTGTTACACCTTAAAGAACTGGAAAATCAACAACAAATTAAGACAACTCCACACACAAGCAGGGAAATAATCAAGATTGGAGTAGAAATCAATGAGTTAGAAACTAGAAATACAGTAGAACACATCAACGAAACTAGAAGCTGGTTCTTTGAAAGAATCAATAAGAACAATAAACCACTGGCCAAACTAATCCAAAAGAAAAGAGAGTACCCAAATTAATACAATTATGAATGAAAGAGGAGAGATCACGATTAACACCAAGGAAATAGGAACAATCATCAGAAATTATTATCAGCAGTAATATGCCAATAAGTTAAGCAATCTAGAAGAAATGGATGCATTCCTGGAAACCTATAAATTTCCAAGACTGAAACAGGAAGAAACTGACAACCTGAATAGACTGATATCTAGTTCAATCTGGAAGGAGATTGAATCAATGATCAAAAACCTCCCAAAAAACAAGAGTCCAGGACCTGATGGATTCCCTGGGGAATTCTACCAAACATTCAAAGAAGAAATAATGCATATTCTCCTGAAACTGTTTCAAAAAATAGAAACAGAAGGGAAACCTCCAGACTCTTTCTTTGAAGCCAGCATTACCCTGATCCCCAAACCATGCAAAGACCCCATCAAAAAGGAGAATTTCAGACCAATATCCTTAATGAATATGGATGCCAAGATTCTCAACAAGATCCTAGCTAATAGGATCCAACAGTACATTTAAAAGATTATCAACCATGACCAGATGGGATTTATCCCTGGGATGCAAGGGTAGTTCAACATTCACAAATCAGTCAATGTAATAGAACAAATCAATAAGAAAAGAGAGAAGAACCACTTGGTCCTCTCAATTGATGCAGAAAAAGAATTTGACAAGATACAACATCCGTTCCTGGTTAAAACACTTCAAAGTATAGGGATAGAGGGAACATTCTTCAACTTCATAAAATCTATCTATGAAACCCACAGTGAATATCATCCTCAATGGGGAAAAGCTGACAGCCTTCCCTTTGAGATCAGGAACATAACAAAGATGCCCACTCTCACCACTCTTGTTCAACACAGTGCTAGGAGTCCTAGCAACAATAATCAGACAACAAAAAGAAATAACATGTATTCACATTGATAAGAAGTCAAACCCTCTCTCTTTGCAGATGGCATGATCCTTTTATGGTAAACCCAGAAGACTCCACCCCCAAACTATTAGAGCTCATACAGCAATTCAGTAATGTGGCAGGATACAAAATCAATGCACAGAAATCAGTTGTTTTCTTATACGCTAACAATGAAAATATAGAAAGGGAAATGAGAGAATCAATTCCATTTACTATAGCACCAAGAACCATAAGATATCTGGGGATAAACCTAACCAAATAGGTAAAGGAACTGTATTCAAGGAACTACAGAACACTCATGAAAGAAACTGAAGAAGAAACAAAAAGATGGAAAAGCATTCCATGTTCATGGATCAGAAGACTAAACATTTCTAAAATGTCTATACTGCCTAGAGCAATCTATACTTTCAATGTCAACCCAATCAAAACTCCACTGGCATTTTTCAAAGAGGTGGAACAAACAATCCTAAAATTTGTATGGAACCAGAAAAGACCCCGAATTTCTAAGAAAATGTTAAAAATGAAAAAAAAAAAAAAACTGGGGGTATCACATTGCCTGATTTCAAGCTTTACTACAATGCTGTGATCACCAAGCAGCATGGTACTGGCATAAAAAACAGATACATAGATCAGTGGAACAGAGTAGAGAGACTAGATATGGACCTGCAACTCTATGGTCAAATAATCTTCAACAAAGCAGGAAAAAAATACCCAGTGGAGAAAAGTCTCTTCAATAAATGGTACTGGGAAAATTGGACAGCTATGTATAGAAAAATGAAACTTGAACATTCTCTTACAACGTATACAAAAATAAACTTGAAATGGATAAAAAAAATCACAATGTGAGGCAGAAATCTATCAAAATCCTAGAGGAGAAGATAGGTGGTAACCTCTTCTACATCAGCCACAGCAACTTCTTTCAGGACATGTCTCCAAAGGCTAGGAAACAAAAGCAAAAATGAACTTTTGGGACTTCATCAAGATCAAAACCTTCTGCACTGCCAAGCAAACAGTCAACAAAACAAAGAGGCAACCCACAGAATAGAAGAAGATATTCTCAAATGATACTATAGACAAAGGGCTGATATCCAAGATCTATAAAGAACTCCTCAAACTCAACACACACAAAACAGATAATCATGTCAAAAAATGAGAAGACAGGAACAGACACTTCTCCAAAGAAGACATACAAATGGCTAACAGACACATGAAAAAATGTTCATCATCACTAGCCATCAGGGATATTCAAATCAAAACCACATTTAGATACCACCTTACACCAATTAGAATGGTCAAAATTAACAATATAGTAAACAACAATTGTCAGAGAGGTTGTGGAGAAAGGGGAACCCTCTTACACTGTTGGTGGGAATGCAAGTTGGTGCAGCCACTTTGAAAAACAGTGTGGAGATTCCTTAAGATATAAAGGAATCTTATTAAAAATAAAGATACCCTATGACTATGCCCCATACACTACTGGGTATTTACCCCAAGGATACAGATGTAGTGAAAAAAGGGCATATGTACCTCAGTGTTCATAACAGCAATGGCTACAATCGCCAAACTGTAGAAAGAGCCAAGATGCCCTTCAACAGGCAAATGGGATAAAGAAGATATGATCCATATATATACTTGGGATATTATGCCTCCATCAGAAAGGATGAATACCCAACTTTTGTATCAACATGGATGGGACTGGAAGAAATTATGCTGAATGAAATAAGTCAAGCAGAGAGAGTCAATTATCATATGGCTTCACTTACTTGTGGAGCATAAGGATAACATGGAGGACATTGGGAAAAGGAAAGGAAAAATGAATTGGGGTAAATCAGAGGGGGACACAAACTATGAGTGACTGTGGACTCTGAGAAACAAACTGGGGATTTTGGAGTGGAGAGGGGTGGGGTGTTAGATGAGCCTTGTGGTAGGTATTAAGGAGGGCATATATTGCATGGAGCACTGGGTATGGTGCATAAGCAATAAATCTTGGAACATTAAAAGAAATTTTTTTTCAGAAAAAATATAGCATAAAAATTAGATACGGGGGATGGTGGCAGAGGATGTTGACTTTAAATCATCCCATCCCATGAACACAACTAGATAACAACCAAATCATCCTAAATATACAGAATTAGACTGACAGAACAAACTCCACAACTACAGGTAGAAAGAGACCACATTAAAGAAGGTAGGAAGTACAGAGATTTGGTTTGGAGAAGATATGGATCACCAGTGCTGCAGAGAGAAAGGAGCCAAGGTTGCAGAGAAAGAAGAGAGAGAGAGAGAGAAAGGAACATACAAGGGAAAGAACAAAGAGAACATTCTCCCAAAGCCATTGGATAGGAAAATGAGAAGGGCTGATTTCTGTGTTCTTGCAACCTGTGGAACTTAAAGACTGGAGGGTTTTTTGTTTTGTTTTGTTTTGTTTTGTTTTCAGATTTTATGTATGACCTGAGCAGCCACCTAGCTGATAGAGCCACCCAGGCACCCAAAAGACTGGAGTTTTAGTGGTAGGAGGGGTTGGCTAGAATAGAACACAGAGGGTGCTGCCCTTCTCCTGCAGAGAAGGCAGGCAACCTGAAAGCAGAAGGCATAGAAACAGTGATCTGAAGAATGCTTGTGGCAGACAATGGGGAGATTATTTGCTCCTCTTGGAGCACATCCCTGATAGGCAACATACATAGAGATGTGTCTTTGAGGACAAAGGAGGTGGCTGGAGCCATTTCCCTCCACTGTCTCTCAGCATAAATGCAGAAACATCTCCTGGAAGCAATGCAGTGCTGATATTGGCCACCTAATGTGCTTACACCAAGTCTCACACTCTTGTTTTCTGGAGGGACTGCACTTCTCAATCAAGCTTGCCTCAGTCCCAACATAGAAGCCCCCTTTACCAGAAGACCAGCAGAAATCCCTGTCCACACTGTATCTCTCAAGCAGAGAGTTCTGTAGGGCTTCAGTTCCATTGGAAATAGCAAGTTTCATTTCACAAGTAGACCAGAGAAGACCTACTTAAAACTTGCCACATTCTGGCCAAGGGACAAACATTGACCATTGCAGACAATGAGAGCCTCTGCAGATGATGGCCTGAAGGATAGGGCAGATAAAACACAAAAGTGCAACACACATAATACACAACAGAGACACAACTGACTACCAGGCTCTGGACACTACATGACCTCTTCTTCATAAAGTCATTACTTTCAGGAGTAGGAAACATACTGTGCTTTTCTAACACACAAGACAAGGCAGAAAATTAGATAAAATCCCAAGATGGAAGAACTCACCCCAAATGAAAGAACAAGATAAGGTCACCAAGAGCGATGTAAGCAAAACCAATGTAAGTTATATGCCTGATGGAGAATTTAAAGAAATAATCATAAAGACACTAACTGGGCTTGCTAAAAGAATGGAAGAGTTCAGGGAGACCCTTACCATGGAGATAAAAGAGTGAAAAAAGAACCAGTCAGAGATGAAAAATGCAATAACTGAAATTGGAAACAGGTTTGATGCAATGGGCAGAGGATGGAAGAAGCAGGGGAACAAATAAGTTATACAGAAAACAAAATAATTGAAAGTAATGAAGTTGAAAAGAGAGAAAGAAAAATTATGGAACATGAGAATAGACTTAGGGAATTCAGTGACTCCATCAAGGATAATATAATTTGTATTATTATAGGAGTCCCAAAAGAAGAAGAGAGAGAAAAGGGGGAAGAAAAATCTACTTGCAGAAATTGTACCTGAAAACTTCCCTAACTTGGAGAGGGAAGCAGACATCCAAATCCTGAAGATACAGAGAACTCCAATTATTAAAAAAATAAAGAGAAGAAGAAGAAGAAGAAGAAGAAGAAGAAGAAGAAAACAGGACAACACCAAGGCATACTATAATTAAATTTGCAAAATATAGTGATAAAGGAAAAATCTTAAAAACAGCAAGACAAAAGAAATGTTTAATTTGTAAGAAAAGAACCATAAGGCTAGCAGCAGAACTATCTACAGAAAATTTGCCACCCAGAAGAGTGGGCATGATATATTCAAAATGTTGAATGGGAATAATATGCAGCCAAGAATACTTGATCCAGCAAGGTTATCGTTCAGAATAGGAGAGATAAAGAACTTCCCAGATAAGCTAAAGAAGTTTGTGACCACTGAATCAACACTGCAGGAAACATTAAAGGGGACTCTTCGAGGGAAAAGGAAAGATGGAAAGTGACAAAGACAAGGAAGGAACAGAGAAAATCACCAGAAACAATGACAAAATAGGTAATAAGAAGGCACTAAATATGTATCTATCAATAATTACAATGAATGTAAATGAACTAAATTCTCCAATCAAAAAGATTGGGAGCCAGAATACATAAGAAAACAAGACTCATCAATATACTGCTTACAAGAGACTCATTTTAGACTTAAAGACATCTGCAGATTGAGAGAGAGGGGATGAGAAATATTTATCATGCCAATGTATGTCAAAAGAAACCCAGAGTAGCAATACTTACATTGGAAAAACTAGACTTGAAATAAAGACTATAATAAGAGAAGAAGTGCACAATATTAGAATAAAGGGGACAATCAAACAAGAGGATCTCTCAAATATAAATATTTATGTCCCTAATATGGGAGCACCCAAATATATAAAACCATAGCAAACATAAAGGAAGTAATCAATAATACAGTAATAGTAAGGGACATTAACACCCCGTTTACATCAATGGAAAGATCATCTAAACAGAAAATCAACAAGAAAACAATGACTTTGAATTACACACTGAACCAGATGGACTTAACACAAACATTCAGAATATCTTATCCAAAAACAGCAGAATACACATTTTTTTTTTTCAAATGAACGTGAGACGTTCTCTAGAATAGTTTGCATACTAGGTCACAAATCAGATCTCAAAAAGTATAAAAAAATTTATGTAATGCATATTTACTGATCACAGCATTATGAGGCTTAAAGTCACCCACAGGAAAAACTCTGGAAAGATAGATGCATGGAGGTTAAAACAATGAAACAATTGTTTAATTGTTTAAAATAAATAAATGATGAATAGATCAACCAGGAAATCAAAGAAGAAATATCAAAAATGCATGGAAGCAAATGAAAAATGAAAACAAAATGGTCCAAAACCTTTGGGTTGCAGCAAAATTGGTCCTAAGAGGAAAGTTTGTAACAGCACATGTGTACCTTAAGAAGAAAGAAAAACCTCAAATAAGTAACCTAACATTATACCTAAATGAGCTAGAAATAGAATAGCAAATGAAGCTTAAACCAGAAGAAGGAAGGAAATAAAGATCAGAGTAGAAATATATGACAAAGAAACTAAAAAAAAAAAAAAAAAAAAAAAGCAGATCAATGAAATAAGGAGATTTGTCTTTGAAAAAAACAATTTGATAAAGTACTAGCAAGACATACCAAAAAGAAAAATAAAGGACCCAAGTAAATAAAATTACAAATGAGAGAAGAGAAATAACAATCAAACCAAAACCACATATATACAAAGCATTATAAGAGAATGTTATGAATTACTATATGCCAATAAGTTGGACAACCTACAAGAAATGGATAAATTCCTAGAAAACTACCAAACTGGAAGAGGAAGAAATAGAAATAGAAATAATAGAAAACTTGAACAGACTGGTAACCAGCAAAGAATTTAAACCAGTAATCAAGAAGATCCCAACAAACAAAACTCCAGGGCCAAATGGCTTCAGAGGAAAATTCTAACAAGCAGTTTAAAAAGAGATATTATCTATTCTTCTCAAACTATTCCAAAAAAATTGAAAAGGAAGGAAAATTTCCAAATTCATTCTAGGACCCCAGCATTACTCTGATACCAAAACCAGATAAAGATTCCATTGAAAAAGACAACTACAGGACAATAGCCCTGATGAACACAGATGCAAAAATTCTCAATAAAATAAACACTAGCAAACTGAATTCAACAGAACATTAAAAGAATGATTCACCATGATAAAGTGGGATTTATTTCTGGACTGCTAGTGGTGTGGTTCAATATTTACACATAAATCCTTGTGATACACCACATTAATTTTTTTTAAAAAGTGGGATGAGAACCATATGATCCTTTCAGTAGATGCAGAAAAATAATTTGATAAAGTATAACATCCATTCATGATAAAACCTCTTCAACAAAGTAAGTTTAGGAGGGATAAAATAAAGGTCATATATGAAAAGCCCACAGCTGATATCATCCTCAATGGGGAAAAACTGAGAGCTTTTTCTCTACAGTCTGGAGCAAAACAGGGATGCCCACTCTCACAAGTTATTTAACATAGTACTCGAAGTCCTAGCCGTAACAATCAGCCAACAAAAAGAAATAAAAGGCATCAAAATCAGCAGCAAAGAAGTCAAATTTTATTTGCAGAATATGTGATACTCTATTTAGAAAACTCTGAAAGACTCTAACAAAATATTGTTAGAACTCATGCATGAATTCATTATAGTCATGAGATACAAAATCAATGTACAGAAATCTGTTGCATTAATGAAGTTGCTCAAAGAGAAAATATGGAATCAATCCCATTTACAATTGCACCAAAATCCATAAGATATCTAGGAATAAACCTAACTGAAATGGTGAAAAATCTGTACTCTGTAAACTGTAGAACACTATGAAAAAAATTGAAGATACACAAAGAAATGGAAAGACATTCCATGCTCATGGACTGGAAGAGCAAGTATTATTTAAATGTCTATACTACCCAAAGCAATCTACACATTTAATGCAATAGCTATCAAAAAAAGTCAGCATTTTTCACAGATCTAGAACAAACAACTTTAAAATTTATACCAACCATGAAAGATCCTGAATATTCAAAGCAACCCTGAAAGAGAAAAGCAAAGCTGCAAGCATCACAATTCTGGATTTCAAATTTCTTGTAAAGTTGTAGGGATCAAGACAGTACAACATAACCACAAAAATAGACATGTAAATCAATAGAAAAGAAACCTGAGAAATAAACCCACAACTATATGATCAATCTTCAACCAAACAGGAAAGAATATCCTATGGAATAAAACCAGTCTTTAACAAAATGGTGTTGGGAAAACTGGACAGCAACATGAAAAGAATGAAACTGAACCACTTTCTTAAACTGTACACAAAAATACATTCAAAATGGATTAAAGGCCTAAGTGAGAGATAGGAAACCATAAAAATCCTAAAGGGGAATACAGGCAGTAACCTCTTTGACATGGGTCACAGAAACTTCTTACTAGATATTTCTCCTGAGGTAAGGGAAACAAAAGCAAAAATAAACTAGGGATTTCATCAAAATAAAAAGCTTTTTCACAACAAAGGAAATAATCATCAAAATTAAAATCCAATCCATGGAATGGGAGAAGATATTTGCAAATGACATATCTGATAAAGGGTTAGCACATAAAATATATGAAGAATTTATACAACTCAACACACAAAACCAAAATAATCCAATTAACAAATGGACAGAAGACATGAATAGATGTTTTTTCAAAGAAGATCTACAGATGGCCACAGATGCATGGGAAGATGTTCAACATCACTGATCATCAGGGAAATGTTAATCAGAACTACAATGAGATTATCACTTCACACCTGTTAGAATGGCAGAACTACAGGTGTTGACAAGGATGTGGAGAAAAATGAACACTTTTGTGCTGTTGATTGAATTACAAACTGTTGCAGCCACTCTCGGAAACCATATGGAGGTTCTTCAAAAAGCTAAAAAATAGAAGTATCCTATTATCCAGTGATTGCACTACTAGATATTTACTCAAAGAATGCAAAAATACTAATTCAAAGGAATAAATGCATCCCAATGTTTATAGCAACATTATCTACAATAGTCAAATTATGGAAATAGTCCAAGTGTCCAGTGACTGATGAGTGGATAAAGAAGACGTGGTATTATACAATGGAATATTATTCAGGGGTAAAAAAAGAATGATATCTTGCTATTTGGACAACATGGACAGATGTAGAGGGTATAATGCTAAAGGAAATATATCAGTCAGAATAAGACAAATACCATATGATTTCACTCATATGTAGATTTTAAGAAGAAAACAAATGAGCAAAGGAAAATAAAGAGAGACATATTAAGAAACAGACTCAAGCATAGGGAGCAAACTGATGGTTACCAGAAGAGAGGTGGGCAAAAGTGTGGGTTAAATAGTTGATAAGTATTAACAAGTGCATTTGTTGTGAAGAGCTTGGTTATTATATGGAACTGCTGAACCACTATACTGTACACCTAAAACTAATATTATACTGTATGTTAACTAATTAGTATTTATTTATTTATTTATTTATTTTTAAGATTTTATTTATTTATTTGACAGAGATCACAAGTAGGCAGAGAGAAAGAGAGAGAGAGGAGGAAGCAGGCTCCCTGCTGAGCAGAGAGCCCGATGTGGGGCTCGATCCCAGGACCCTGGGATCATGACCTGAGCCGAAGGCAGAGGCTTTAACCCACTGAGCCACCCAGGCGCCCTAACTAATTAGTATTTAAATAAAAACATTTTTTAAAAAGAAAAAAAAATGCAACTATAATTTTGGGGGAAAATTGAGGAAATTTTCCACAAAGCAGAATTTTAAAAAATAATAAAGAGCTCAAAGTAAGATGAAGAAAAGAAAATTATGTAATTAAATGAGGAGATGCTATGTCCAAACGAGGAAAACTATTCCAGGAAAAAAAAAAAAAGTAGGAACTTACTCAAAAAACAAAAATATCGGAAATATTGACTAGATATTTCCACATAACACTGTCTCCAGATCAGAAAATCATATAAAATATGTCACATATATATGACAAATTGGTCAGACATCATTAGAACATTACTGGAAATCTGAATGGCCATAAAAATTAGAGTGTTTTCCAATCTAGACTTTAGTATCTGGCTGCTTTATCACATAGTCATTTTCAAATATATAGTGTTGCAAAACTTCCTCCATCTATACATTTTTTTCCACAGGAAGTTACTAGAGAATTTGTTTTTGTGACAAAAACAAATTAGGAAACAAAGACAAAAAATATTATGTAATCCAAGATTTAAGAGATCTTTTATAGGAAAAAGACAAAAATTTCCAGGATGATAATAAATATTCCAAGAGCACAGCTATTTAGTAGGCCAAAAGTAAATTTGTCTAGATAAAAGCAACAAAATAAAGGGGTGTAGGATATATGTCTCCAATATTAAAAATGGAACCAAAGAAAAAACAATGGAACCAAGGAGTTAATTGATGTGACTTATCATATATAGATAAATATTATAGTTCAGAGTAGAAAGTAAGTATGCTTAATTTGAGAAAAGTTCATTGATATTTTAATGTTTCATATGTACTAGTTACTTTAGCATACATCAATGAAAAAAACAGACATTGATATCTGCCCTACTAGAGTATGCAATCAAGAAAAAAAAAATGTTAAGCAATTATTAACTCCAGGAAACAAACAAACAAACAAACAAACAAAAACAAGCTGTCCAAGAAGGAAAATGTAATCATGTTACACTAATGTGGAACAGTAAAGAATAATCTTTACATAGTCAAAATAATTTATACATTGAAATTAATTTAAACTAATATTGAGCTAAAGCTTATTTTGTTTAAGATAATGATGTTAAGACCTGGGGATAGGAAATTTATAAATACATTTAATTGGAAAAAAGATGAATTAAACTACATAAGCATGCATGCTCAACCCCATTCTCTGACATGGATATTCCATCATATCAGCACTATTTTCTGTGTAATTTGAGCCAACTCTCCCTCTGAATTCCTCTCCACTCATACCAATATGCAGCTGTGACTAGAGTTAGCACACTAAATGCTATGTATTTGTAGTTCCCCAACTAAATGATCTCTAAGATGAGTTTTTAGATAATACATAATAAAAGTTTTACATATTAGAATATCCTGTGGGAGAATATATTGCAAAAATTGAGGAGTCAGGGTGGTACTAATGAGAATAATGAAAGAGATGAATGGGAATAAGTATCTTTATGCTATAATTTGATATAAATTTTTATGTTTAAATATATATTATTTTAAGAATATTTACTTGTTGGGGGCACCTGGGTGGCTCAGTAGGTTAAAGCCTCTGCCTTCCTCTCAGGTCATGATCTCAGAGTCCTGGGATCGAGCCCCACACCGGGCTCTCTGCTCAGCGGGGAGCCTGCTTCCCCCTGTCTCTCTCTCTGCCTGACTCTCTGCCTACTTGTGATCTCTGTCAAATAAATAAATAAAATCTTTATTTAAAAAAAGAAAATTTATTTGTTTGTAAACTTTAAAATAAGTTTTCTCTGGTCAATAATCCAGAGAGTTGTAAATAGCAAATTAAAAATCTTTCCAAAGGACTTTTTTTTTTTTTAATTTAATCTGAAGCTTTACAGATATTCCCAGTCATCTTTGGAGATCAGACTATTGAGTTATATCCTACTGTGGTAGGTTTTGCAGTAGAGCAGTATGTACATTTAGTTTTATATATACGATCACTTTAAAATATAAAAATCTATCTTTCTATATGTTAACTGTATATTTTTAATTTTAAAAAATATTTAATTTATTTATTTGACAGAGACACAGCAGGAGAGGGAACACAGCAGGGGGAGTGGGAGAGGGAGAAGCATGGGGAGTGGGAGAAGCAGGGAGAGTGGGAGAGGGAGAAGCAGGCTTCCTGCTGAGCAGGGAGCTCCATGCAGGGCTCAATCTCAAGACCCTGGGATCATGACCTGAGCCCAAGTCAGATGCTTAATAACTGAGCCACCCAGGTACCCCTATATGTTAAGTATTTAAATTCTGGGTCTTAGTGGGATATTATAATAATACTATCAATATTATTAAAATAAATCATTGGCCTCTATTCTACACTGAGACTTGCAAATTGAGATGCAAATATGCTTAATGGTAATCATTTGATTTATGTAATATAAACATAGTTATTCCCCTATTTCATGATAAATAAAACCTTTTATCTCATATTTCTTTTTAAATCACTTCCTTGATTTCAAGACATTTCATTTTTCTTATAATTTTTAAAGTCAAAAATCTAGAGAGTCAACTATTTAGGTACTCAAATTAATTATATAATTATAATGTTTTTATGCTTGAATCTTATTTCTCCCCACCACCTCCTAATTGATAATGTGATCACTGAGGGTTTCTTAAACAAAATAACATTGGCATGCTACCCTCCATCCATTAAAAAAAAAGATAAATTTAAAGTTGTGTTCTTATAAAAAAAAAGTGTAGTAAAACCAGCTTATTGATGTTGTGGGGAGCGAACTTTAATAGAAATCTTGTTTGTAAAACTATTGTAGATTTAAGAAAGTGTATATTATTATTATAGCTCAGTAATAATTATAACTGCAGAAGATGTGTCCATAGGGTATTAATTTAAGTTTTCCATAAGCAGGATTAAAGTCCATATTCATTTCATGTACTTCATACACTTTCTAAATATAATTTTCTATGTTCTATATTTCTAAATATAATTTAGAAAATATATTGCCAAAGATTAAGATCTGTATGGGCAAACACATATTTCAAATAGCCATAGTAAGAGTATTGTAAATGTAATTTCTGTCTTTACTGAAAAGCTTTCATACACAATACATATGCTATTAAACTCATCTGATATTATAAAAACTTCCAAAACAGAAAGGAAACCATTTGAAATGCATGCACTAACCTCCTAAGCTATAAAGCCTGTTTATAAATGCTATGATTTTGATACATTTCACATTTCCACGCATTCAGTGATCATTCCGGGGATCAAATCTGGCAGCTAACAATTTGCCATTCAACATTCTGTCAATAGATCATTCTTTTTATAGCTTGTTACATTTCAAAAAGTGATTGAGCTAATTAAACACAACTGTGAACCCAAGTATAGATTTAAATAATGTTCAGTGCCTTTGGAAAGGACATCATTATTAACAAAGACATATTTTAAATAACTCAAAATAGAGTTAAATTCATTAATCCATGGTTTTAGTACTACTTACAACAATACTATTTTTATTTTTATATGTAGTTTATATATGCTAAGACTTAACACAGCCATGTGCTAGATGGCTTAAAAATGTAGACACTTTTAAAAGTTAAAAGATAGTGTAAACACGGTAAGTAAATCCCTTTATCAATATGTTTGTATTTTGTTATAGAGAATATTTTCTATGCTTTTAATTCTTTGAGTACTTAAAATTACTTTGTATCAAGGTAAATAAAAATGTATTATTAGCAAAATTAATCTAATAAAAATAGACAAAGCTAAAATAATAAGAAAAATGGGAAGTTCATCAAAGTGATACTACCTTAATACTTGGATCTCTTGAATTTCCATTGATCATAGATCTGAACTTCTGTCACAGCTTAATAAATTTCAGTTGTTTTAAGCCAATTCAGTAAGTATGTAAAAAATATACATCATTGAGTGTGCTTCGGCAATATGATACAATTATTACTGATTACTTGAGACTGTGGTACCTGACTCCTCTGAGGATTAATTTACCTAATTGCAGATTGGTACATAAAGTTTGTATTGCTTTAGTCCCTTGAGATATGCTACCATGATTAGTGCGCATGGTACATCCTGCAGATTCTTCCTGTACAGTATTGCAGTTTTATTTGTGACAAAATTAATCAATACATAACAACTTTACTAATCAGAAAGTTTTATTTATACCCACTCCAGATTTTGATGAGTCATGATGTTTCAACATTACTTAAAAAATTAAAGGGAGAGCAATATATACACAGACACACACACACACATATGCACACACACACACGTACACACACACATACACACACACACACACATATATATGTATATACATATATATCATAGTAAAGGCTCATATGATACTGCTTCCAAATAAGCTGTACAAACTATGATAATAAGGGGTAAAAATTCTTTCAAAGCCCTTAAAAAAGTACACTCACATGCACACTCACACACTTGGGACTAGGAGAAAATCAGGGCAGAAATAAAGGAAATTTGATGAATTAGATCCTCCACCCTGGCTTAGAGTACATGTTGCCCAGTACTTAACCCCAGACTGAAAAAAACAACTTGAAAACATAAATAAAAGCAAGTGGCTATTATCAAAACAGAATAAAGCAAAACCAAACAAAAAGTATTTGGGGAAAGTAGAAAGTTCTTTGTGGGAAGAACTGCTCTAATTTGGAAGTTGGGGAGGGCCTCACAGCTTGTCTCCTTTGGGAGGCCATTATTACACATCATGGAGTGAAGCCTGACAGTACATATCTCACCCACTTATATAAAACTCCTACCCTGAAGACTTTCTACTTAGAAAGAGATGTTTTGGAAACAGATCTACATACATGATACAGAGGTAACCTAGACTAGGTATATTAATGTTAAAAACTGGCTAACAAAAGGAGACATGATAAAACCAAACACATTGAAGTGAAATAATATAATTTTACAGATCAACTGACACTAGAGGAAACAATTTAGGGAACAAAAGGAAACTAAGAACAAAAAAATCATTTCAAAATTTCACATGCATATTGAAAAAGGTATTGCAGCCTTTTAAAAAAAGTTGAAAATATTAATAAAGCTGCAATAGAAAAAGAGCTTCAGAAATTATAAAAAATAATTGCTGTAATATATTAATTTGATAGATTGTCATGAGATAATAAAATATAAAATATATCATGGAGAAAAAGAAATTATATATATATGTGTGTGTGTGTGTGTGTGTATATATATATATATATATATATATATATATATATATATATGAGGTATCAATCCAATTAGGAAAAATGACCAGGTAAATAATTGGAAGAGAGTAGAAAGAATTTTCCCAGAGCCAAAGTTCTCTCTTTGGCAAATAAGTTAATAAAAATAACAATAGTAAAACACTAAGCTTATCCCCATGGAATTTTATCATTCTAAAATTTGTTAGAAAAGGACAAATACTGAAATCTTCTGGTAAGAAATGAAACAAAGAAAAAAAATCAATTGTTTTCTTATCATAGACCAAAAAATGGAAAAAAGATATTTAATTTTCAAGATTTTCTTATCAATGTAGAAATTAATATAATTAATTTTATTAAGATTTTATTTAACTAGAGTGAGAGAGAGAGAGTGAGAGAGTTTGGGGGATGGAGGGAGAAGGAGCAAGAGAATCTCCAGTAGACTCCAAGCTGAGGATGGAGCCCAATACAGGTCTTGATCTCACAACCCCGAGATCATGACCTGAGCCAAAATCAAGAGCCAGATGCTTAACCCATTGAGCCACCCAGATGCTCCAAATTTTAAGAAATTTAGGCAACAAATAGAAATAAGACAACAATGTTGTCTCTGAATAGTGGGACTGAAATTGGATAGGGTATTTATGGGTAATTGCTGTTCTGTAATATTTAAATTATGACTATTGTACGTATGGATTTGTCGAAGTAATTTTAAAGGTTTAAATTAAATCCAAGTAGATAATTTCCAGCACTTATTGAAAGATATTTCAAAAGGGTTGTTTGACTTCAGCTACAGCAACTTCTTGCTATACATATCTCCAAAGACAAGGAAAACAAAAACAAAAATGAACTATTGGGACTTCATCAAGGTAAAATCTCCTGCACTGCAAAGGAAACAAACCATCAACAAAACTAAAACACAACCTATGGAGTGGGAGAAGATATTTGCAAAGACTTATCAGATAAAGGACTAGTATCCAAGATCTATAAAGAACTTATCAAACTCAACATCCAAAAAACAAATAATCCAATCAAGAAATGGGTGGAAGTCATGAACAGACATTTCTTCAAAGAAGACATCCAAATGGCCAACAGACACATTAAAAAAAAAAAAAAATGCTCCACATCACTCAGCTTCAGAGAAATACAAATCAAAACCACAATGAGATACCACCTCACAACAATCAGAATGACTAAAATTAACAAGGCAGGAAACAACAAATATTGACAAGGATTTGGAGACAGGGGAACCTTCTTACACTGTTAGTAGGAATGCAAGCTGGAAATACTCTGGAAAACAGTATGAAGAAGTTAAAATTAGAGCTACCCTATGACCCAGAATTGCACTACTGGGTATTTAGCCCAAAGATATAAATGTCGTGATAAGAAGGGGCACCTGCACTCCAATGTTTATAGCAGCAATGAGCTGAAGGAAGACACTCAACTGATTGAGTCACCCAGGTGCGTCGGCTAATGGAG
Source organism: Enhydra lutris kenyoni (assembly GCF_002288905.1). Lineage (NCBI taxonomy): Eukaryota > Metazoa > Chordata > Mammalia > Carnivora > Mustelidae > Enhydra > Enhydra lutris. The sequence goes on from NW_019154121.1 coordinate 2,497,601, forward strand.
TTTAAATAAAATAAAATAAAATAAAATAAAAGCTTATAACATAAGTTATACTAATTATCCCAAAAGTAGGATATCTTCATGTGCTTGAGTTGCTATTATAAAATATCAGACTTGGTGGCTCAAACAACAGAAATTTATTTCTCACAGTTCTGGAGTCTGGAAGTCCAAGATCAAGGTACCAATGGATTTGGTTCCCAATAAGAACTCTCTTCCTGGCTCACAGATGGCTGCCTTCTTGGTGTATCATCATGTGACAGAGAAAGAAAGCTCTTCTGTCTCTTTCTATTTTTATAAGGTCATTAATCTCATCATGAGGGACTCAGGACCTAATAGAACTCTAATTACCTCCTGAAATCCCTACCTCTAAAACTGTCACATTGGGGACAGGGCTTCAACATATGACGAACAAAATATGAATTTTGGTGGGACACAAACTTTCAGTCCACAGTCCTTCAACAGTCTGTAACTTGTTCCCCCAATTCTTCCTCTCCTCTTAGTATGTATGTTCTTGCTATCTGTGCCCTCTGTAGTCCCCTTCCTTTGGATACAGGATTGTCCTGTGATCTTTTTTGAATATGGCATTTGAATTTTGAATATCATTATTGGTAATACTCCTGATAGGATATAGAAAAGACCATACAGAATGACTTCTGAGGCTCATCATAAGAAACTTTGCATTTCTTGAGTTTCCTGAATTGCTCACTCTTCAGATGTTCCCCTTTGGAAGCTAGTTACCATGTTGCAGGAAGCCACATGGATAGGTCATGCATAGGTGTTCTAGTCAACTGCCTTAGCTGACCCCTGAGTAAATAGCCAGTATCAAATGCTAGCCACGTGAATAAGCCATCTTGGTGTCCAATTCACTTGTGCCTTTAGATGCCTCTACTCTCAGGTGCTATCTGACTATATGTGCAGGAGTCACCCCAAGTAAGATATGCCTGAGTAAGCCCAATCAACAATAATGTATTTTCATTTTGAGTCATGAAGTATTAAGTTAGTTTGTTTTAAAGAAATAAATAATAGGAACCCTGTATGGGGGAGACCTACCAATTGAATCTTGTTGTACTTGTCACCCAATCTTTTCCCTCCAATATGCTACTCTTTTTTTTTTTAAATTCACTTATTATAACAGAATTATATATTAATAAGATTTAGGCTACTACCCTTTATAAATGCTTGGATTTTCAGGAGTACAGCATATCCTCAGGAATCAGTCAGTTCTTAAGATAGTTGAGGGCTTAGCTTCATTCTAAAGTTCCTGCATGTGAATAATATAATCTATTAACAAACACAAAGTTCCTGGGTCTGTATTGGGCTAAGGGTGTATAAAGGAATATGACATCATGAATCTGACAAAGAAAACATCATATTCTACAAAGCAATATGTAGGTAGCAATATGTAGGTATTGGCTGTGGCATTTGCTAGTGAGAGAGTCCATCACTTGATACTATCCTATTCCAGAGTTTATAAAAAGTCATTCTATTTAAATCAGACTGAAGATGATGAATTAAAAACATGCAATAATCTCATTTTTCTCTATAACAAGACTCCAAAAAATGAAATGAAGGAAAAAGAAAATGATGGGAAATCCACATGGAGAGAGGCATAAGACATTTCTAGAGAAGCTCTGGAAAACCAAGAATGGCTTTGAAATATTCTAATTGATACATACGGATATGGTAGTTTTAATAACTCACAGAGTAGGACATAGACAAGAAAGAAGCCACTTTGTTCTCACGAAGCACTAAGTAACTCAGAACTAAAACTCAAAGATGATTTCAAGCCATAATCCTATAACTGATAATCAATCGATAAAATGGTGGAATAAAGACATTTTTAGAAAGGCAAAGACTGAAAAACCCTTTAATTCTCCAATAAACCTTTTCATTGGAAATTAATTTGAGAATGTACTATAACAGAAAACAAGATGCAAAATATGGATTCCTGGAATAGCAGATCCCATTTTGGGGAGTTAAGTTCAAGGAAGGCATCAGTATAGTTCTAGAAGAACAAATAGCTTCTTCTAGAGCATGAGAGTTGAATCTGGAAGGGATGGACATGGGGAATATTGCTTACGTATATCTCTCCCATAAAGAAAATATCCATTGGAATAAGTTCTTTTTCAGGGAATTTTGATACTGCTCAGTAACTGCAAAATCATGTTTATCCCAGAGACTTTTCTTTGTGGATTTTATTACTTTGTTTACTTCTTTGTTTGAGTTTGTCTGATATTTATTCCAAAATAATTGTGAAGATGCAAAAATTATCAGACTACATTTGGAATTCTGAATTTGAATTATGAGAGGAGTTTCATTTTAAGATAGATATAAGGTTTTTGTTTAAAAAAATAAGCACAAGTCTTTGATATTTGGACTGAGTGAGCCTTATGTTACATGATGAACACTTATTTAATAGAATATAAGTTCACTGAACTGTCGGATCAATATTTTCCAGAATGTCAATCAAGCTGAGAAAGTATAACTGTTCAGCACAATAAGCTAAAAAATACCTGCAAAATAAAAGCTGCAAGCAACTATAGGCTTAATATTTTGAAGCAAAGCAGGTTCAGAACTGAGTACCTCTGTGCCATCTTCCATGCAGTTATTTTCATGGCATTTCAGAGCTTTCTTCAGACCTCACTGCAGGCCATTTACTTTACTTTAGGGGATTGAGAAGTGCATTTAACATTATAGAGAAACTTTTTAGTTACAGACTCAGTTATGGCTCTTAAACATCTTCCATTCTGCACTGATCACAGGTGTTACATAATGAAGCTCACATAACTTTTGTCATGCCCAGAAGCTAGTCATGATTTTCTGACAAAATAACAAAAGAAAAGGAAAATTACTATCTTCCTTACATTAAATTTTCTTTGAGATTTAGCTTAATTGTTCTGCTATAGGGAGGAGGTATGTAAATATTAGGTTCAATATTTCTTAACTGTTATGGGAAAAAGGGGAGGAAGCAATCTCAAAGTCTAACATTTTTTTTAGTCACATCCATGCAAAAAGTTTTGGGCAGAGAATGATATGCTATAGCAATTTGGAGTATTTCTCTGTTCTAGATATAATTTTCTATCTCCATACTGTCAGAAATTCAAATATTGTTTAGAAATTTAGTATAAGTATTACTTTATGAGATATTTGAGTTTGATAGTCTGTATTTCAAGAATCTGAGAATTAACAAATATCTTTGCATAAGCAATTTTGGAGGCATTTTCCCCCAAAGTATATAAAAGTCTATTATATATTAATATTTATTATTGACCTAACAAATTCCTATAAAGTATATTTATATTAATAAAGCATTATAATAAAACTCTAAACATACGGAGAAGATTCAGATTTAATTTGGGAGGAATTTGGGAAGATGACAGCCTAGGATATTGAGCTCACCTGTCCTATATTTACAACTAGATATCATCCCATTGAAACCAATAAACCAGAGAGGGATTTGAAGACTGTCAGAACAAATTCCACAACTAAATATAAAGAAGAAATAGAATCTGAAAGTTTAGGAAGGTCAGAAAGGCAGATGGAGACTGCCCACAGGAGAGAGGGAACTGTGCACAGAGAGGGCAGTAAAATGGGTCCTCACACCAGGGAGTTCACATGCAGAAGACTAATTCCCATACTCTTTGGCTTCAAAAACCAGAGAGGCTGTGAGTTTGTAAAACCTGTGGGGCTGGAACCTGGAGCTTTAGAGGTGGGTGACTCAGCATTGTGTGAGCTGGGAGAGTGAGTGATAGCTAGGTCTCTACCTTTAAAGAGACAGCAGCCTGCATGAAGAGGCAACATAAAAAATTTCAGTTTATACAGTAGTGGGGACAAACAGGAGACATCTGTTTATACTGACTTCTGAGCATGTTGACAGACTCCTCCCAAAACAAGGTAGCTAGCAGATGCCATTTTCCTCTCCCACCCACCAGCATTACCATGGAGAGACCTGCTGGAGCTGGAGCTGCACAGACATTTTTAACTAATCCCCTAACAGTGTACCATCACCACTGGTTCTTGTGAGGACTCACCAACTCCAAGCATGCTGCCCTTGACCCTGGATTCAGGGCAAATTTTCTTAAAGCCCAAGGACCATGCCACATAGTCACTGGGGACACAGAAGACACAAAGTACCAGGCACGTCTGTTATACCCACTTAGCTGTGCACCCCCAACCATCCTTGTGTCTTGACCAGCTGCATACCCTCAGCCACCAATGTGAGATGCTAAGCCATATGCCCCCAGGTTCCATCACATGCCACACCCAGCCAGGTGCCCACAGATGCCATCACACACCTTGCCAAGTTGTGCACACTTGCCATTGTCACATACCACACCCAGCTGCCACATCCATATTTGTAGCCATCCTTGAGAGAAGAGAGAAAGACAGGAGTGAGGCCCTTATCACAGAGATAAGGAATAACATAGTATAAAAAAAAGGATACAAGAAGAATACATGATGGAATGAATACTAGGATGGAAAAAGCAAAGAAAGGAATTCATGATCTGGAAGATAGAGAAATGGAAGGTAATCAAGCTGAAAATCAGAAAGAATAAAAAATTGTGCAAAATGAGAATAGACTTAGGGTATTCAGGAACTTCATCAGAAGTAATAACATTTGTATTATAGGAGTCCCAGAAGAAGAGAGGGATGAAGGTAGGATGTGGGTAGGAAATGTATTTGAAAAAATAATAAGAAATAATAGTTGAAAGCTTTCTAATTTGGGGAAGGAAACAGACATCCAGCTGCAGGAGACACAGAGAACCCCCAACAGAAATCAAGAAGAGCAAACTGACAAGATATATTGTAATTTAATTTGAAAAATAGTGATTAAAAAAATTAAAGCAGACAAAAGAAGTCCCCAACTTACAAGGAAAAATCCATAAGGCTAACAGATTTTTCAACAAAAACTTGGCAAGCCAGAAAAGAGTGTCATGATATATTCAAAGTGCTGAAAAGGAAAAATCTGTAGCCAAGAATATACTATCCAGAAAATCTATCATTCAGAATAGAAAGAAAGATAGTTTCCCAGAAAACAAAAAACTAAAGGAGTTTGTGGCAATTAAACCAGCCCTGCAAGAAATGTTAAAGGGGACTCTAAGTGCAAGGGAAAGACTTTGTGCTTTGAGTATAAAGTGAGAGTAGAGATGTTGGAAACATAAATGTAGTAAAAATGAGTACTTCTGAAAAATAAATCATTCAAGGAACTCAACAACAAAGGCTATAAAATAGAGTAACATACACCTAAAACACAAGAGGGAGAGGAAAAAAGAAGGGGTTCAAACTTAAGCATCCATCCAAAAACAAATAAACAGAGGTACCCGGGTGGCTCACTTGGTTAAGCACCTGTCTTCTGCTCAGGTCATGACCTCAGGATCCTGGGATCCAGCCCAACAGTGGGCTTCCTGCTCAGCAGGGAGTCTGCTTTTCTCTATCCCTCTGTTCCTTCTCCTGCTTGTGCTCTCTCTCTCTCTCTCAAATAAATAAAATCTCTTAAAAATTAAAAAAAAAATAACAACAACAACAACAACAAGACCATCAACTTAACACAGAGAGCTCTATATAGAAGAGATTATATAGGGGTGCCTGGGTGGCTCAGTGGGTTAAATCCCTGCCTTCAGCTCAGGTCATGATCTCAGGGTCCTGAGATCAAGCCCCACATCAGGCTCTCAGCTCAGCAGGGAGCCTGAGTCCCCCTCTCTCTCTGCCTGCCTCTCTGCCTACTTGTGATCTCTGTCAAATACATAAAATCCTTAAAAAAAAAAAAAGAGGTTATTTAGAAACAAAATGGTAACCATATAGCAAAAACTGTCAATAAATATGCAAAGAATAAAGAGAAAGGAGTCCAAATATATCACTAAAGAAAATCAGCAAAAAAAAAAAAAAAAAAAGAGAGAGAGATACAGGAAGGATCAGAGAAAATCTTCAGAAACAACCACAAAACAAATAATAAAATCACAATAAATACAAATCTATCAATAATTATTTTGAATGCAAATGGACTAAGTGTTCCAATTAAAAGATACAGGGTGTCAGAATAGGTAAAAAAATAAGATCTAGCTATATGCTGCCTACAAAAGACCCATTTTAGACCTAAGATAATCTACAGATTTTTTAAAGTTAGGGGAAGGAGTATCATCTATCATGTAAACGGATGTCAAAACAAGGCTGGAGTAGCAATACTTATGTTAGACAAAATAGACTTTTAAACAAATACTGTAACAAGGTACAAAAAAGGGTATTATATAATCATAAAAGGGACAACTCAACAAGAAGATATGATTATAAATATATATGCACCAAATGCAGGCACACCTAAGTACATAAAAGTTAATAACAAACATAAAGGAACTAAATAATAACAATACAATAATAGTAGGGTACTTTAACACCCCACTTACATCAATGGGCAGATCTTCCAAACAGAAAATCAACAAGGACATAATGGCTTTGAAAGACACAATGGGCCATATGAACTTAAAAGATATATTCAGAACATTCCATCCTAAACCAGCAGAATATGCATTCTTTTCAAGTGCACAGAGAACATTCTCCAGAATAGATCATATATTAGCCCACAAAACAGACCTCAACAAATTCAAGAAGACTGAACTCACACCATGCATATTTCTGACCACCACTCTATGAAAATATAAGTCAACAAAAAAGAAAAAAAATCCAGAAAGAGATCAAATACATGGAAGTTAAATAACATACTACTAAATAATGAATGGGCCAACCAAGAAATCAAAGATATAAAAAAGTACATAGGGAGTGAAGGGAGGAGATGATAGAGAAGTAGGGGACCCTAGTTTCATCTGGTCTCTGAAAGTCAGACAGCCACCAAATCATTCTGAACACCTGTGAACTCAACTAGAGAACTAAGAAAAGAATTGCTGCACTCCTACAAATAGAAAAGAGACCACTTTTTGCAAGGTAGGAGGTACAGAGAAATGACTCTGCAACAGGCTCTTCGGCCAGAACCAAGAACATCCAGCTAATACCAAGTTATCAATCACACAGAACTGCAAAACTCCAGCACTAGAGTAAAATAGTATAAAGAAATTTTTTTTTCTTATGATTCTTTAGTTTTTCAGTTTTAATTTTTTTCTTCTCAGATAATTTCTTATTTTATCAGCTCTATTTTTTAAGACTAATTTTCATTTCATTTTTACAGTTACATTTTATTCTTACATTGTAGTTGATATATATATATATGTATATGTATATATATATACTGATTAACAGGGACCTAATCAGTATGGATGTAAATAAGATATCAGAACTAGAGTTCAGAATAATGCTTATAAAGATACTAGCTGGGCTTGAAAAAAAAAAAAGTATAGAAGACACTAGAGAATCCTGTTCTGGAGAAATAAAGGAATTAAAATCTAATCAGATCAAAATAAAAAAGCCAATTAATGAAGTGCGAAAAAAATGGCAGTTCTAACTGCTAGGACAAATGAGGCAGAAGAGATGATTAGTGATATAAAAAACAAAATGATACAGAATAAAGAAACTGAGAGAAAGAGAGATAAACAACCACTAGATCATGAAGTGAGAATTCAGGAGATAAGTGATACCATAAAGCAAAACAATATTAGACTATTTAAGGTTCCAGAAGAAGAGGAAAGAGGGGGCACAGAAGGTATATTGGGGAAAATTATAGCTGAGAACTTCCCTAATCTGGTATAGGAAACAGGCATTCAAGTGCAGGAGGCACAGAGAATGACTCTCAAAAACAGTAAAAATAGGTCAACACCTTGACATATAATACAAAGCTTGCAAATTTCAGAGACAAAGAGAAAATCCTGAAAGCAGTTCAAGAAAAGAGGTCCTTAATCTAAAAGGCGGCAGCAGACTTATCCAGACATAAGACTGGCAGCAGACTTATCCAGAGAGACCTGATAGGCCAGGAAGGAATGCCATGCTAAATGAGAAAAATATGCAGCCAAGAATATTTTATCTAGCAAGGTTGTCATTCAGAATAGGAGAGATAAAGAGCCTCCAGAACAGAAAGAAACTAAAAGAAATTGTGATTACTAAACTAGCCCTGCAAGAAATATTAAAGGGGATCCTTTAAGCAAAGAAAGAACCCAAAAGTAACATAGGCCAGAAGGGAAAGGAGACAATATACAGAAACAGTGACTTTATAGGTAATACTTTATAGGTAATAATATCTTTCAATGGTTACTCCAAATGTAAATGGACTAAGTACCCCAATCAGAAGATATAGGGTATCAAAATAAAAAAGCAAGACATCTATATGCTGTCTACAAGAGACCCATTTTAGACCCAAAGTCACCTCCAGATTGAAACTGAGGGGGTAGAGAACATTTATCATACTAATGGACATCAAAAGAGAGCAAGGGTAGCAATCCTAATATCAGACAAATTAGATTTTAAACCAAAGACTGCAATAAGAGATGAGGAAGGACACTATATCATAATTAAAAGACTTATTCAACAAGAAGATCTAACAACTGTAAATATTTATGCCACTAATACAGGAGCAAGCAACTATATGAAACAATTAATAAAAAATTAAAGAAACACATTGATAATACATTATAATATTAGGGGATTTTAACACCTCACTCACAGCAATGGACAGATCATAAAAGCAGAAAATCAACAAGGAAACAAAGGCTTTGAATGGCATACTGGAAATGGACTTCACAGATACATACAGAGCATTGCATCCTAAAGCAACAGTATACACATTCTTCCAGAGTGCACATGGAACGTTCTCCAGAATAATTCACAAACTGGTACAAATCAGGTCTCATCAGGTATCAAAGATTGGGATTATTCCCTGCTTGTTTTCAGACAGCAATGCTTTGAAAATTGAACTCAATCACTAGAAGAAATTTGGAAAGAACACAAAGACAAAGAAGCTAAAGAGAATCTTACTAAAGAATGAATGGGTCAACCAGGAAATTAAAAAAGAATTTTAAAAATATATGGAAACAAGTGAAAATGAAAACACAAGTATTCAAAACCATTGGGATGCAGCAAAGGCAGTCTTAAGAGGGAAGTATATGGCAAGACAAGCCTTTCTTAGGAAAAAATAAAGGTCTCAAAAAATATATAAAGTTCTCAAATACATAACCTAACATTATATCTGAAGGACCTAGAGAAAGAAAACAAATAAAGCCTAAGCCCAGCAGGAAAAAAAAATAATTAATAAAGCTTGAAACAGAAATAAATGAAATAGAAACCAAAAGAACAGTAGAAATTATCAACAAACCTAGAAGCTGGTTCTTTGAAGGAATTAATAAGATCAATAAACCCCCAGACTTACCAAAAACGTAAAAAGACCCAAATATATAAAATTATGAATGAAAGAGGAGAGATTGCAACAAATACTGAAGATATACAAACAATTATAAAGACCCCATCAAAATGAGAATTAAAGACCAATATCCTTGATGAACATGGATGCAAAAATTCTCACCATGATACTAGCCAATAGGAGCCAACAGTGTATGGATAGACAGAACATATTTCAATATCATAAAAGCCATATATAAAAAACCCACAGTGAGGGGGCGCCTGGGTGGTTCAGTTGGTTAAGCAGCTGCCTTCAGCTCAGGTCATGATTCCAGGGTCCTGGAATTGAGCCCCGCATCGGGCTCCCTGCTCAGCAGAGAGCCTGCTTCTCTCTCTCCCTCTGCCTGCTTCTCTGCTTACTTGTGCTCACTATCACTCTGTTAAATAAATAAATAAAATCTTAAAAAAAAAACAAAAACCCACAGTGAATATCATTCTCAATGGGGAAAACTGAGAGCTTCTCCCCTAAGATCAGGAACAGGACTAGTATGACCATTCTCACCATTGTTGATCAACATAGTACTAAAAGTCCTATTTTGGGGCACCTGGGTGTCTCGGTGGGTTAAAGCCTCTGCCTTCGGCTCAGGTCAGGATCCCAGGGTCCTGGGATCAAGCCCCCCATCGGGGTCTCTGCTCAGCGGGGAGCCTGCTTCCTCCTCCTACTCTCTCTCTCTCTGTCTGCCTCTCTGCCTACTTGTAATCCCTGTCTGTCAAATAAATAAATAAATAAATAATCTTAAAAAAAATAAAAAATAAAAAATAAAAGTCCTTGCTTCAGCAATCAGACAACAAAAAGAAATAAAAGGCATCTGAATCAGCAAAGAAAAAGTCAAACTCTCACTCTTCACAGATAACATAGAGTATCATGTCAACCCAGAAGACTCCACCCCAAAATTGCTAGAACTCATCCAGGAATTCAGCAACATGGCTGTATATAAAATCAATACACAGAAATCAGGTGCATTTCTATACATCAACAATGAGATACAAGAAATAGAAATTAAGGAGTCAATCCCATTTATAATTAAATCCAAAAACCATAAGATACCTAGGAATAAACTTAGTAAAAAATGTACAACTTATGTATGCTAAAAACTATAGAACACTTATGAAAGATAATAGAGAAGACACAAATATATGGAAAAATGTTACATGGTTGTGGATCAGGAGAACACACTGTTAAAATAGATATACTACCTATAGCAATCTATACATTCAATGGAATCCCTATCAAAATACCATCGACTTTTTTTTCACAAAGCTGGAACAAATAATCCTAAAATGTATATGGAACCAGAAAAGACCCCTACTAGGCAAGAGAATGTTGAATAAGAAAGCAAAAGCTGGTGGCATCACAATTCCAGACTTCAAGCTATATTACAAAGCTGTAATAATAAAGACAGTATGGTGCTGGCAGAGAAACAGACACACAGATCAATGGAGCAGAAGAGAGAACCCAGAAATGGACTCTCAACTCCATGTTCAACTAATCTTCAACAAAGAAGGAAAGAATATCCAGGGGAAAAAGACAGTCTCCTCAACAAATGTTGTTGGGAAAATTGGACTATCACATGCAGAAGAATAAAACTGTACCATCTTCTTACACCAAATACAAAAATAGACTCAAAATGGATTAAAGACCTAAATGTGAGGCAGGAATCCATCAAAATCTTAGAGGAGAATACAGGCAGCAACCTCTGTGATCTCAGCCACAGTAACATCTTGCCAAACCCATCTCAATTGCTATTTATAGCAGCAATGTCCACGATAGCTAAAATACAGAAAGAACTCAGATCTCCATTGACAGCTGAATGGATAAAGAGGACATGATTTTATATATATATATATATATATATATATATATATATATATATGCATGTACATACATACACATACATACATACACACATAATGGAATATTTCTCAGCCATCAGAAAGGATGAATACTTACCATTTAATCAATGTGGTTGGAACTGAAGGGTATTATGCTGAACAAAATAAATCAATCAGAGAAAGACAATTGTCATATGCTTTCACTCATATGTGGAATTTAAGAAACAAAACAGAGGGGCAAGGGGAAAGGAGGGAAAAAGAAAACAGACAAAATCAGAGGGGCAGGCAAAGCATAAGAGACTCTCAATCATAGGAAACAAACTGAGGGTTGCTGGAGGGAAGTGGGGTGAGGGAGATTTGGTTACAGGTTGATGGGCATGTGATGTAATGAGCCCCAGGTGTTATATACAACTGACGAATCACTGAACTTTATCTATAAAAATAATAATATACTATATGTTAATTGATTGAATTTAAATTAAAAGAATAAACTAAAAATAAAATTTTAAAAATGTATGGGAAAAATATGAAAATGAAAACACAATGCTCCAAAACATCTGGGATATAGCAAAAGTTGTTCTAAGAGGGTATTTTATAGCAATAAAGGCCTGCCTCAAGATATAAGAAAAATCTCAAGCAGCCTAACTTTAGATACCTTAGATACCTAAATGATCTAGAAAAAGAATAAGAAACAAACCTAAAATCAGCACAAGAAAATAAATAATAAAGATTAGAGCAGAAATAAATAATATAGAAACAAACAAACAAACAAAAAAACCAGATGAATGAAACCAGGAGCTGGTTCTTTGAAAATACCAATAAACTTCTAGTCAAACTCACCAAGAAAAAAGAAAAACAAAAAACAAAAAACAAAAAAAAAAAAAGGAAGATCTCAGGTAGATAAAATCCTCAATGAGAAAGGAGAAAAAACAACCAATGCCACAAAAACACAAATAATTATAACAGAATATTAGGAAAAATTATACATCAATAATTGGACAACTGGAGAAGTAAATAAATTCCTAAAAACATACAAACTACCAAAACTGGGACAGGAAGAAATAGAAAACTCAAATGGATGGATAACCTGCAAAGACACTGAATCAATAATCAAACACCTCCCAAAAAATAGAAGTGCAGAGCCAGAAGACTTCACAGTCAAATTCTGCAAGTCACTTAGAGGAGAGTTAATACCTATTCTTCTCAAGCTATTAAAAAAATAAATAAATAAAAAATAAAAATAAAAACTAAAGGAAGGAAAATTTTCAAATTCATTCTAGAAGGCCAGCATTACCTTGATACCAAAACCAGGTTAAAAACACCACACACACAAACACACACACACACACACACACACACACACACACACAGAATTACAGGCCAATATTCCTAATTTTTAACATGGGTGAAAAAACTTCTCAATAAAATGTTAGTAAATGTAATTCAACAGAACATTTAAAGAATGATTCACCATGATCAAGTGTGATTTATTCCTGGACTGCAAGGGTCTTTTAAGAATCACAAATCAATCATCCTGATGGATCACAACAATAAAAGTAAGGATAAAAACCATATGATCCTTTCAATATATGTGGTAAATGCATTTGATTTGGTACAAGAGGAATTTATGATAAAAATTCTCAACAAATAGGTTTAGAGGGAACATACCTCAATATAATAAAGGCCATCTATGAAAAATTCACAGCTAACATCATCCTTAATAGGGAAAAATCTGAGCTTTCCCCTAAGATAAGGAACAAGACAAGGATATCCACTCTCACTTTTATTCAACATAGTACTGGAAGTCCTCACCAAAGCAGTCAGATAATAAAAGGAAATAAAAGACATCTAATATCAGTAAGCAGGAAGTAAAACTATCACTGCTTCCAGATGATATGATATTCTATATAGAAAACTACTACCAGAGGAGTCAAGATGTGGAGAAGTAGCAGGTTGAGACTACATCAGTTAGCAGGAGATCAGCTAGATAGCTTATCTAACCATTGCAAACACCTATAAATCCAATGGGAGATCAAAGAGAAGAAGAATAGCAATTCTAGAAACAGAAAATCGACCACTTTCTGAAAGGTAGGACCGGCGGAGAAGTGAATCCAAAATGATGGGAAGATAGACTGCGGGGGGAGGGACCGGCTCCTGGCAAATGGCAGAGCAACAGAGTACAAAATCAGGACTTTCAAAAGTCTGCTCCACTGAGGGACATAGCTCCAGAGGCTAAACCCAGGTGAAGCCCACATGGGGCCAGCATGGCCCTAGGTCCTGCAGGGTCACAGAAGGATCGGGGGTGTGTGAGTGTCACAGAGCTTGCAGGAATTAGACCGGGGAAGCCGGCTACAGAGACAGAGCCGAGGAGTGAGCTCTCAGCTCGGGGTTACCTTGAACCTGTCTCAGGCTGGGTGAGCTCGGAGTGCGGCCAGAGGCCAGGGAGAAGGGAGTGATTGGGCTCTTTTCTTTGAGGGCACACTGAGGAGTGGGGCCCCGAGCTCTCGGCTACATCGGGCCGGAAACTGGGAGGCTGCCTTTTTCATTCCTGTCCTCCGGAACTCTATGGAAAGCATTCAGGGGACAAAAGCTCCCAAAAGCAAACCCGAGCAGATTACTTAGCTGGCCCCTGGTAAGGGAGGTGCAATTCTGCCTTGGGCAAAGACACTTGAGAATCACTACAACAGGCCCCTCCCCCAGAAGATCAACAAGAAATCCAGCCAAGACAAAGTTCACCTACCAAGGAGAGCAGCAGATTCCAGTGGAGGAGAAAACAAAGCACGGAACTCATGGCTTTCTCCCCATGATTCTTTAGTCTTGCAGTTAATTTAATTTTTTTTTTAATTTTTTTCTTCTGCTTATTTTTTTTTAACTTTTACCCTTTTCTTTTTAAACATTTTTTAACTAGTTTATCTAATATATATGTATTTTTTTCTTCTTTATATTTTTTCTTTATTTCTTTTCTTTTTTAAATTTTTTTTCTGAACTTCTTTTTATCCCCTTTCTCCCTCCCACAATTTGGGGTCTCTTCTGATTTGGTTAAAGTGCATTTTCCTGGGGTCTTTGCCACCCTTTCAGTATTTTATTTGCTCCTACATATACTCTAATCTGGACAAAATGACAAGGCAGAAAAACTCATCACAAAAAAAGGCCAAGAGGCAGTACTGACGGCTAGGGACCTAATCAATACAGACATTGGTAATATGTCAGAAATAGAGTTCAGAATGACGATTCTCAAGGTTCTAGCTGGGCTTGAAAAAGGCATGGGAGGTATTAGAGAAACCCACTCTTGAGAGATAAAAGCCCTTTCTGGAGAAATAAAAGAACTAAAATCTAACCAAGTTGAAATCAAAAAAGGTATTAATGAGGTGCAATCAAAAATGGAGGATCTTACTGCTAGGATAAATGAGGCAGAAGAAAGAATTAGTGATATAGAAGACCAAATGACAGAGAATAAAGAAGCTGAGCAAAAGAGGGACAAACAGCTACTGGACCATGAGGGGAGAATTTGAGAGATAAGTGACACCATAAGATGAAACAACATTAGAATAATTAGGATTGCAGAAGAAGAAGGAAGAGAGAGGGGAGCAGAAGGTATATTGGAGAGAATTATTGGAGAGAATTTCCCTAATATTGGAAAAGGGAACAAGCATCAAAAACTAGGAGGTGCAGAGAACCCCCCTCAAAATCAACAAGAATAGGTCCACACCCTCTCACCTAATAGTAAAATTTACAAGTCGTAGCGACAAAGAGAAAATCCTGAAAGCAGCCCAGGAATAGAAGTCTATTACATACAAGGGTAAAAATATTAGATTGGCAGTGGACTTATCCACAGAGACCTGGCAAGCAAAAAAGAATTGGCATGATATATTCAGAGCACTAAACGAGAAAATCATGTAGCCAAGAATACTATATCCAGCTAGACTATCATTGAACATAGAAGGAGAGATAAAAAGCTTCCAGGACAAACAAAAACTGAAAGAATTTGCAAACACCAAACCAGCTCTACAGGAAATATTGAAAGGGGTCCTCTAAGCAAAGAGAGAGCCTAAAAGTAGTAGATCAGAAAGGAACAGAGACAATATACAGTAATAGTCACCTTACAGGCAATACAATGGCACTAAATTCATATCTCTCAATAGTTACCCTGAATGTTAATGGGCTAAATGCTCCAATCAAAAGACACAGGGTATCAGAATGGATAAAAAAACAAAACCCATCAATATGTTGCCTACAAAAAACTCATTGTAAACCCGAAGACACCTCCAGATTTAAAGTGAGGAGGTGGAAGACAATTTACGATGCTAATGGACACCAGAAGAAAGCAGGGGTGGCAATCCTTATATCAGATCAACTAGATTTTAAGCCAAAGACTATAATAAGAGATGAGGAAGGACACTATATCATACTCAAAGGGTGTGTCCAACAAGAAGATCTAACAATTTTAAATATCTATGTCCCTAACGTGGGAGCAGCCAATATATAAACCAATTAATAACAAAATCAAAGAAACACATCGACAATAATACAATAATAGTAGGGGATTTTAACACTCCCCTCACTGAAATGGACAGATCATCCAAGCAAAGGATCAACAAGGAAATAAAGGCCTTAAATGAAACACTGGACCAGGTGGACATCACAGATATATTCAGAACATTTCATCCCAAAGCAACAGAATACACATTCTACTCTAGTGCACATGGAACATTCTCCAGAATAGATCACATCCTGGGTCATAAATCAGGTCTCAACCTGGTATCAAAAGATTGGGATCATTCCCTGCATATTTTCAAACCGCAATACTCTGAAGCTAGAACTCAATCACAAGAGGAAATTTGGAAAGAACCCAAATACATGGAGACTAAACAGCATCCATCTAAAGAATGAATGGGTCAACCAGGAAATTAAAGAAGAATTGAAAAAATTCATGGAAACAAATGATAATGGAAACACAACAGTTCAAAATCTGTGGGACACAGCAAAGGCAGTCCTGAGAGGAAAATATATAGCGGTACAAGCCTTTCTCAAGAAACAAGAAAGTTCTCAAATACACAACCTACCCTACACCTAAAGGAGCTGGAGAAAGAACAAGAAAGAAACCCTAAACCCAGCAGGAGAAGAGAAATCATAAAGATCAGAGCAGAAATCAATGACATAGAAACCAAAGAAAAAAACAATAGAACAAATCAATGAAACTAGGAGCTGGTTCTTTGAAAGAATTAATAAGATTGATAAACCCCTGGCCAGAACTATCAAAAAGAAAAGAGAAAGGACCCAAATAAATAAAATCATGAATGAAAGAGGAGAGATCACAAATAACACCAAAGAAATACAGACAATTATAAGAACATACTATGAGCAACTCTACGCCAACAAATTTGACAATCTGGAAGAAATACATGTATTCCTAGAGACATATAAACTACCACAACTGAACCAGGCAGAAATAGAAAGCCTGAACAGACCCATAACCAGTAAGGAGATTGGAACAGTTATCAAAAATCTCCAAACAAACAAAAGCCTAGGGCCAGATGGCTTCCCAGGGGAATTCTACCAAACATTTAAAGAAGAACTAATTCCTATTCTCCTGAAACTGATCCAAAAAATAGAAATGGAAGGAAAATTTCCAAACTCATTTTATGAGGCCAGTATCACCTTGATCCCAAAACCAGACAAGGATCCCATCAAAAAAGAGAATTACAGACCAATATCCTTAATGAACACAGATGCAAAAATTCTCACCAAAATACTAGCCACTAGGATTCAACAGTACATTAAAAGGATTATTCACCACGACCAAGTAGGATTTATTCCAGGGCCACAAGGTTGGTTCAACAACCACAAATCAATCATAGTGATACAACACATTAATAAAAGAAATAACAACAACCATATGATACTCTCAATAGATGCTTAGAAAGCATTTGACAAAGTACAGCATCCCTTCCTGATCAAAACTCTTCAAAGTGTAGGGATAGAGGGCACATACCTCAACATCATCAAAGCCATCTATGAAAAACCCACTGCAAATATCATTCTCAATGGAGAAAAACTGAAAGCTTTTCCGCTATGGTCAGGAACACGGCAGGGATGTCCATTATCACCACTGCTATTCAACATAGTACTAGAAGTCCTAGCCTTAGCAATCAGACAACAACAAGAAATTAAAGGCGTCCAGATCAGCAAAGAAGAAGTCAAACTGTCACTCTTCGCAGATGATATGATACTATATGTGGAAAACCCAAAAGGCTCCACTCCAAAACTGCTAGAACTTGTACAGGAATTCAGGATTCCTGTACAGGAAGTGTCAGGATATAAAATCAATGCACAGAAATCAGTTGCATTTCTTTACACCAACAACAAGACAGAAGAAAGAGAAATTAAGGAGTCCATCCCATTTACAATTGCACCCAAAACTATAAGATATCTAGGAATAAACCTAACCAAAGAGGCAAAGAATCTATACTCAGAAAACTATAAAGTACTCATGAAAGAAATTGAGGAAGACACAAAGAAATGGAAAAATGTTCCATGCTCCTGATTGGAATATTATGACAATGTCTATGCTACCTAAAGCAATCTACACATTTAATGCAATCCCTATCAAAATCCCACCCAATTTTTCAAAGAAATGGAACAAATAATCCTAAAATTTATATGGAACCAGAAAAGACCTCGAGTAGCCAAAGGAATATTGAAGAAGAAACCCAGAGTTGGTGGCATCACAATTCTGGACTTCAAGCTCTATTACAAAGTTGTCATCACCAAAACAGCATGGTACTGGCACAAAAACAGACACATAGATCAATGGAACAGAATAGAGAGACCAGAAATAGACCCTCAACTAATCTTTGACAAAACAGGAAAGAATGTCCAATGGAAAAAAGACAGCCTCTTCAATAAATGGTGTTGGGAAAATTGGATGGCCACATGCAGAAAAATGAAATTGGACCATTTCCTTACACCACACATGAAAAGAGACTCAAAATGGATGAAAGACCTCAATGTGAGAAAGGAATCCATCCAAATCCTTGAGGAGAACACAGGCAGCAACCTCTTCGACCTCAACCGCAGCAACATCTTCCTAGGAACATCGCCAAAGGCAAGGGAAGCAAGGGCAAAAATGAACTATTGGGATTTCATCAAGATCAAAATCCTCTGCACAGAAAAGGAAACAGTTAACAAAACCAAAAGACAACTGACAGAATGGGAGAAGATATTTGCAAATGACATATCAGATAAAGGGCTAGTGTCCAAAATCTATAGAGAACTTATCAAACTCAACACCCAAAGAACAAATAATCCAATCAAGAAATGGGCAGAAGGGGCACCTGGGTGGCTCAGTGGGTTAAAGCCTCTGCCTTCGGCTCAGGTCATGATCCCAGGTTTCTAGGATCGAGCCCCGCATCGGGCTCTCTGCTTGGCGGGGAGCCTGCTTCTCCCTCTCTCTCTGCCTGCTTCTCTGCCTGCTTGTGATCTCTGTCAAATAAATAAATAAAATCTTTAAAACAAAAAAAAAAGAAATGGGCAGAAGACATGAACAGGCATTTCTGCAAAGAAGACATCTAGATGGCCAATAGACACATGAAAAAGTGCTCCACATCACTTGGCATCAGGGAAATACAAATCAAAACCACCATGAGATATACCACCTCACACCAGTCAGAATGGCTAAGATTAACAAGTCAGGAAATGACTGATGCTGGAGAGGATGAGGAGAAAGGGGAACCCTCCTACACTGTTGGTGGGAATGCAAGCTGGTGCAACCACTCTGGAAAACAGCATGGAGGTTCCTCAACAAGTTGAAAATAGAACTTTACTATGACCCAGCAATTGCACTACTGGGTATTTACCCTAAAGATACAAATGTAGTGATCCGAAGGGGCACATGCACCTGAATGTTTATAGCAGCAATGTCTACAATAGCTAAACTATGGAAAGAACCTAGATGTCCATCAACAAATGAATGGATAAAGAAGAAGTGGTATATATATACAATGGAATACTATGCAGCCATCAAAAGAAATGAAATCTTACCATTTGCGACAACGTGGATGGAACTAGAGGGTATCATGCTTAGTGAAATAAGTCAATCAGAGAAAGACAACTATCATATGATCTCCCTGATATGAGGAAGTGGAGAGGCAACGTGGGGGGTTAGGGGGATAGGAGAATAAATGAAACAAAATGGGATCGGGAGGGAGACAAACCATAAGTGACTCTTAATCTCACAAAACAAACTGAGGGTTGCTGGGAGGAGGGGGATGGGGAGAGGGGGATGGGGTTATGGACATTGGGGAGGGTATGTGCTATGGTGAGTGCTGTGAAATGTGTAAACCTGGCGATTCACAGACCTGTACCCCTGGGGATAAAAATAAATTATATGTTTAAAAAAAAAAAAAAATAAAAAAAAAGATAAAAAAATTAAAAAAAAAAGAAAACTACTACCAAATAACTACTAGAACTGATAAATGAATTCAGTAAAGTCACAGGATGAAAATCAATGTACAGAAATATGTTGCATTTCTATACAGCAATAGTGGAACAGCAGAAAGAGAAATAAAACAATCCCATCTAAAAGTGAAACAAAAACAACAAAATACCTAGGAATAAACCAACCAAAGTGGTGAAAGACCTGTACTCTGAAAACTATAACATAGATGAAAGAAATTAAAGATGACACAAAGAATGGGAAGACATTTCCTGCCCATGGATTGGAAGAAATATTGTTTATTTTTGTTTGTTTGTTTGTTTTGTTTTGTTTCTAATATTTTATTTTTTTAAAGATTTTATTTATTTATTTGACAGACAGAGATCACAAGTAGGCAGAGAGGCAGTCAGAGAGAAAGGAGGAAGCAGGCTCCCTGCTGAGCACAGAGCCCGATGTGGGGCTCAATCCCAGGACCCTGGAATCATGACCAAAGGTGAAAGCAGAGGCTTTAACCCACTGAACCACCCAGGCGCCCCAAGATTTTATTTATTTATTTGACAGAGAGAGAGAGAGAGAGATCACAAGTAGGCAGAGAGGCAGGCAGAGACAGAGAGAGGGGGAAGCAGGCTCCCCGCTGAGCAGAGAGCCTGATGTGGGGCTTGATCCTGGGACCCTGGGATCATGACCTGTGCTGAAGCAGAGGCTTTAACCCACTGAGCCACCCAAGTGCCCTGGGAAGAAATATTATTAAAGTAGCTATTCTCCCTAAGCATTCCACATATTTAATGCAATCCCCTTCAAAATACCAATAGCACTGTTCATAGAACTTCCACAAACTATTCCAAAATTTGTATGGAACCACAAAAGACCCTAAATAACCAAAGCAATTTTGAAAAAGAAAAGCAAAATAGGAGGCATCACAATCCCAGACTCCAAGTTATATTACAGAGCTATAGCAAGCAAAACAGTATGTGCACAAAAAGAGACACACAGATCAATGGAACAGGACAGAGAACCCAGAAATAAATCCATAACTCTAAGGTTAATTCAACTTTGACAAAGCAGGGAAGAATATCTAATGGAATAAAGACAGTGTCTTCAACCAATGGTTTTGGGAAAAGTGGACAGCAACATGCAAAATAATGAAACTGGACCAATTTCTTACACCATACACAAAAACACATTTGAAATGGGTTAAAGGTCTAGATGAGAGAAAGGAAAACATTAAAATTCTAGAGGATAACACAGGCAATAATTTCTCTGGCATTGGCTATAGCAACTCTTTCTAGATATGTCTCCTGAGGTAAGGGAAACAACAGCAAGAAAATACTATTAGGACTACATCAAAATAAAAAGCTTTTGGATAGCAAAGGAGACAGTGATCAAAAATAAAAGGCAATCTATGGAATGGATGGAGATATTTGCAAGTGACATATCCAATAGAGGGTTAGTATCCAAAATATATAAAGAACCTACAAAACTCAACAAAGAAGAAATAAATAACCACATTTAAAATGGGCAGAAAACATGAACAGATATTTCTCCAAAGAAGACATCTGATGGCAAATACATACATGAAAAGATATTCATCATCACTTATCATCAGGGAAATGCAAATCAAAATTACCACAAGGTATCACCTCACACCTGTCAGAATGGCCAAAATCAGAAACAGAAGAAACAACAGGTGTTGATGATGATGTGGGGAAAGGGGAACCCTTTTTCAGTGTCTGTGGGAAGGCACACTGGTGCTGCCACTCTGAAAAACTGTGGTGGTTCTTCAAAAAGTTAAAAATAGAACTACTTTATGATCCAGCAATCACACTACTGGGTATTTACCCAAAGAATACAAAAACATTAATTCAAAACATGCATCCTGTTATTTATAACAGCATTATTTAATAGTCAAGATATGGAAGCAACCTAATTACTATCAGCTGATGAGTGGATAAAATGCAATATATACATGTAAATACACACATACACACACACACATATGCAACATTTCTTTATATATATAATTTGCAGGGACATGAATGGAGCTAGAGAGAATAATGCTACGTGAAATAAGTCAGTCAGAGAAAGACACCATATAATTTCACTCATATGTGTATTTTAACGAACAAGTAAAAAAAAAAAAAGAGAGAGAGAGAGTCAAAGCAAAAAAAGAGTTTGAATTATAGAGAACAATCTGATGGTTACCAGAGGAGAGGATAAGTTAAATAGGTGATAGAAGTTAAGGAGTGCAGTTGTGATGAGCATGGGGTGATGTACGGCACTGCTGAATTACTATATTGTACATCTGAACTTAATATAACAACTAGAACTAAAACTAAAACTTAAAATAGTTTTATATTAATATATCATTTTTATACATCATGTTTCCAAATGTGAAATCTCATTTTAAGGTTATAAAAGGAAGGGTAAGAGGTATAACAGAGATAGCATTTGCCATAAGTAATGTTATATGAAAATCAGCAACTGAAGTAAATATTGAATAAAAAAACCTTTCTGTTTACAAAAATATTTATTTTAACTGTTTTTCAGATGGTAAACTCCCATGTATTTTGTTATATGGTACAAAATTTAAATGCAAATGAAAATCTATATTTTATATATTCAGAAATACTTCTCCTTTTTAGAGTGAACTACACCTGCATATTTTTTCCCCAGAGACCTGATGGTTGATATTTTCCTGTTAGATGGTAGCAAAAAACAATCTGAACTTTTTTGAAGCCCAAAGGATGTTCTATAAAACAGTATTGAAAGATCCCAAGGAAGTTGATGATGATTGCCCTGGGAAGCATGTTCTCACCAATAAGTCCCTGTAAGCTTCATTGTCCTTACCAGCAAAGTTACAAGAATAATATTTAAGGTAAGGGTTATTCCTATCATGAGTACTGAAAAGATGTAAACTACCACCTAGCAACTTTTCCCTAGAACAAAATAGATATTAGATTAATCTTTGTTCCTTCCTTCCTTCCTTCCTTCCTTCTTTCCCTGCTTATCCTTAGAGTGCCAAATACTTTGCACTTTAAGTTTTGTACCTGCATCATAATGGCTAAACAGTTTCCTTCAAACACCCTATTCTATCATGGCAGAGACGCAAAGCAGCAGATAGTAACAGAAACATAGCACACCTGGGGCAAGTTATTGTCAGGTTGATTGGCATGCAGCCACAGTGGTAGGTAAGGGAAAGTGGGCCTAAATCTGTCATTCTTAGTAGAGGTTAAGTACACAAATGAAATGGACTATGAAGCAATATATCCTGGGAGAGCTACAATAAAAATTGGAGAAGTCTGAATTGTACCTAGGGTACTGATGTCCATCTCTGGCCTGACTACGAAATAAGGAGTATATAGATACGGAGATGCACAAGAGAAATACCTAAGAAATTGTTGCTTATGACTTAAGCAATACCTAATTTAATCATAGAAAATCAAATCCATTCCAGGGAGTAGAGCGTGGCAGCTGCAATATACAAAATAAGACAGTTAATGGCAATACAGTTCTGGTAATGGGTCCATTCAAAGCAGAACCTTGGCAGAACCCAGGGCTAGTTGAAGAATAGTTGAAGAATATTCAGCCCTGAAAGAGAGTCTGAAAGCATAATCAAAGTAGACTGAAGAAATCCAGATGCCTGTAAGTATGGGGAAGCAACGCTGAAGCATGCATGGTAATGGGATGGAGAAAACCTACAGTATCAGATGCATTTTTTGTTTTGTTTTGTTTTTACCATCTTAACCATTTTAAATGTATAGTTCAGTAATGTTAAGTATATTCACATTGTTGTGAAACGTATCTTTAGAACTTTTTCATGTTGCAATTTGGAATCTCTATCCTATTAAATAGTTCTCCTTTCTCTTCTCCCTACAACTTCTAGTAGCCAACATTCTATTTTCCATTTCTATGAGTTTGACTACTTTAGGTCCCATATAAGTGGAATGATACAGTATTTGTCTTTTCTTGGCTTGCTCAATTCATCTAGCATAATGTCCACATGTTATAGCATGTGATAGGATTTACTTCCTTTTTAAGGCTGAGTAATATTCCACTGTGTATACATACCACAGTTTTGTTTTTGTCTTGTTTTATTTGTGTTGTCTTTTTATTATTTTATTCATATTTTTTAAAAATTATATTTAAATTCCAATTAGTTAACATACAGTGTAATAATGGTTTCAGTTGCACAATACAGTCATTCAACACTTCCATACAACCCATGTACTCATTACAAGTGCCTCCTTTAATCCCCATCGCCTATTAAACCGCTTCACCACACCCTCCTTCCCTCTGGGAACCATCAATTTGTTCTCTAAAGTTAAGAGTCTGTTTCTTGATTTGCCTCTCTCTCTTTTTTCTGTTTGCTTGTTTTTTTTGTTTCTTAAATTTCACATATGAGTGAAATCATATGTTGCTTTTCATGATGATGATAACAGTCATATATTGGCCTTATTTTTTTAAGATTTATTTATTTATTTATTTATTTGAGAGAGAGAGAGAGAGCAAGTGGCGGGAGGTGCAGAGGGAGAGAATCTCAAGCTGACTCCCCACCAAGCATGGAGCCCTAGTGGGACTCAATTTCACTACCCATGAGATCACGACCTGAGCTGAAATCACAAGTCAGATGCTCAACTGATTGAGCTACCCAGGCACCCCAGCTTTCCTTATTGTCTCTTGCATTAATGACTCTGCTTGTTTGACATGAATTTTTTTTTAAACATTTTATTTTTATTTATTTATTTGACAGACAGAGATCACAAGTAGGCAGAGAGGCAGGCAGAGAGAGAGGAGGAAGAAGGCTCCCTGCTGAGCTGAGAGCCTGATGTGGGGCTCGATCCCAGGACGCTGAGATCATGACCTGAGCCGAAGGCAGAGGCTTTAACCCACTGAGCCACCCAGGCGCCCCAAGACATGAATATTTTTTTAACCTCTTTTTTTTTTTTTTAAGATTTTATTTATTTATTTGTCAGGGACAGAGGGAGAGAGAGCGAATGAGCACAGGCAGACAGAGAGGCATGCAGAGGCAGAGGGAGAAGCAGGCTCCCCGCTGAGCAAGGAGCCCGATGTGGGACTCGATCCCAGGACGCCGGGACCATGACCTGAGCCTAAGGCAGCCGCTCAACCAACTGAGCCACCCAGGCATCCCTAACCTCTTTTTATATTTATTTCAAATGCATACATAGAAACTTTTTATTTTATTTGTTGTTTTTTTTTTTAAGATCCAGTCATGTATTTAAAATCAGCAGAGTATAACTCTTCATGTCTCCCTATATTATAGTTCCTCTAATGAGAGTGCATTTCCCCACCCACTGTGTTGAGTTTGGCTAAGCAACTTGATTTGGCCAGTGGAAAATAGGAGGCAGGGATATTGTATGAGCTGTGAAATTGGGAGCCATTGTTTGTTTCCACTTGCCTGCTTATATTTGTGTCATATTCATGTGAAAAATCTGTTCCAGGTGGCCTGATAATCCCAGAGGAAAAAAGACATATGAAGCCGGCCTGCTAAGGCATGGACCAAATCCAGGTGAGATCAGCCTACATCAGTGCAGTTGCAGCTGACCCTATAGACAATTGAGCATGAGAAAAACCGTTTTTCTTAAAGCATTTTTATCCCTAATGGCTTGTCATACAGTGTTATTATAGTAATGACTGACACAAAAGCCATTTCACATGTAATTTTATCATCATTTCAACTTTTTAGTGAAACAGTATAAAATTAAATGACCATTTAGTTTGCAAGCTTCACTTGATGTTTTATCTTATCCATTGTCAGCAGCAGCACAAACATAATCCTATGCACCACACTTGAAACGCAGGAGTCAGGTGGAAATTTGACTTTTTTCTCTTCATGAATTTTTCTGTAACCTATTGAAATTTCTTTATAAATACTTTTTGATGTAATCTTTCTTGTCAATCTCCAAAGCCAACATTCTAGATCTAGATTCTCATCACCAAACTGTCATCCTGGTGAACTCGACCTTTATGTCCTTTTTTCTATAGCTTATCTTCCTTCTAATTATCACCAACATCGATAGCATCATCATTGATAGCATTTCTTCTTTCCTAATCCTCTTTTCCTCTTTCTTTCATACATTAATTCATATTTTCATAGACATTTGTTAAAACCTATTAAACACTAACATCACTGATGGAACTAGGAATACAAGCTAGAAAATAACTGAGGCTATCTTCAAGGTAACAAATTGATCAGAGACAGTTTTAACAAAATAAATCTAACAGCAATAAAAAAACAGACAAATAAACAACAATAATTAAAACCAACCTCTCTCCTCAATAAGAAAGTCTAAATACTCCTTAGAGTAAAATTAGTTAAAGAAAGCAACTACTCTCCTCCTTTTCCACTTTGTAGAAACAACGCTCTATTTTATTATACACAAAATACTCAACATAATGTTAAGACAAATACTTAATATTAATGTTAATGTGCTATAAACCTTCTGATAAAAAATGTATATGTGTTTCTTTTATTATTTTCTTTGTCAAACAAATCTTTCCCAATGTCTCAATTTGTTTTACTTTTAAACATCAGTAAACATGATTGGGACATCCATAACCATGATAAGTAGGGGCAGAGCATAAATACTTTTGATCTTCTTATTTGGACTTTTGTCATACCTAGCTTGCCAGCAGCAGTATCCTTCATTTATTGTACTTTTTGATCATGGTGAGAAGGCCAACTTCCTCACATTCAGAATTCTCTAATTCTCAACCAACAAAGTTACTTACACTCTCTATAAAAGCTCCTTGTCTGATGAAATTGTTTTTTACAATTCTATATCTAGCATTTCCCAAAATGCAAAGCTTATACTTTCAGATCTCACCATTATGGTGGGAAAAGGGCCTAGCGGTTTAAACAAGTAATTGCAATAAAATGAAGTAAGTGTAGGAGCAAATGAATACATAAGGACAGTGGGAAGATGTGGAAAGAAATCTTCAATTCTATGCTGAGAGACCATGAAAGGCATCAGGGAATGCCCAACAGGAGTAAAATTGATTTTGGCTTTTAAAAATAAGCAATTTTGCCAACCAGAGAATAGTGAAAGTGCATCAGTACATAACTAGCTTGCCTTAACCTAGTTTACTACATACATTATTTCATTTCTTGTTCAGCATTCACAGATTTATAATTATCTCTTCTTTAAAATTAGAAATATATCAGATAAGTGAATCCTTATTCCAAATGTTAAAGAATTAAGTGATAGCCTTGAGAATTGAACTTAGATCCCTCTGCCTTTATTCCAAGTCCCTTTCTATTCTTTGACAGAGAGAGAGAGATCACAAGTAGGCAGAAAGGCAGGCAGAGAGAGAGGGAGAAGCAGAAGCAGGCTCCCCGCCAAGCAGAGAGCCCGATGCAGGGCTCGATCCCAGGACCCTGAGATCATGACCTGAGCCGAAGGCAGAGGCTTAATCCACTGAGCCACCCAGGCGCCCCCCTTTCTATTCTAAGTACAGGGAATGAGAGGCTCAATAGCAAGCAGAAGAAAAACACAAGTGTGGATAAAGAAAAGTCAAAATTCAGGGTGATATTCATATGATGAAGTTGAAAAAAGGTGATTGTTATTGAAGAAGTTCTATATTGTTCTTTTGAGGTGTTCTTCATGTTGGGAATGTGATATTGGCTGAATAAAAAAGAAGAAATAAATCAAATTTTGATTTTCTGAATTTCATGTATTTTTGAGTAGATACATGAAAATATTTGTAAGTTAAATCCCTTTATTCTGAACATTATTTTCAATTAACATATTGGAGCATTTCAAGTTTAGAGGAATTAATTTTTCAATAGAAAATAGTTCCTAAGAGTTCAACATTTAATTAATAATTTATAAAACTATTTATTCATTTTCTTATATATGTACCTATGTTTCCAACACCTATTCAAATATCTTATACTTATATATGCTAAGATTTAATTAGGAATTTCATGATGTCTATGTTTATACTGTTGCTGTCTAAGAACATGTTGTAACACACTGGACCAGATGAAATTTACAGATATATTTAGAGCATTTCATCCTAAAGCAGCTGAATACACATCCTTTTAGGGTGCACATGGAACATTCTCCAGAACAGATCATGTACTGGGTCACCAATCAGGCCTCACCAATACAAAAAGATTGAGATCGGACTATGAATATTTTTGGATAACAACACTATGAAACTTGAAGTCAACCACAAGAAAAAAATTGAAAGGACCACAGATACATCCTACTTAAGAACATCCTACTAAATAACATCCTACTTAAGAATGAATGGGTTAGCCAGTAAATTAAAGAAGAAATTAAGAAAATACATGGAAGTAAATGAAAATGAAAACACAACAGTCAAAACCTTTCAGGTACAGCAAGGGCAGTGATAAGAAGAAAGTATATAGCAATACAGGCCTTCCTGAAGAAACAAGAGAAGTGTCAAATGTATAACCTAACCTTACACCTAAAGGAGCTGGAAAATGACTGTCAAATAAAGCCTAAACCCAGCAGATGAAGGGAACTAATAAAGATTAGAGCAAAAATAAATGAGACATAAATAAACATAAAAAACACAATAGAACAGATCAACAATAGTAATAATGGTTATTTGAAAGAATTAATAAAATTGATAAACCCCAGACAGACTTATCAAAAAGAAAAGAGAAAGGACCCAAACAAGTAAAATCATGAATGAAAGAGGAGAAATCACAGCCAACAGGGCAGATATATAACCAATTATAAGAGAATATTATGAGCAACTATATGCCAACAAAGTGGGCAATCTGGAAGAAATGGATAAGTTCCTAAAAACGTATAAACTATCAAAACTGAAACAGGAAAAAATAGAAAATTTGAGTAGACCCATAACCAACAAAGTAATTGACTCAGGAATCAAAAATCTCCCAATAAACTAGAGTCCAGAGCCAAATGGCTTCCCAGGGGAATCCTACCACACTTTCAAAGAATAGTTAACACCTATTCTTTGGAAACTAACCCAAAAAGTAGAAATGGAGGGGGAACTTCCAAACTCACTCTATGAGGCCATCATTACCTTGACTCCAAAACCAGAAAAAGAACACCACTAAAAGGGACAATTACAGCTAACATATCCCTCAGGAACACTGATGCAAAAATTCTCAACAAGATATGCACATCAAATTCAACAGTACATTAAAGAATTATTCTCCACAATCAAGTGTAATTTATTCTTGAGCTGCAGAGGTGGTTCAATATTTGCAAATCAATCAACATGATACATCACGTTTATAAAATAAAGGGTAAGTATTCTTTCTCAATAGATCTTCTCAATAGATTTAAAAAAAAGCATTTGGCAAAATACAGCACCCTTTCTTGATAAAAACCCTCAAGAAAGTATGGATAAAAGAACATACCTTAACATACATGAAAGACACAACTAATACCATCCTCACTGAGGAATAACTGATGGCTTTTCCCCTAAGGTCAGAAGAACCACAGGGATGTCCTCTCTCACCACTGTTGTTCAAAATAGTACTGGAAGTCTTAGCCTCAGCTATCAGACAACCAAAAGAAAAGGTATCCAAATAGGCAAAGAAGAAGTCAAACTTTCACTACTTGCAGATGACTTGATACTCTATATAGAAAACCCAAAAAACTCCACCAAAGAATTGCTAGTACTGATACATCACTTCAGCAAAGTCTCAGGATATAAAATTAATGTATAGAAGTCTTTTGCATTTCTATATATCAATAATGAAGGTACAGAAAGAAAAATCAATGAATTGACCCATTTTGCAATTGCACCAAAAATCACAAGATACTTCAGAGTAAACCTAACCAAAGAGGTAAAAGTTCTATATGCTGAAACCTACAGAACACTTATGAAAGAAATTGAAGAAAACACAAGGAAATGGAAAAACACCCCATGCTTGTGGATTGGAAGAACAAATATTGTTAAAATGTCTGTACTACCCAAAGCAATCTCCACATTTATTTTTTTTTAAGATTTTATTTATTTTTTTGACAGTGAGAGATCACAAGCAGGCAGAGAGGCAGGCAGATTGAGAGGAGAGAAGCAGGCGACCCACTGAGCAAAGAGCCCAATGCAGGGCTCGGTTCCAGGACCCTGAGATCATGACCTGAGCTGAAGGCAGTGGCTTAACCCACTGAGCCACCCAGGCGCCCTGCAATCTCCACATTTAACACAATCTCTATTAAAACAAACAAACGAACAAACAAACAAACAACAAAAAAACAAGCATTTTTCACAGAGCTAGAAAAATGAATCCTAAAATTTGTATGGAACCAGAAAAGACCAAAATAGCCAAAGTAATATTGAAAAAGCAAAGCAAAGCAGGAGGCATCACAATCCCAGAGTTCAAGCTATATTACAAAGCTGTAATTATCAAGACAGTATGGTACTGTCATAAAAACAGACACATAGATCAATGGAACAGAATAGAGAACCCAGAAATGAACCCTCAACTCTGTTCAACTAATCTTCAACAAAGAAGGAAAGACTATCTAATGGAAAAAATACAGTCTCTTCAACAAATGGTGATGGGAAAATTAGACTACCACATGCAGAAGAATAAAAGTGCACCATCTTCTTACACCATACACAAAAATAGACCCAAAATGGATAAAAGACCTAAATAAAAGATAGGAAGCTATCAAAATCCTAGAGGAGAAAACAGGCAGGGACTTCTTTGACCTCAGCTGCAGCAACTTCTTACTAGACAGGACTCTGGAGGCAAGGGAAACAAAAGCAAATACGAACTACTGTGACCTCATCAAGATAAAAAGCTTCCACACAGCAAAAGAAACAGTCATAAAAACTGAAAGACAACCTGTGAACAGAAGATATTTGCAAATGACATGGGATAAAGGGTTAGTATCCAAAATCTACAGAGAACTTATCAAACTCAACATCCCAAACCAAAAAAATACAGTCAAGAAATGAGCAGAAGTCATGAACAAATATTGCTCTAAAGAATACATACAAGAGGCCAATAGACACATGAAGAAATACTCAACATCACTCAATGTTGGGAAATACAAATCGAAATCACAATGAGATACCACCTCACACCAGTCAGAATGGCTAAAATTAACAACTCAGGAAGCAACAAATGTTGCTGAGGATACAGAGAAAGGAGAACCCTCTTACACTGTTGTTTAGGAGTGCAAACTGGTACAGCCACCCTGGAAAACAGCATGGAGGTTCCTCAAAAACTTAAAAATAGAATTGACCTGTGGCCCAGCAATTGCACTACTAGGATTTTATCCAAAGAATACAAAAATGCTGATTCAAATGTGTACTTGCACCCCAATATTTATAATATCATTATCATCAACATCCCAATGTCTATATCAGCATTATCATCAACAACCATATTATGGAAAGAGCCCAAGTGTCCATTGACTGATTAATGGTTAAAGAATAATATGAGAAAAGGAGTGCCTGGGTGGCTCAGTGGATTAAAGCCTCTGCCTTCAGCTCAGGTCATGATCGCAGGGTCCTGGGATCGAGCCCTGCATTGGGCTCTCTGCTCAGCATGGAGCCTGCTTCCCTTCCTCTCTCTCTCTGCCTGCCTCTCTGCCTACCTGTGATCTCTGCCTGTCAAATAAATAAATAAAATCTTAAGAATAAAAAAGAATGATATGAGAATGGATAAAGACACACACACAGACACACACACACACACACACACACACACACACACACACACACAGGAATATTACTCAGCCATCAAAAAGAATGAAATCTTGCCATTTACAACAATATGGATGGAACTAGACTATATTATGCTAAGCAGAATCAGTCAGAGAAAGACAAATACCATATGATTTCACTCATATTTGGAATTTAAGAAACATAACAGATGACCATAGAAGAAAGAAAGGAAAAATAAAACAAGATAAAAACAGAGAGAGAGGCAAACCATAAAAGACTCTTAACTATAGAGAACAAACTGAGTGTTGCTGGAGGAGGATGAACTAATTTGATGATGGGCATTAAGGAGGGCACTTGTGATGAGCACTGGATGTTATATGAAAGTGATGAATCACTATATTCTACTCCTGAAACCAATACTATCCTATATATTAACTAACTTGAATTTAAATAAATAGAAAAAAAAAAAGAAAAATTATATGTTGTATATAACATTCATTTCTTAGAATTGGTTAAAATTGTTTTGTTGCTTATTATATTCAATTTTTGAAATATTCCATTAGTGTTTAGAAATTTGAATATTATTTATTCTTTACTAGGAGGGCAGTATACTAGGGCAGGATGTTAAGAGATGGAGAACACACATACAGGTCAATTGATAACAGAAAATATAAATGGTATTGTCTCTCCTCCATCAATTCCTTTGCTTTTTCTGTTAAACTTATAACTTGCCTTTTCATTTTTTCAGATCTATCCCTTAAGTCAATTTCTCTCATTATTTCCTGACTTCGAACTATGTGGTCTTTGTATTTATTATGCTCTGTGATTTTTCTATGATTCTTATTTTCTCCTTTCTTGACTTAATTAGATTAGTAATATTTTCTTCATTTTACTAGAGTAAAATATAAATAATTATTTTATGGGATACTTTTATATTTTTAATGTGCATATCAAATTAAACCATTTTTAATATTAGTGTTTAAAAAGGACATTGGAAGAGAACTTTTTCATGTATATTAAGATACATAAGTTTTCATTGTCCCCAGAATATAATATTGGTGCAAACAGAAACGTAGATATTAAAATCAAAAAAGAAAACCCCCAAAAGAAAGAGAAAAGGTATTCTTTTCTCTTTCTGGGAATGTAATATGTCAAAAATTCTACTTCAACACAGAATATCAGAAAATAGTTGGTAGCAAATCTGCTTGCACCAGAAAGAATATAAAGTATCACCTGGTTCATAGCATAGAAAACTTAGTTTCACAAAATTCCAAATGGATTATATACTTAAAACAAAAATAATGGAAACACACACACACACACACACACTCACACACACTCACACACCACTCAAAAGATAAGCACATTAATTATATAAGTTTACATTAATTTTGTAAGTCAAACTATACAACAAATAAAATAATAAATTGCAAGATAATATGTACAGTGCATGTGACAAAATGTTAACATATATTTCTTCATTTGGACCTGATTTAGCAGTTATTTAGATTGTTTTAACATTAAATACACATGGGTTTTATCACAAATCACTCACTGTAAAACTAGGAAAACATGAGCAAATAAATTTGTACATTCTTAGGACT
Organism: Enhydra lutris kenyoni; assembly: GCF_002288905.1. Classification (NCBI taxonomy): domain Eukaryota; kingdom Metazoa; phylum Chordata; class Mammalia; order Carnivora; family Mustelidae; genus Enhydra; species Enhydra lutris. The sequence goes on from NW_019154121.1 coordinate 2,530,448, forward strand.
CCTTCACATTCAAAATCCATCTCTTCTGAATCACTTTTGGAACTCAATTCATAGTATCCATGGTCTTCTGTTCTATATCCTCCTCTGTGACAATGCACACATTAGTGATGCACAACTTCTTAAAATAACTCACAAGTAAAAGTAATTAATGCTGGCATTTAAGTAAGCTTTGAAATTTTGTAGAAGAAACAAACTATTTTTGTGAAACTTTTTTAAATTATTTTTTCTTCAGGAGGGTAGAGGGAGAGAATCTCAAACCAACTGCATACTGAGGCAGGTCTCAATCCTAGGACGCCTGAGATCATGACCTGACCTGAAATTAAGAATCAGATGCTTAACTGACTGTGCCACCCAGGTGCCCCTATTTTTGTGAAACTTTTAAAATTAGTGTATACATGAAGTATACAACACAATCATTTTTAACGTATAAATATACTTATTAAGTTATAATCTAGTTCTAGATACAACATATCATATCATAAACATCCCAGAATTCTAGTCCATTTTTAAACTGATGCATATTATAGATTCTAGCCCATTCATAAAATATAATCTGATAGATGTGCAAGTATATGACCAAAATCCAAACAGAGATGTAAACAATTAACAGACAATTCATGGAAGAGGAAATTCCAATGAAACATATATAAGATAGTATTTCCACCTTTGTTAGTTAGCAGAGAAATATAATGAATAATGAAATATAATTTTTAAAAATCAGCTTGTTAAAAATAAAGAAGAATACCTACTTTTGATTGGAATTTAGTATTAATGGTTCTTTTATATATTACTGTTTAAAACTGTGAATATTTAAGATTTTGAAAAACTAAGCATGACAACATATCTTCTAGTTAAAACTGTGTGTATCCTATAACCAGAAATCACAGTTCCAGATAGATTCTGGAATCTATCCTATAAAAATAAAGCATATATAAATGAAAGCATTAGTATAAAGTTGTTTATTTACCTGTTTTTTTGTAGTCATCTCAAACTGAAAGTAAATTGAACGTTTAGTAGTATGGGAATATTTAAATGTATTATTCAACCATTTAGAAAAAAGGATTGCTATTTCACAAACTAACGTGTAAAGACCTCTATGAAGACTAAATTGAGAATATCAAGATGCTAATAAATAGATGACATATAAGCCCTTATTATGTCTACTTATGAAAATAAATCTCCCTATATACGTATGGGTGCACATATATATGTGTATCTGTGTTTAATTAAATGACACTGGAAGAAATTATAGAAGGACACACATCAAACTGTCTGAAACTTATAGAAAGGGTCAGGTAAGAAAGAGATTAAAGGTGAACAGAAAATAAGATATGGTAAATAAAATGAAATTTGCACATAAAAAATTAAATATATGAATAAATATACATTCATTATTTGCATAATATCTAAGAATAGTAAGGTTTTTTTTAAGAATAGTAAGTTTTTAAGTGATTTTTATCATTATTCTATTTAATATACAGTAAATAAAATGAAATTTGCGCATAAAAAATTACATATATGAATAAATATACATTCATTATTTGCATAATATCTAAGAATAGTAAGTTTTTAAGTGATTTTTTATCATTATTCTATTTAATATACAGTTATTTGAATTTTTTGTAATAAAATGTTATATATACAAGGAATATTCTATTTTTATTGTGGAGAAAAAAACTGTGCAACACCTCTATCGCTTACAATTATCTTACTGAAGTCTTCCATGATTTGCTAACAATTTAGTGCCATCTACTTTTAAATTTCTCAGATTAGGTGTTTTGCTTTGTTTTGATTTATTTTTGTTTTTTTAGTTTTTACATACATTGCAATATATCTTACAAACTTCCTTATTTACCATTTTTAATGGATTTGTTTTTAAGTCTTTGTTTTCTTTCTTAGCAAATTAGATCCTCTAGTAAATATAATCCTCCAGCCTTAGACTGAGAGCAGTGAATTTATTAACTTTATATGTAAAAAAAAGTTTTACTTCACAATATTGAAACAAATTTAACTAGTTTGTTGAAAGGCAGCTCTTTGAGTACATGGCTGCATTGTTGTCCAATTTCTATCATTATTGAAACACCCTTCATGGATAATTTGCATTTTTTTCCTCTGATAGTATTAATGGTAAAAAAAAATTCATCTTTGTAGTTTAATGTTTCCCTGTGATTCCTAAAATTAACCTACTTTTATTTCATTGAAATTACCTCTTCTAGAATTTTTGTTAAAGATTGGTTGAAGATCTTAATTTTATTATCTTTGTTTTTTAACTTAATTTTATTTTCTTGAAAATTTTATCTATAGTTTGGGTGATTTCCTCAAATAAATTTCTAATTTATTAATTCTTTCTTTAACTCTTAATGGACTATGCCTAATAAATGTTTAATACAAGGAAATACTTCGTTTCTATTTTTTTTTTTACAGATTTGCTTTTTTTCTGTGCCAAACTCTCTTATTCTTATTTTATTGGTTCTATCCCAACCATGCCTTCTATTAATTTTAATATATATTCTTTGTGAAGCTTTCCTACCGCCCCCCAACTGAATGGTCAATTTTCTTCTCCTCTTAAAAATGTGTTATTTTAATTGTAAAGTCATTCCCTGTGGAAATTGTTCTCAGTACATTATTAGATGCCATGGATTCTAACATAATTATCGTTCAAGGTTTTTCTTTCTACTTGAATTTTATTTACATTTGCCTGTGTATAGATTCATATTTTATGTCATTTTTTTCTCAGAATTTCAATACCACAAGGGTAGTGTGAAAATACCTTTGTACAGTATAACTCTGGATTTCGATTTTTCAATTATGGCTCTTTTATGATTCACAGGTCAAAGGAAGGGCATGTTACATGTTGTATTCTCAAGCAAAGAAGCAGAATTTTTCCACTTTTATATTTAGACATGGATCAATGCTTCTTAATTCTTTGATTCATCAAAAAGACCATAAGAGCTCCTTTGTGCATACAAGGTTGATATCCTTTATTAGGGTCCTTATCCAATTTTAGAACCTGAGTCCTAGAGAATATGAAGTGCACAATTTCCATGCTTATCTAAGTCATTCAGTTTCAATTTTTGCTTTCTCTTCTTACTTTTTGTTCACTTTTCACTTTTGGCTCCTGGAGCTTCTCTTTCTTAATTTTTAACTTTACTATATACTAAAAAATTACTTTCTATCCCAATTTTCATGTTTACAGTGGGAATAGGGCTTTGTATATTAGGCACTACCATATCGAAGAGAAATATGAAAATCTCTATCAACAGAAAAATTATAAAATATTTAGTGAAATAATCATTTCATAATATAACTATGCATAAACTTATATCATAATAAAATACATTTAAAAAGTTATAATTGAAGAGGTCCTTGAGTCTTCATTACCAGATTGTTAATTTATTTTTCTCAAGTGTTACACATAGTTTATAATTATGTGCAATATACAAGTGCCAAAAGAAATAAATGCCAGGAACATATGGATATTGTCATTTATGTTGGAGTTAGCATTTTGGTGCTGCTACATGTACATCTGTTTATAGCAGATGCAACTTAATATTACTTTTAACTAAAGGCCCCAGAAAAACAAACATAACTAAGTAAAAATCTGTCATTCTGTCTTCAGTATTTGCACCAACTAGGGGATGTTCTTTTAAAATATACTATTTCCATATGGTATATTTAAATACACATGTTTTAGTTAAACATTATAGAATTGGTTTTATTTGGGGTGCCTGGGTTGCTCAGTGGGTTAAAGCCTCTGTCTTTGGCTCAGGTCATGATCCCAGGGTCCTGGGATAGAGCCCTGCATCAGGCTCTCTGCTCAGCAGGGAGCCTGCTTCCTCCTCTCTCTGCCTGCTTCTCTGCATACTTGTGATCTCTGTCAAATGAATACATAAAATCTTAAAAAAAAAAAAAAGAATTGGTTTTATTGGAACCTTGTTCAGTGTAAGATAGTCATAATGTGTATACCAATGCAACAAGTCTAAATGACAGATACCCCATTTCTTTTTGTATGGGCATACATCAAATATTGTGGATTCAATTCCAGACCACTGTAATAAAGTGAATGTAGCAATAAAGCAAGTTAAATGAATTTTTGTTTCCTTTACATTATAATGTAGTCTATTAAGTGTGTAATAGCATTATTTAAAGAATGTAGATACCTTAATTAAAAAATACTTGATTGTTAAAAGATACTAACCATCATCTGAGCTTTTAAGGAGTCATAATCTTCTTGCTGGCAGAAAGTCTTGGCTTGTTAATGGCTGCTAACTGATCAGGGCGTTGGTTGCTGAAGACTGGGGTGGCTATAGTAATTTCTTAACATAAGACAGCAGTAAAGTTTGGCAAAAAAGACTGAATTTTCTTTTCACTAATGATTTCTCTGTGGCTGGTGATGGTATTTGATAGCATTTTACTCAAAGTAGAACTTCTTTCAAAATTAGAGTTACTCCTCTCAAGCCCTCCTGCTGCTTTATCAACTAAGTTTTTGTAATATTCTAAATACTTGGTTGTCATTTCAATGGTCTTCACAGCATCCTCAACAGGAGTAGATGCTATCTCAGAAAACCACTTTTTTTGCTCAGCCATAAGAGGCAACCCTCCATCTGTTTAAGGTTTTTTTTTTTTTTTTTCCATGAGATTATATCAATTCAGTCACATCTTCAGGCTCCACTTCTAATTCTAGTTCTTTTGCTATTTCCACCACACCCCCAGTTACTTCCTTCACTGAAGTCTTGAACCCCTAAAATCATCCAGGAGGGTTGGAATTCAACTTCTTTCAAACTCCTGTTAATGTTGGTATTTTGACCTCTTCCCATGAATAACAAATATTCTTAATAGCATCTAGAATGGTGATTTCTTTCCAGAATGTTTTCAAATTACTTTTTCCAGATCCATCATGATAATCACTCGCTATCTATGGCAGCTACAGTCTTATGAAATGTATTTCCTAAATGATAAGGCTTGAAAGTCAAAATGACTTCTTGATCCATGGGTTGCAGAATGGATGTTGTACTAGCAGTCATGAATACAACATTAATCTCATTGAACATCTCCATCAGAGTTCTTGGATGACCAAGTACATTGTTTATAAGAGTAATATTTTGAAAGATTTTTTTTTTTCTGAGCACTAAGTCTCAAAAGTGGGTTCAAAATATTCAATGAACCATGTTGCAAACAGATATGCTGTTATCTAGGCTTTGCTGTTCCATTTATTCATGGAACATAGCAGAGTAGATTTAACCTAATTCTTAAGAGCCCTAGCACTTTTAACATGGTAAATAATAGTGGGCTTCAATTTAAAGTCAGTAGCTGCATTAGCCCGTAACAAGAAATTCACCTTGTCCTCTGAAACTTGGAAGCCAGGCATTGACTTCTCTCTGGCTATAAAAGCCCTAGATGGCATCTTTTTCCAATAGAAGGCTGTTTCATCAAAATTGAAAATCTGTTGTTTAGTGTACTACTTTCACTAATTAGCTAGGTCTTCTGGATAACTTATTGCTATACCTTGCACTTTGGTGTTATTGCTTCTTTCCTTAAACCTCACAAACCAACCTCTGCTCATTTCAAACTCCTCTTCTGAAGCTTCTTCATCTCTCTCAGCCTTCATAGAATTGAATGGAATTAAAACCATACTCTTGATTGTCTTCAGCTTAAGGAAATGTTGTGGCTGCTTTGATCCTCTCTCCAGTTAAAATTGTTTACCTCCTACCAACAATAAAGTTGTTTTGCTTTCTTACCGTCCATCTCTGAAGCAGCACTTTTAATTTCCCTCAAGAAATTTCCCTCTGTATGCAAAATGTGACTATTTGGTCTAAGAAACCTAGCTTTCAGCCTGCCTCAGCTTTTGGCATGCCTTCCTCATTAAAGTTAACCATTTCTAGCTTTGATTTAAAGTAGGAGACATGAGACTCTTCCTTTCTCTTGAACACTTAGAAGGCATTATAGGGTTATTAACTGGTCTAATTTAAATATTGCTGTGTTTCATAAAATAGAGACACCCAAGGAGAGGGACAGAGACAGGGTAATGCTTGGTTGGGGGAGTAGTCAGTACACACACAACATTTATTAATTAGATTTGCTGTATTATATGGGTTTGGTTCATGGGTCTCCATAAAACAATAGGAACATCAAAGATCACTGATCACAGATCATCAGGAAAAAATAATAATATTTAAAGACTTTATGGGGCGCCTGGGTGGCTCAGTGGGTTAAGCCGCTGCCTTCGGCTCAGGTCGTGATCTCAGGGTCCTGGGATCGAGTCCCACATTGGGCTCTCTGCTCAGCAAGAAGCCTGCTTCCTCCTCTCTTTCTCTCTCTCTGCCTGCCTCTCCGTCTACTTGTGATCTCTCTCTATCAAATAAATAAATAAAATCTTTAAAAAAAAAAAAAAGACTTTGAAATATTAGAAGGATTGCGAAAGTATGACACAGAGACGCCTTTGATATTGGAAAAATAACATAAATAGAATTGCTTGACACAAGGGTGTCATAAATCTTCAGTTTGTGGGAAAAAACTCAATATTTGCAAGGCATGATAAAGCAAAGCACATTAAAATGAGGTGTGTCTGTAATTTTTATAAAGTAATATAAGGTAATTTCAAGTTGTCACTCTAGTATCTAATGCCACTTAAATATATTTTTTGTAATTTTATTTTATTTTTTCAGTGTTCCAAGACTCATTGTTTATGCACCATACCTAGTGTTCCATGAAATACATGCCCTCCTTAATACCCACTACTAGGCTGACGCAATCCCCCACCTCCCTCCTCTCCAAAATCCTCAGTTTGTTTCTCAGAGTCCACAGTCTCTCACAGTTTGTCTCCCTCTCTGAGTTCCCTCAACTCACTTTTCCTCTCCAACTCCCAATGTCATCCGTGTTATTCCTTATGCTCCACAAGTAAGTGAAGCCATATGATAATTGACTCTGCTTGACTGATTTCACTCAGCATAATCTCCTCCAATCCCATCCATATTGAAACAAAAGTTGGGTATTCATCCTTTCTGTTGGAGGCATAATATTCCATTGTATATAGGAACCATATCATCTTTATCCATGTATTTTATTAAACACTTAAATTATTATATATAAATTATTTATATATTATTTTTCTAATTTTGTAATTGGTTTTTCCTTTAACTAACTTGAATTAAAAAGAATTAAAAAAAAACGGAAAAAGCAAACATATCTTAAATATGTGGCTTTTTAACTTAAACAATCTAAATACTGAATAAGTTGTGTTATTTTTATTTAATGGGTTATAAGAAAAACATGAAAAAATTACATTTCAAATAACGATAATGTGTCTGTAAACATAAAATTTGCTTAACTTCTTAGATAAATCCCCTATTTATATATACTAAAGTATCGTTTCTCATCTATTAGAATGACAAAACTCAAAGGCCTGATAGCATATTCTGTTGACAAGAATGAGATGAAAAAGGCACTCTCACACAGAGATGGTGAGATTGAAAAATGGAGGGATTTGGCTATCTTTAACAAAAGTGCATATGTAGTCACCTTTAGATCAGCAATTTCATTTTTAGGAATCCATACAAAAGTCACAAATATGAAATGGTATATATACAATATGCATTCCAGCATTATTTATAATAATAAAAGACTAAAACCAACTGTTCATCGTGAGAGACTGGATGAATAAACTGTGATTTTATATCTGTACAATAAAGTATTACTCACTTATAAAAAGTGAGAAAGAGCCATACTGAAATAAGATTATCTCTAGAGTATATATATATAATATATATATATATTTGATATATATATATATATACAAACACTAAACACCAGAAAGGATAGTCAAAAGCTATTTAAAATGATTACCCATGGGGAGAAGAGTTCAGGAACAGAATAAGTCTTCCTCAAATACAGTACATCTCTACATAGTTTCTGAGTCTTACATGTTTTACATTCCATAGTGTTTTACATAACTAGAAATGAAATTACATGAAAAAATTCCATAAAACTATAAAGAAATAAAGAATTTAGCATCAGCATAGCAATAAAACTGTCACACACAAATAAGAATTGCCTTAAGTGACTTGAAAGCATAGTATTTTAAGAATGAAGAGAATTACTTAAAAAATAAGTAATGGGCTGTCAGTAGATTCAGTGTTTGTAGTAATATTGATATTTGTTTGATGCTATTGTCAGTAGAATGTAAGACAAAAAAGTTAATAAGCAAAATTCAAGGTATTTAACAGAAGAATACATATAAGTGAATAAATTTATCAAAAAACATTGTGATTTTAAATTTGTATTGGATTGGAAATAATATAAAATATTACATATATGCATATATTCCTATAGATTTTGGCTCTCTTTGGCTTATTAAAAATTCACCATTAACTAGTTTAAAATTCACATATCTGATTCAGCACTTTACTGCCACCTCCCCATTCACTCCCACCTTCCACCAATCAAGCTAGGATTCCGGGGACCTGAGAGAACTGGGGATAGGGTTGGCTCTGTTATGGATTCTTCTACTCTAATGCCTGAAATAGAGGGACAGTGTTGTGGCTGCCCTCCATTAAATGGTACACTCCTCTGATGTTAGGTGCTAGCTAGGGCTGTAAGGGAGGGAGGCACTCTTACTTCACTTCATTGCCTTTGATTGCACTTTTCCCTTTTGGTTGTCTATCACTTCTCTATTTTGTGTACTATTTGCCTGCCAATACCTCTGTGTGGAGGGCATCAAACTATTGGATTTTTCATTGGATATAAATAGCACTTAGAGGTTAAAGCACGGGTGAGGTGGTCCTTAATCCCTTTCAACTCCAGCAGTTTCAGGTACACTCTTCTCAGTTTCTTTTCCTGAGAATTCAATTATAACTCTTTTTCCAAGGACTCAACTATTATTTAATTTTATTAGGTCAGGGACCAATAAAATGGGAACTGGCTGCTCAACTCTTACTTCTCCCTCCTTGGTGCCATCTCTCTTCTTTTCTCTTTTTCCATCCTCTAGTTCAAGGAAGATCAACAAGTACATTGGCAATCATACTAGAACTGAGATTAAGATTCCAGACTTCTCTTCTTTTAGCCGTCCTTTGCTTTCACAACTGATTCTTTTGGGTATTCCTATTGTTTGATGTTTTGCTCCTCCTTCTGTGTATTGTTGAAAAACATTGAGAAAATGTCTGCTTTTTGAGGAAAGTATCTGTCCACATTGTTGATGTATCTCTTTAAAGAATGTGGCTACTGAAAAACACTTTGCTTTAAAGACAATTCCGGGATAGAAGGAAAAGTCACAATCAATATCCTCTTACCATAACTATAAGAATGATAAACACTGAATTTGAACCAAAAAAGCATTGTTTGAGAAAACTGATTAAAGGGAGTCAAAATATATAAAAATAAAGTTCAATTTTACATTAATAAACTTTGGAAACTGTTTAATATAAATGTGTATTCTGAAAATGTAACTACAAGGTTCTAGAAAAGGAAATGTGTTTGCCCAATAAAAGCATGACTGAGATAAAGACTGAAACTGGTAAAAATTATGTAAAGCTGTGAGTGCTATGATGTCAAAGAAGACTTAAAGTGAAAAGTTTCTCTTTATTGTGTTCTTAGGAAGCATTAATGATGGAACACTTTCTCCTTCTGTGGTTTGTGATGAAATAAAATCAAAGAGGGTAATCTAAAATAAGCGTTACCTGATAAGACATATTGGTTGGGATTTAAATTGCAAATTATATTTTATTTTTGTATAATGACCACTAAGAAAAATTCCCAAATTTTCTCCTGTTGCTGCTTTTAAATAATATGTGATATTGTTCTGAATTTGCAGACCTATCTTCTATTTTATTGATATATCTATGCTTTAATAAGTTATTTTTAAACATAATAACATTTCTCTTTATTTTACCTCCTTGGTTCTTCACCAAAGAGAAAAATATATAATTTTAGCTCCAACTAAGAATGAAATTTGAATGATTAGTTCTTATTATTTAGTTGTTGAAATTTTCAGTTCAGATTTAAGCATTTTATATCCTTAAAATAATGTATTCTAATAGACAAAGAGTGAGAAAAAAGTTCAATGTGTTTCACAATGATACTAATTAAGGTCATAGGAAAAAAAAACCTTTTCAGAATTTTACTGTATATTATTTGTGCCTAATGGCAATCATCTCTTGAAAAAGAATTGTCCATTACCTCTGAGTTCACAAGACCAAGTCTTTTTTTTTTTAAAGAAATCAGTCCATTTTAGTAATAATTTTCTTAACTGTCATCAATACATCCTGTCAAGATTACCTTTTAACTCATCATTCTCATTTTTTATTTTAGGTGTTTTTATCAATCACTTTCACTATAGGTACTCAAAAAGTACTTAAGTGGATGAATCAAAAATTGTAAGTTATTAATTCATCCAAATCAGACTATTCATGTAAGTCTGCTAACCAAAACCACCTGAAAAAGACAGACTCTCTTTTCTGGTTTTATTGATAATATTGGACTTGAGTTTTTTCTTTCTCAATTGATTTTTGTTGTGTTCCTCCAAAGAGATTTCCCCCCCTCTTCTTCTTGTGTATCTCCCTAGATATATGCTCAAATATCTAATTTCTTCCTAACTTCCTTTAAGAAAATTTCTTTAACACCTGGGATTGATCTATTTAAACTGCATTTGGTTTATTTAAGCACTACATGCTGTCAAGGACAATTTGAAAAACAAGTACTTAGTCTTTTTAGGAAACACAGTACCTTAAAGCATCATTTTTTATTTAGAGTGTTAAATGTCATTTCTTCTAGCCAATTCTATTTTGAGATATTTCTTTAAACTTCTATCAGGGCTGGAAATTTTTTTTTCTTCAAAAGAACTACCTTATTCTCCCTCTTTCTACACAAACAAAATATCTGATGTTAATGTTTCCAAGTAAAACAATATACTTCAAGCTCTTTAGCAGTGTATTCTTTTAAAAAATAATAATTTTCTTTGTATTTCTGGATAATCATGGAATAATATAGCATAAATAATTCTTAATAACATTTCATAACATTTGCTAAATATTCTAAAGTCCAGATAATGACCAAAAGTTAAATATATTTTGAAAAATTATTAAATAAAGTGGTATAATAAAAGATATGATATTCTATATGGATATGAAGGAAACCCATATAACTACCTGGATAAAGAAAGCTGACAGAATTGGGTCAGGTTACTAAAAGAGGCTACATCTGAGTTTATTTTCAAGAAGAAATAGAAGGTTTCCAAGTTAAATGATGGTATCAGAATTTTTTTCCATGCAGGAGTAAGAAGGTATGAATTCATAAAGTTTAGGAATACATGCACATTCAAGCCCTGCCAGTAGTTAAGTACAGCATAAGGTACTGTACAAAGCTTATGTGAAGAAGATACCAAGATAGGAGAAGACAAGCCAAGTAAGGATAAAACCTGAATCAAAGATGAGTAACTTGGATTTTACCTTGATTTCTAGTCAGAGAGTGACAAATAAGTTTTACCTTTTAGAAACTTCAATGCAGTAGTAAAAGAGAGAATAAATTAGAAGTTTAAAACCATGGATAGTCCAAAAACAGGATATTTTGATAAGCTCAGGAAGCCATAATGGAGACCTGAATGGAATGAGAGTAAGTGTAAAGATGAGTGGGCAGGATCAGAGGACTTGGTTTGGGTAGCTGTGCTTTTATTCATCATTTATTACTGAATTATTGTTGGAAAAATATTACCGTGTGTGAAGTCACTTAGCCAGCTAACCTCCAAAGGAATCTTTACTGGGAACTATTATTTTAATAAACAAACATTTCCTATAGAGTATAACTCTGAGGTACATAATTCAGTAGTGTTCCATTCCTCTTCATTATCAAGTAGCTTGGTGACAAAATAATAAAAGTGACATTTACTTGAATATGACACTATATATATAATTTCCCATATCAGTTGCTCATTTTCAATATAATAGTATTAAATGTTGAAAAATAATTTGGGGAGAAAGGTAAGTTCCCATACTTCAAAAAATATGTACTTACTAATCCAAAATATTTATTATAGCTTAAAAGTAAAGTCATTTTTACCAAATACCATATGATATCACTCAGGAACAAATGAATAAAGGAAAAAAGAGAGAGAGAGAGAGAGAGGGAGAGAGAGAGAGAAAGACTTTTAACTGTAGAGGACAAACCAAAGATTACTAGAGGGGAGGTGGGTGGGAGGATGAGTGAAATAGGTGACAGGTATTGAAGAATACACTTATCATGCTGAGCACTGAATAATGTATAGAATTGTTGAATCATTACATTGTACACCTAAACTAATATAACACTGTATGTTAGCTATACTGGAATTAAAATTTAAAAAACCTTTATAAAACATAAAGACACCTTTAATAAGAGATAATGTTCAGGAAGATATTATAGACAGATTATAATCTTTTGAATATGGTCACTAAACAAATATAATAATGATAGCTGGATAAGGATAGTGGTTGACTTTCTAATTTTTTTAAAGATTTGAGTGCTATCTAAACTTTACCTCAAAACTGTAGAACACACACACAAATATGAATACATACACATAAACCACCAGAACCACTAAATCTTATTTGGTCATGTAACTATAGAAAATTATCTACTGGGGCGCCTGGGTGGCTCAGAGTGTTAAAGCCTCTGCCTTCGGCTCAGGTCATGATTCCAGGGTCCTGGGATCGAGCCCCACATCGGGCTCTTTCCTTGGTGGGGAGCCTGCTTCCTCCTCTCTCTCTCTCTGCCTGCCTCTCTGCCTACTTGTGATCTCTCTCTGTCCAATAAATAAATAAAATCTTAAAAAAAAAAAAAAAAATTATCTACTGTATTCTCAAACTGAATACAGCAGCATGAGGATAAAACCCAATGTGAGCAGTGCCCAACCTGAGGCAAATGTGGGAATTATTGTGCTATGACTGTCTAAATGAATTTAAGAAATAAATTAGGGGCACCTGGGGTGGCTCAGTTTGTTAAGTGACTGACTCAGGTCCACATCTCAGAGTCCTGGGATTGAGCCCTTCAATGGTCTCCATGCTCAGTGCAGAGTCTGCTTGAGACTTTCTGTCTCCTCTCCTTGTGACTTTCCCCCCACCTCACATAAATAAAAAAGGAATCTTAAAAAAAAAAAAGAAAGAAAGAAACTAAACTCTATATTGTATTTTACTTGCAGTCATTTACATGGATCATATTCAATCCTGAGCTGCATGAGTGGTGTAAAAGTAATTGTAAAGTTTATATCACCTTTTTGAAAGAAATATCTATGAAAATTAGGTAAAGCTAGGTACATTTCAGTTTCATTTCAAGTGTAATCAATATTTGTTATGTGAAGGCAGGCACATTTTTACATATTTTATAATAAGATAAATATTTTCATATGTATAATATATGTTTATATTTGTTTAGATTTATATATATCCAATAACTAAGGTCATGTCTCACTTCATTTTGTACCTTTGGAATCACACATTTTTGGCATTAAATGCATATTTCCTAAAAGTGTTATTTTCTACTTCTAAGTATATATTTCATAGGTTTAGGATTTTTATTTACATTAAAAATCATATGATATTATGACTGAAAAGATTGAATATTGAGGCCCATTCTATTTTATAGGTGAATAAAATAAGCCACAAGAAGGTAAGATTTGCTGGAAGCCAAACAACACTTATTTGTAATATATTTTAAATTATCTGGTAGTTACAAAGGTATTATTGAGGGATTCAGATATACTTCAAAATCAATCTACAAACAATTTTTTAGAAAGTATGTAATTCCAATTAATTCTAGGTGTAAAATGCAATTTTGATTAAAGCCACTCATTTCTCCTATCTCTAGAGTTGCTAGGTTTTTTAAGTTGCTGGTGGAGTCTATTTAATGTCTTACTTATAGAGTTTGTCTCTGTTATCTGCTACCTTCCTTCTCTCCTGTTCACTTCATATATATAACATGAAGAATAGTGTTTAATACATTATGACATCAAAATGGCTTATATGAAATATACATAGGAAATTAAATATACAAATATAGAATTTAGGGAGAGGTCTGGATTATAAATATGAGAGTCATCTATGATAGTATTAAAAGCCATGGCAGTAAGGTAGCATCGGGAGAAGAGGTCTAAGTACGGTCTAAGTACTAAGGATTATAGCACTTCAGTGTTAAGAGGAGAAAACAGTAACAGAAAAAAGATAAAGAATGGTAAGTGTTGCAGATAAAAAGCATGATAAAGTAATTTCCTGGAAATAATTTTAAAATATAAAATGAGTGAAAAATTGTATCAAAAACTGCTCTTAGATAAAGAATAGGAGGACCAGAACTGACAATTAGGTTTAGCAAATTTAAATCATTGGGAACCTTACAAGATCCAGGAAACCATCCAGTAGTGACGTGAACATTGTCCTGCAGAGAGGAAACAATTGCTAGAGTCATCACTTATGATAACAATGTATGAGTAGTGGTAAACTACTACTGAAATCAAACTAGCTGAAACTTTGAAGACTTCATATATCTACCAAATGCACATGTATGCAATATACCTGCCATGTTCATCCACCAAGGTTCATGATTTGGGAATCATCTAGTAGCTCCTGTTCTGCTATATTCTACTCTGTTACCTTAAAAGATTTGGAATTATTGAGAAAGAGTCCTCAAACACCATATGGCAAATTACATCTCACCCCCCTGGAATTTTTGCATTTCATCCAAGAGTAAATTGCCAAGTTCGAATATGCGGAGACATTTTTTGAGTTACCAAGTTCCTTAGCAGAAAGTGGAAAGGCATTTTTTTTTATAAAGGTATTTAAAAAAAAAAATTCAAGTTTCCTAATGAATCAGAGCCTGATCATGTGCTACTTTATCAGGACTCTTTACTTATGGTCTGGTCCCACTATTTCCTGCCTCTTCTCCAGTATGTTTCCCTCAATATGATTCTATTTTTAATCAGATACAAATACCTCTTTAGCACTTGTAAAATGACCTCCTATTTCCTTCCCCTCTAATGAATTCCAAAGTTTGCTAGAATTAGTCCAGACTTTTCCAATTGTGTTTTGAACTATAAACTAGTGACCGCTGCCATGCTTCCCTCTTCTGTGTTTTCATAGAGCTATATTCCCCTTCTTATCACTAAAGTGTATGTATTGTACATATATTGGTTTCCCTTCAAGGGCTACAAGACTATGAACATTCTTTGCTATAAGACTATGAACATTCATAATGCAACAAACCTTAAGTTTTTATGTACAGTAGAGCTGGGGTGCCTGGGTGGCTCACTTGGTTAAGTGTCTGACTCTTGGCTCCAGCTCAGGTCACTCAGCAGGGAATCTGTTTGAGATTCTCTCCCTTCTCCCCAGACCCCTTCCCACGCACTATCTCTCTGTCTCTCTAAAATAAATAAATAAATATTTAATAAATAAATAAATAAATACATTAGAGCTGACACCAATATAATTTTATATATGTATATATAAAATTATAATCTTTATGTAAGCTGTAGACATTATATAATTGTATAGACACAACTACTATAGCGGGGGGGAATGGTATAATGTCTGGATAAATAATTTAATTAAATATATTTTAATATATAAATAAAATAAATTAAAATTAATAATTTTGTAACTGGAATGGAAAATACTTGAATAACAAATTATTTGCATAATACCTAATAAATTTGTATAGCGACTTAGCTATTATACAGTGCTTTTGCTATAAGCTGCTCTTTCTTTGCTAAAGCCTAGTTTTGGACTTCTGAATTAGTTCTAATATGAGGAAAGATGGACTTCAGACTGTCCTGAGAGTAATTTAGATGATTCTAGATGATTTGATGAAGAACATTCAAAATGTAACCAGTATTTGTAATCCAGGCAGTCTGACCAACTTGAAGGGTTAGGAAGAGACAGGGAACACCAAGTTTAGAAACGAAGGATAATACACAGAGCTAGTTAAGGTAAAAAAAAAAAAAACAAACAAAAAACAAAAAAATAAAAAAACCTTATAATATTCTGTATGTCAATATTTATATAGCCAACCTGTAATTTAAAAGAATTGCAGATAGACAAAGAGATCCAGAAAGAAAAGTGTCTTAGGAATTATTGCTGGCATCTCTTATTTCCTTAAGCTCAATGTAGTAAGACTTAGAGATTTAACTTCCTAAATAGCTCTTAAATTCATCTTTTAAAAAAATCTATTTCTGCTAACCTCATTTGAAGTACCAGCATCTCTTGCCTGGGTTGCCATAATAGCCTAAGAAGTGATATTCATATATACAATACCTCCACAAACTATTTATTTGAAATAGCAGTATGGAATCTTTTCAAAATAGGAATTTTACTATACTTTCTCTCTGATTTCTATTGTTTTCTTAATACAGGCTAAAAAGTCTTCCACATGTGCTCTGTCTACCCTGATTTTAATCCTTCTTTTCATGCTTTGGATATGATACTGCCTTTGTTCACAAAATAGTCTGCCATTTCTTTGACGTGGATGTCAGAGAGTGCTAGTGACCACTATGTATCGGTTTCCATCTCCCCGATTAACAGAACTCTTCTTTGTAACTGTCACATTTCTCAGCATGAATTTAACATTTGCTAGCCTTTCTTGCAGTTAAAGAATTTGACCAACAACTAACATGAAATACTGTGAAACTTCCAGGGAAGTCTCCTTTAAAGCAAGGGAATATCTTCTTTCTCTCTTTTCCCCTAACTGTCTAGGGATACTTGTGATGACTTGGTTTTAGCTATGGGTTTGGACCATAAATTAGAGCCTCAGCTTGAGGATATTAGAGGTTATAGAAAATCTTATGACTGTCAAATGAGTTCTGGGTTATCTACTTCCAGAGTTATTTTATTTGCCAGAGAAATACACTTAAATCTCTTAGTTACCATTTTGAGATTCTCCCTTTCTCATAGTTAAACTAAATTCTCACTGGTGTACAATTCTTCAGACCTTGGCTCAAGTGTCACTTCTTAACCCAACACTTAGGCCGAATTTATCTGTTAAATACTCTTCTAGTAGCCAGTTTCCTTTGTTTAGAACTCTTACATATTTGTAACTCTAGATTCACTGATGTGATTATTTAATTTTTTCCTTCTCCATCAGATTAGTTAATATAACCCACCTATTTTAAGTTTCACAATTAAGTTGCAATCTTGGAAAATATTTTAGATTTTAAAAATACAGAGTGGAGTTCAGAGATATTAACATCTCAAATAAAGATGTTCAGACTCAAATTTAGTGTTCATTATTCTACAGCTGTCTGAATACAAAATATCAAGCACAATTTTCTCACAAGAAAGTGAGATGCATATTATTGGTTGATGAGGAAGATTCATGATATTTTTAGAAACAACCTGCCTTTGGTTTACCAAACATTTTCATAGAGTCTCCTTAGCAGTTTTTCAGAGTTTAGTATTACTATCCTATTTTTGTAAATAAGGAAACCAAGTCTTAGTGATTTCCAGTGATTTAACCAATGTCAGTTAGCCACAGTGGCAGACTTGGAACTTTATCCACATTCTGGTACATTGCTTTCCACCATATCTGCCTTCTGTATGTGAAGGATGTGCAGATCTGTGTTTAGATTAATTTCTGTTAATTTTGTTAATTTTTGTTTGTTGGCATGAATTTATATAATAATTATGGTTCTAGTTTTGAAATGAAATTATTTGTTTTGATTGAGGAATTTCATAATTACCTGGTGACAAAAAGTTAATTTAGTCTCTGCAGCAATTTTCCATTGGTTCTAAATCAAATTCTCATATTATTTCTTCTTCTAGGATTAAAATCCTGAAAGTATTGAAATAAAACTAATGTAATTGAAAAGGTACACTATATTGTCAGTACTGATCAGTAATATTTTAATGGTAATGACAATAATAGTAATAATAAATGTTTAACTTGGAAACATCAAGCAAAATAGTTATTAACAAAAGCAACCCCCCCCTAAGAAAAACACATTGGATCATATAAAAAGCTTAAAAAATATATATTCCTGGAAACCATCTCCAAAAGTTCTGGTTCAGTAGGTTTAAGTAGAGTCTAAATAACTTAATGCTTTTTAAGCATCTCAGATGTCTTTTATGTGTTGTTTCTACTTCAATAGACTGAGTAACTCATCACCTAATAAATCAAAAGGAATAGGGATACAGTGGGTTAGTTTTGATGGTGAAGTATGGTTAGGATAAAACTAGACTATGGGCCACGTGATAGTGAGGAATTGGCCAAATAACCAGTGAAGGAGGAGGAACTAAATAATGAGAAAGTGCTAAAGACAAAGGTTTAAAAAAAGAATGCAGGCAATATGCAAAACTAAATTAGACAACTAAAACTTTTTTAGTAGAGAAAAACTCATCCTTGCATACATACAAATTTTGACAATGCCTTCTATGCAAATGTTATATAAGATCTAGTACATTATGTTGCATGTTTATTATTAGTATATTAACCATTGATGACATATATATCTATGAAATTAATATTTAAATAAAGTTAAGGATGCAAATACAAAGTGAAAAGCCTATAAAATGCAAGAGAAAATTCACCTAATGAAGCTAACTTAGGTTGCATATATGCAATGCATTTGATTACAAGTTTGGTCTAAAAACTAATATAATATATACAGTGTATGTGATGCAGTCATGTTAATGATGATAATGAAAACCATAACTTCTGTAGGTCTTGGCTTTTCTATTTTTAAAGTTGAAGCTTTAATATTGCATTAACGTATTTTTTACATTTATTTTAGAAATGCATTTCTGAAGGTTGTAAATTGACATGACATTATTTCTTTTGCTTTGCAATAACATCATGACTTCATGATCACCATTTAGCACTGAGAAACCAAGATTTTTTTAAAGAGTTTATTTATTTATTTAACAGAGAGAGACATTTAACAGAGAGAGACATTATTTAAGAGAGAGAGAGACAACACAAGGAAGGAGAGTGGGAGAGGGAGAAGCAGACCTCCTGCTGAGCCGGGAGCCCGATGCAGGACTCGATTCCAGGACCCTGGGATCATGACCTGAGCTGAAGGCAGACACTTAATGACTGAGCCACCCAGGTGCCCCAGAAACCAAAATTATAAGAGTGCAAATGTATATGTGCGCCTGAAAAATCTAATGGAGCATCTGCCAGGAGCCTGCAGTTTCCCCTGGATGAAGGGATAAAATAACACTGAATGTAACATGGAAGACATTGGGAGATGGAGAGGAGAAGTGAATTGGGGGAATTCAGAGGGGAAGACAAACCATGAGAGCCTGAGCACTGGGTGTGGTGCATAAACAATGAATTTTAGAACACTGTACATTCAACACAATTGAATGTACATATCCTCAGCCTTACTTAATGACATATCAATCATATGTAATAGAAAACAAAATGTTTCTTTCTATTTTGCAACCTAGAATTATATACTTTTTAAACAAAAATTTTCCATCTCTCCATCTTCCCTGCTCTCAATAATATTCATTATATTATTTTTATTACATATTTTAAAACTATATTGATGTAGAACTTGCCTGTCCAATGGGGAATTTACTAATTCCAAGACATAGTAATAAAACTTAGAACTAGAAGCAATCTTACAAAACATCTAGTACAATTTATATATTTAGATATCAAGAAACCAAGCTCCTGGGAGGTAAAGTGATTTATCCACACCTTGCGGATTATAATATCCAGAGTAGATCAACCTGCCACAATAACCTGCTGTTGGTTTTGACTGAGTCTCCCATGTTCAGACACCACTTAAAGACTGATGTCTATGTTAAGAGAAATACATTGTGAATGAGAAAATTTGAAATAAGTAAGAATTACTGTAACCATGCTTACTTACCTTTTGATTTATGTTGCTCATTATTTGGCATACTTTGTTTCTCTTCATATTCCATGATCTGTGTTTAAGGTTTCAGTTTACTTTTTTTCCTTAGTCAGAATTTCTTCTACCATTCACCCATCTTTAGGTAATTGACATTGCACATATATTGATCATCTTTCAAGTCCTTCACTTGATTTTTTCCTTTCATAACAGTGCTAAGATTCTTGGCACTATTCCCAAAGTAGTCTTCTCTAATTATTGATTTTACCATTCCTCCTAATAAGACAATCCTCCTTGCACAATAGTTTCAACATAAATCTTAAGGCTTAAAGTTGTTTATCAGATTTCTTGGTGCTTCCAAGTCTTATTTTATTCAGCCTCTCGAATACTGTACTCATTCAGTAAGCATTTACTGAGTATCAGTTGTCTATCATATTTAGTGTTAGGCCATGGAGATACTAAGAAGAATAAAACGTGCTCTCTACTGTCCATAACCTCACTCACAATAGTTGACCAGCTTGTCTTGTCATTTAATTATTCAAATATACTTTTGGAACATTTCCCAATACTTAACACAAAACAAGAATATGATCTTTCTTACCATAATAATCCCATACTTCAGTCTGTTAGCCCTTGTATTTCCTGTCTCTTTATTAATCTGCTCTACTTCAGGAAAGGAGCATATCTTCATAGTGCTTAAGAATAAAAACCCAGAGCCAACCTGCCTGTGTACACATCTCACTCTGCCTTATATATATATATATTATCTGGGTGCCCTTGGGAAATATACAGATACTGTCTGAGCCTTCTGTTCTTATCTTCAAAATAAGAATTATATTAGAATCTACCTCTTATGATTGCTGAGAGGATTATTTGACTTAATATTCTAAAACAGGACAGACATCTCGAGAAGATGGTGGAGTAGGAGGACCCTAAACCCACTTTCTCCTGTGGATACAACTATATAATACTAACATCATTGTAAATAACCCAGAAAATGACTCAAAGGCTGGCAGAACAAACTTCACATTTAAATGTAGAGAAGAGTGGAGATCTAAAATCTGTTGGTCTGGCCACCTAAGGAAGGGAGCTGCAGGCATAGAGAGGGGAGAGTAACAGACTATCACACTGGGGAGCCTGCATAAGGAAGATGAATCCTCATAACATTTGGCTTTGAAAATCAGAAGGACCAAATGTGAGTTCTTACAACCAGTGGGACCAAAAGCCAGGAACTTTAAAAGCCAGCAATCCTGGGACAGTTGGAAGGGAGATAGGAAAATGGGCCCCACCCTTAAAGAGACAGGAAAACAGGGGCAACTGGGTGGCACAGTAAATTAACTGTCTGCCTTCATCTCAGGTCATGACCCTAGGGTCCTGAGATTGAGCTTTGTGTTGGGATCCCTGCTCAGTGGGAAGTCTGCTTCTCCCTCTCCCTCTACCCCTACTCCTGCCTGTGCTTATGTGCTCTCTTTTTCTCTTGCTCTTTCTCTCTCTTTTTCAATTAAATAAAATCTAAAGCTCCCCCCAAAAATAAACAATTTAAAAAGAGACAGCAAAACAAACAGCCCTAGGAGATACAGCGTAGAAGTGACAACTTGAAAATATCCCTGGGGTATAAGGGAGCGAGAGTCATTTACTAATATCAGAGTTACCTGAGGAACTTCTCCAGGAATAAAGAAGCTGGCATGTGACACAACATAAACAACAAAAACAACAAAAGGCCACATGCAGGACCCAGCGTGCATGTGCACTCACACTCCCTTTGGAAGACAACCAGCACCCTCTTGTTAAAAGTGCACACCCTGCCAAAGAACAAGAGACTTAGCTGACTTTCCTAATGCAAAGAAATAGATGCAGAGAGTTAAAGAAAATGAGGAGATAAAAGAATATATCCCAAATGAAAGGACAGGAAAATGAAAAGTAATGAAAATCACAGCAAGAGACCTAAGCAAAACAGAGATACATAATATTCCTGATAGAGAATTTAAAGTAACAGTCATAAAGATATTCACTGGACTTGAGAAAAGAGTATAAGACATCTGTGAGACCCAAACAAACAAACAAACAAAACAAAACAAAACAAAACAACCAAAACAAAAAACCCAAGCAGGATGAACAACACAATCATTGAAATAAAGAATACATTAGATGGTATAAATAGCAGACTAGAAGAAGCAAGAAGCAGAAGAATGAATCAGTACTCTGGATAACAGAGCAATAGAAAATAATTAAGCAGGTGAGAGAAAAAATATTCAAAAATGAGAATAGACTTAGGGAATTCAATCACTCCGACAAGCATAATAACATTTGTGTTACATGGATCCTAGAAGAAGAGAGAGAGAAAAGGGGCAGAAAACTTATCTGAAGAAATAATAGCTGAAAACTTCCCTATTCTGGGGAAGGAAACAGAAATTCAGATCCCTGAGACTCCAAGAACACACAACAAAATCAATCCAAGCAGGACCACATCAAGACACCTGGTAATTATAATGGCAAAAAGCAGTGATAAAGAATTTTAAAAGCAGCAAGAGAAAAGAAAAGTTACATACAGGGGAAACCCCACAAGACTATCACTAATTTTTTTTTTTTAATTTGACAGACAGAGATCACAAGTAGGCAGAGAGGCAGGCAGAGAGAGAGGAAGGGAAGCAAGCTCCCCACTGAGCAGAGAGACCAATGTGGGACTCGATCCCAAGACCCTGATCATGACCTGAGCAGAAGGCAGAGGCTTTAACCCACTGAGCCACATAGGTGCCCCTATCACTGAATTTTTAAGCAGAAACTTTGCTGGACAAAAGGAGTGGCATGATATATTCAAAGTGTTGAAAGGAATAAATCTGCAACCAAGAATACTTTATCCAGCAGAGCTATCATTCAGAATAGAAGGAGAGATAAAGAGTTTCCCAGACAAACTAAAGTTAAAGGAGTTCATGACTACTAAAACCAGCCCTATAAGATATGTTAAATGTTCTGTGACTGGAAAAGAAAGCTCATAAGTAAAAGTAAGAAAAGTAGGAAGCACAAAAGCAATAAAAAAGTATATCTGTAAAATTCAGGAAAGATACTCAAAATGAAAGGATGTAAAGTATGACACCATACCTCAAACTTGCGAAGGAGAGGAATAAAAAATGGGTCCAAACTTAAGCATCCATCAACTTAATACAGATTGCTACGTACAGAAGATGTTATATACAAACCTAATGGTAAACACAAATCAAAAACAAGTAATAGAAATGTTAAATATGAAGAAAACGTGATCAAACTATATCACTAAAGAAAGTCAACTTATGGGGAGAGAAGAGAGCAAGAGAAGAAAGAGAGAAAAAATATGAACACAAATGCAGAACAAGTAACAAAATGTCAATAAATACACACCTATCAATAATTACCTTGAAGGAAATTGGACTAAATTCTACAGTCAAAAGACATAGGGTCACAGAATGGATTTAGAAAGAGAGAGAGAGACGCATCATATTCTGCCTGCAAGAAACTCATTTCAGATGTAAAGACACCTACAGATTGAAAGTGAGGGGATGGAGAAATATTTATCATTCAGATGGATGTGAAAAGAAAGCCTGGGTAGCAATAATTATACTAGATAAAATCGCTTTAAAACAAAGACTGTAACAACAGACAAAGAAAGATATTATATAATCATTAAGGGGATAATCCAACAAAAAAAATCTAACAATTATAAATATATATGCATCCGAAATGGCAGCATTCAAATACATAAAACATTTAATAGCAAATATAAAGGAACTAATCATTAGTTGTAAAATAATAGTAGGGGACTTTAATACCTCACTTGCATTGATGGTCAGATTATTCAAACAGAAAATCAAGATGATTAACAGGATTGGATAGATTTAACAGATGTATTCAGAACATTCCATCCTAAAACAGCAGAATACATCTTCTTTTCAAGTGCACAAAGAATATTCTCCAGAAAAGACTCCATATTAGCTCACAAAGTAAGTCTCAATAATTTAAAAAAATATTGAAGTTATACCATGCTTTTTTTGTTGTTGTTGTTGTTTTTCTGATCACAACACAATGAAACTAGAAAACAACCAAATTTAAAAATCTGGAAAGAGCACAAATATATAGACTCAATGGTTAAATTTCATTTAACATGGTTTAAATGAAATTCTACTAAACAATGAATGAGTCAACCAAGAGATAAAAATAAATAAATGAAATAAAATAAATACATGAAGACAGATGGAAATGAAAACAAGATCCTGGGATGCCTGGTTGGCTCAGTCAGTTGTATGTCTGCCATTGGCTCAGGGTCTAAGAGGGAAGTTTGTAACAATATGGTAATTCTCTCTCTCTCTCTCTCTCTCCTTTTTTTTTTTTTTTTTTGTTTTTTTTTGGTTTTGGAATCAGGGTAATGCTGCCTTCCTAGAATGAATTTTGAAGTTTTCCTTCCTCTTCTATTTTTTGGGAAAATTTTGAGAAGAATAGGTACTAACTCTTCTTTAAATGTTTCGTAGAATTCTCCTATGAAACCCTCTGATCCTGGACTTTTTATTGGGAGTTTTTGATTACTGATTAAATTTCATTGCTGGTAATCAATCTGTTCAAATTTTCTTTCCTCCTCCTTAGTTTTGTTAGGTTATAAGTTTCTAGGAATTTATCCTTTTCTCTTAAGTCTTCCAATTTGTTGGCATGAAGTTTTTTCATAATATTGCCTTGTAATCGATGTATTTCCCTGGTATTGGTTGTTATTTCTCCTCTTTCTAATTGTGTTTATTGGAGTTCTATCTTTCTCAATAAATCTGGCTGTTTGCCAATTTTGTTGATCTTTTCAAAGAACCAACTCCTGGTTTTATGGATCTGTTCTATTGGGCTTTTTCTTTCCTTTTTTTTTTTCCTTTTTCTTTCTTTCTTTTTTTTTTTTGTTTGTTTTTTCTTTCTTTTTAGTTTCTATGTCATTTATGTTTGCTCTAATCTTTATTATTTCCTTCTTTTTACTGGTTTGGGATTTTGTTTTTTCTTCTTTTTCTAGCTCCTTTAGGTATAAGTTTAAGTTGTTTATGAAATTTCTTTCATGTTCTTAAGGTAGGCCTATATTACCATAAACTTCCTTCTTAGAATCTCTTTTGCTGCATCCCAAAAATTTTTGGATCATTGTGGTTTTTTGCTTGTTTGTTTGCTTGCTTGTTTGTTTGTTTTTGTTAAATTTTATCTATTTATTTGTCAGAGAGAGAAAGCATGCACAAGTGGGGGGAGGGTGGCAAATAGAAGAAGAAGTAGGCTCCCCACTGCAGACTCAATCATGACCTGATCATGGTGAGAGGGACATCCTTGTCTTGTTCCTGACCTTTGGGGAAAAGCTTTCAGTATTTCCCCAATTAGTATGTTTTTTTTTTCTGTGTGTTTTTCATAAATGACCTTTACCATGTTGAGATATGTTTCCTTCTAAACCTATTTTGTTGAGGGTTTTTATCATGAATGGATGTTGTATTCCTTCTATTGAAATGATCATATGGTTTTTTATCCTTTCTTCTATTGATGTAATGTATCACATTGATTGATTTGTGAATATTGAACTTCATTTGCATACCAAGAATAAATCCCAGTTGATTGCGGTGAATGACTTTTCTTAATGTATTTTCAGATTCATTTTACTAGTATTTTGTTGAGGACTTCCATATCTTTGTTTATCAGAGATATTAACTCTCATCATTTTTACTCAATTTAGTACTGGAAGTCCGAGCCACAGCAATCAGTCAAGAGAAAAAAAAATAAAAGGCATACAGATTGGTAAGGAAGAAGTAAAACACTCACTATTTGCAGATGATATGATAATATATATAAGTAAACCCTAAAAACTCCATCAAGAAATCACTAGAAATGATAACAAATTCAGTAAGGTCACAAGATACAAAATCAGTGTCCACGAATCCATTGCATTTCTATACACTTATAATGAAGCAGCAGAAAGAGAAATTTAAAAAAATATCTCATTTGCAATTGCACCAAAAATAATAAAATACCTAGGAATAAACTTAACCAAGGAGGGGAAACATCAATGAAAGAAACAGGATGAAAGACATTCCATGCATATGGATTGGAAGAGGAAATATTGTTAAAATATCTATACCATCCAAAGCAATCTACACAGTTAATGCAATAACTATAAAAATATCAGTAGCATTTTTTTACAGAAGTAGAACAAGCAATCCTAAAGTTTGTATGGAACCAGAAAAGACCCCAAATAAGCAATCTTAAAAAAAGAATAACAAAACTGAAAGTATCACAATTCCAAACTTCAAGTTATATTACAAAAATGTAGTAATCAAAACAGTATGGTACTGCCACAAAAATAGACACATAGATCAATGGAACAGAGGAGAGAACCGAGAAATAAACCCATAATTATATGCTTAATTAATCTTTGACATAGGAGGCAAGAATATTCAGTGGGAAAAATTCTCTTCAAGAAGTTGTATTAGGAAAACTGATCATCTACATGCAAAAGAATGAAACTGGACCACTGTCTTACACCACACACAAAAATAAACTCAAAATGTATTAAAGATTTAAATGTGAGACCTGAAGCCATAAAACATGAAAAGAGAGCACAGACAGTAATTTCTCTAATTTCAGCTGTAAAAACTTTTTTTTTTTTAACATGTATTTATTTATTTTAGAGAGAGAGATTGTGGGGGGTGGTAGGAGAGAGAGAGAAAAAAACTCAAGAAGACGCCATGCTGAGCATGGATCCTGATGCAGGGCTCAATCCTACAACCCATGAGACCAAGACTTGAGTCAAAAATCAAGAGTTGGACACTTAACCCACTGTGCTCCCCGAGTAATAACACTCTTTAATAACACTTTTAAGTGTTGTAATAACACCTTTTAAGATATGTCTTCTTAATAACACTTTTTAAGATATGTCTCCTGAAGCAAGGAAAATAAAAACAAAAATAAATTATTGGGACTACATCAAAATAAAAAGCCTCTGCAGTGCAAAGGAAACAACCAACAAAACTATAAAAAGAACCCACTGAATGGGGGAAGATATTTGGAAATGACATATCTCATAAAGGGTGAGGATCCAAAATATATAAAGAAATTACACAATTCAACACCCAAAGAACAAATAATCTAACTAAAATAGGCAGTAGATATGAACAGACATTTCTCCAGAGAAAACACCCATATGGCCA
This sequence comes from Enhydra lutris kenyoni, assembly GCF_002288905.1. Classification (NCBI taxonomy): domain Eukaryota; kingdom Metazoa; phylum Chordata; class Mammalia; order Carnivora; family Mustelidae; genus Enhydra; species Enhydra lutris. The sequence goes on from NW_019154121.1 coordinate 2,557,433, forward strand.
ATAGACACATTAAAGATGCTCAACATCAGTCATTATCAGGGAAAAGCAACATAATATCACAAAGAGGTGTCACCTCGTGCCAGTCAGGGTAAAATCAACAACACAAGAAACAAGTGTTGGTGACAATGTTGAGAAAAAGAAACTCTTGTTCACTGTTGGTGAGTATGAAAACTGGTGCATCCACTGTAAAAAATAGTATGGAGGCTCCTCAAAAAATAAAAAATAGAACTACCTTATTATCCAATGATTGCACTACTGGTTATTTACCCAAAGACTACAGAAGCACTAATTTTAAGGGATACATGCACTTCTACATTTATTGCAAAATTATTTACAATAGCGAAATTATGGATGCATTCTAAATGTCCATTAGTAGGTAAATAAATAAAGATGTGACATTCAGCCATAAAAAAGAATGAAATCTTGCCATTCGCAATGACATAGATGGAGCTAGAGAGAATGATGCTAAGATAAATAAGCCAGTCAGAGAAAGACAGATACCATATGATTTCACTCATGTGTGGAAATTAAGAAACAAAACAAACGAACAAAGAAAAAAAAAAAAAAAACATGGAATGAACCATAAACAAACTCTTAAGTACAGAGTACAAACAAATGGTTACCAGAGGCTTGGTGGGTGGGAGGAATGGGTGAAATAGGTGAAGAGGATTAAAAATACACTTATCTTGATGAGCACTGTGAAATATATGGAATTGTTGAATAACTATATTTTATGCCTGGAATGAATATAACACTATATGTTGACTACACTGGAATTAAAAACCAACAAACAAATAAAATACTTAGGACAATGTTAGCATACTATAAATGCTATATCAATGTTAGTGATTATTATTTGGAAAATCAGAAATAATTTATTCCTTAGCCCAAATATGAAAAGATATCCTTTATTTCTAATTTTATTATATGTTATGTAGTTTCTCTTTCTTAAAAAAATTCAATTTCTTAATCTAAAATAATCCATGATGTTTATTGAATTATTTGTATAAATGGACAAATTAGATTCTTATCTTTGCATATCATACTATCCTAGTTTTGATAATGCATTTTCTTAGAGGTGAGGATTGTGTTTAAGATAATTCGAACATATGGAGATGATTTTTTACATTGTTAAAGTGATAAAAACTCAATATCTATATAAAACTAAAAATTTACTCATCTGTATGCAAAATCTTTCTTCCCCTCCTTCCCTTCCTCTCTCTTTCTCTCTCTCTCTATTCATTTTTTTTTTTTACTTGCTCCATCACTGCTCTCAGGATGCCAATGCCAGAGACAGTGATAACCAAACTCTTCTTTTCCTTCCCTCAGTGGTTCAAATACTTGTAAAGGTCTTTTTTTTTTTTTTCGTATTTATGGTAGATAGATTTAATTAACATCCTCTTTGTCTTCTCCTCTATAATTTCTTCCTTGTATTTCTTAATAAGTTATCTCAAAAGAATTATACATGTGTGGGTAAAATTATACATGTGGGGGTATGTGTGGAAAATATATATATATATAACTAAACATATAAACACATTTTATTTTACATCTACCTATTTTATAGCTTCTTTCTGCCTCTCCAAACCATGGCTATGAAATAGTACTGAAATTCCAGGAGCTCTAGTTCTTTTACAGCTGTAGGCATATGCAAATTTAGAGATCACTCTGGAGACCAGCTACAACTATTGTCATATATAACATTTCCAAATAAAAAAAGTTTTCTAAAACAAGAATGAAGTATAAATATTATGTGGTCTGATGTCAAAAGTCATGCATTTGTGTTGTTTATGAAACCTGACATAATGCTCCCAGTCATTAGTTATCAGCCTCTAAAGAATAAAATATAGAGGTATAAATTTACAGTTCACAAAGCTCTTTAATATTGTGTCTTTACACATACAGGGTGTATGAAGCATGGAAACTGACGTCTGCTATGTGTGAGGGGCTGAAGCTCAGGGAGCTTCACCTAGTTCGACAAAGGTCCACTCAAACTGAAGCCAGGTCAGTTTATATAGAATTCAGTGCTATGTTCACAAGAATGCAGTGCCACCAAGGATCCATATAGTGTCCAGAAATGTTTCATATAGTCTACCAAAGCTTTCATCTATTTCTTCTTTCACCAATTGCTTGCTTTTTGTTAAGTAAAAATAGTTGAAATATTTTTATGTTTTTGTTTTTTGTTTTTGTTTTTTTTATTGAAGTTTGCATTTTGTTTGTATGCAGATCACTTTGGCTACAGATAATGGGCAAAAATCCAAGGGAAAAAATCAGTTTGCAACCACTGTAAATATGAGAAGCATATCAAAATTTATAATGTCAGCTTTGCAATCTTTGGGTCACTTTTCACTATGCCATGACAGTATAAATTGACGATTATTTTTCAAAGTCAGTATATAATACAAAATTAAAGAAAGTCTGGAGATGCCTCATACATACTACCATGTCATTCAGATCATCTACAACCCTCTCTAGTGTATTTGTCATAATTTTGGCTCAGTATTTGAACATTTTTCCTAGATTTGGAGTTAAGAAAAAAGGAAAAAAAAAAAAACTTCCAATTTTATTCTATGCTCATATTACAGGGCCAGAAAACTATGATTTAGACAATCATTATTTTTATCTCCCTGGTTGATTTAAGGAATAAACTTTAAAAATATCAAAATGAATTGATTGCTCATAGTAAATAATTAATGTGTATTACCAATAAAGTTTAAGATTACGTTATATATTAATGTTGACTATCAACCATCATCTAACTGCAGATGATCAATCTTAGAAATTCCATTTCCTTTTCTAATGAAATCTTCAGGAAGAAACATGTACCCAAAGCTGGTAGTGGGGTTTGAAGTTTGATATATTAGGAGCCCTTGAGGAAAGTTGCCTCACTGTGAAGAGAGGTATCATTTCTAGATGTGATCTTGTGCAATAATGAAGCCACTGCTGAGAATGGGAAATAGTGACTCAAAGGGGAAAAATGTAAAGATCCTGGATTCTGTAATGTCACTGAGCCATCAAATCAAACAACTACGAAGACTTCCTCTCTCTGGACTTCCTATTATGTGAGGAAATTAACTTCTACTTTAATCTTGGTTTTGTCATTTTTGCAAAAATATGTCCTGACTGGTATCAAAATAAATGTTTGGGGCACCTGGGTGGCTCAGTGGGTTGGTCCTCTGCCTTCAGCTTGGGTCATAATCTCAGGGTCCTGGGATCGAGCCCTGCATTGAGCTCTCTGTTTATCGGGGAGCCTGATTTCCCCCCTCCTTGCCTGCCTCTCTGCCTCCTGTGACCTCTCTCTCCCTCTGTCAAATAAATAAATAAAATCTTTAAAAAAAATAAATGTTCATGTTAAAGTTAGTACCTTCCCTTTCCTCTCCCTCTGGGAAATAATATATTGTGTCTGGGGACTTCTAAGGTAAAACCAACTAATTAATAACCCCATGTAACGATGACAATTAATATGCTACCAAAATGTATGAAGTGCTGGATTTTATCATCTTAAACAATGACATTGTTTGTTTCTACCTAATAATTATAATCAACTAATTTTTCTGTGAAATATTGCTATTTCATGAATTTAATGAATGAATCCTTTATTGTTTTCATAATGATAGCCTCTATAAACAAAAAAGCTTAACTTTCAACTGGGTTTTATGAATCCTTATTAATGGTTTAACAAGATGTGAAACAATCATTACAGCTATCAGATTTACAACCCCATTAACCACTGACTGGTAGCTAAATGATTATTTGTATGCGGAAATAAATTTCATTCTAGTACCAAAAACATATTCATTAAACCACTGATATAAGCAAAATCCTTTTAAGAATTTTTGTTGTGTGTTATGCTCCAACTTAAGAGAAAAGAAAAAATGGTAAAAAATTAACTAGACAAGGTTATATTGCCTATATATTTTCAAAGGAAGAGAAACTGAGCCAGCTTTCTCTAGATATGTACACAAATATATGCACATATACATAATACACCTATTCAGAGAGAGAGAGCTTTTCTCATTTGATGTAAATTTATATACATATAAATATACATATACATGTGTGCCAACTATATAATGTATACAATTTTCATATATGCACACAAACTCATGCACAAATACAATGTCGATCATGTCCATATTGTGCTGCAAAATCAAGAAATTAATGTTTGAAATAAGTGATGATTATTATTTCATATTTATTCTTTTATATTTTAATTGATAAAATTATCAGGGAAATAATATTTACTTGAAGTTTAGAGATATTTTGTGTACAATATTTATGTTAGAGTTTTTCTTTCTCAAATTAATTTTCCAATTAAAGTATACTAAGAGTAAATATTTTACTCTGTAGATCAGAGTAGTATTACTAATCACATGATAGAGGAGTTCTAATAATGAAGCTCTGATTTACCAAATGTTCACAAATACTACAGTTTATTCTTAATTTATTGTTTGTACTCAGGCATTTGATACAGCTATTATCTAATTTTTAAAAGTTTTTCTCTTTAAATAAGTTCATAGACTTCTGAACTGATTTTTTTTATGTGTAACTTTTTTTCTAATATAATTTTAAATTACTCATATTAATCTGAGACTGAAGTTGAATTTTTAAATTCATTATATAAGAATACAATGAACTTGCAATACACTAACCCCTGATTTATAACTAATTCATCATACTTGCACTGTTTTCACCTCCAACCAAGAAATGTACTAACAATGAATTATTTGGTTACACAAAAAGAAGTGGTACACTCGAGAAAATCTCTGTAGGAAACTCAAAGAAGGTAGAAGTTAAATGTTACATTCAAATCAGGGAATAAAAAAACTGTATCAGCTTTTAATGTATATCATATCTAGTAATTTCTATGTGTATTATTAAAATTAGAAATTTTCATTATTTTCTAAATATTATAACAATATTTATAATATTAATTTTTAAATAACAGTATTTATAATATTACTGAGAAAATAAGTTTCTGTTTATTAACCAAATAAGAAATATGTAAATAAACTCTAGATGAGAAATATATAAATAAACCATGATATTATTGAACATCAGTTATTAAAAGAATTGGAGAAAACTGCAACACATGCTTTAAAAATAAGAATAAGAATATTTGTCTGCACAACTGGATGGCTCAGTCAATTGAGTGCCTCAATCTTAATATCAGCTCAGGTCGTATCTTGGGCTCTGTACTTGGTGCAGAGTCTGCTTGAGATTCTCTCTCTCTCCTTCTCTTCCTGACTGTTCCCCCACCCTCCTGCTATCTCTCTCTAAATAAATAAATAAATAAATAAATATTTTTTAGAAGAATATTTCTCTATTAGTTATTTATGAATTCATATATTTTGCAATTACTAAGAACCACTGTAATGAAGAATGTTAAATAATCTGTGAGGTCAATAAAATGATGTGTCAGAAGGAACAAGTCCTACTTTCACTCTCTTATTTTTTTTTAAAGATTTTATTTATTTATTTGACAAAGAGAGATCACAAGTAGGCAAAGAGGCAGGCAGAGAGAGAGAAGAGGAAGCAGGCTCCCTGACAAGCAGAGAGCCGGATGTGGGACTCTATCCCAGGACCCCGAAATCATGACCTGAGCCCAAGGCAAAGGCTTAACCCCCTGAGCCACCCAGGTCCCCTTCACTCTCTTATTTACATAATTTCTTCAGAAAAGACAACTTTTGTGGTGAAGAGGGAAATGAAAAGCCAAGTGTCACAAATCAAATTAGAACACTTAAAAAGACTGCACCACAGGATGTCTGGGTGGCTCAGTCATTAAACTTCTGTCTTTTGCTCAGATCATGATCCCAGGGTTCTTGGATCAAGTCCTTCATGGGGCTCCTTGTGCAGCGGAGAGCCTACTTCTCCCTCTGCCTGCTGCTCCCCCTACTTGTGCCCATGCTCTCTCACTCTCTCTCTGACTAATCAATATTTTAAAAAATTTTTGAAAAAATAAAAGGAGTGTACCACCTTACCAACTTCACTCTCTCTAACAAGAAAGGGCAAAACTTAACTATTTAAACTGACATATGGGGGTGCCTGTGTGGTTCAGTCAGTTAAACATCTGTCTTTGGCTCTGGTCATGATCCCAGTGATCCTGAGGTCCTAGGATCCCGCCCCGCATCAGGCTGCCTGCTCAGCAGTGAGCCTACTTCTCCCTCACTTTCCCGCTCATGCTCTCTCTCACTTTCTCTGTCTCTCTCATATAAATAAAATTTTAAAAATTTAATAAACTGACAAATGATCACCTTGGATCTTTCTTGTAGATTTGTGATTAGATAAATTACCCGATCCCCATTAATGAGATTCATCGATCATTTATTTCTGAAGCCTCAAGGTAAAAGAAAAATGCAAACCATTTGTTTTATGAGTGGGTTTAGGTAAAATTCATAGGCATCTTCAATGAAATGGAAGAATCTAGTGCTACCTAAGTTAAGTAACATATGCCTCTTACTTGAGCAACTTCAGACATGTTACTTTGATGTTCTTATCCTTTCTTTCTTTGTACGTAATATAATGATTTAAATTTTAGATAATACGTTATAGAAACCAACCAGTGCACAGTAAAAACCTAGTTAATACTTGTTTTCTCAATTGGTCAGCAGTTTTAGCATATAGGAGGTATATTTATAAAATAGGACATGAATTCTAAAGAAAGATGGTTTCAGCCTTTGATTCACTAAGAATGACCCAGGATTTTCCCATCAGTACCATGTGGACATTCCATGCTTAGGTTTATTGCCTCTTTTTATTTATTTATTTATTTATTTTAATGTTTTGTTAGTCACCATACAGTACATCATTAGTTTCTGATGTAGTGTTCCGAGATTCATTATTTACATATAACACCCAGTGCTCCTTTCAATACGTGCCCTCCTTAATACCCACCACCAGGTGGTTTATTGCTTCTTAGTCCCAAGATGATTGGCATAGATTCAAGAACCAGGAGTTCATTTAAAAACAGAAAGGAAGAGGGTGAAAGAACAAAATTAATTTCTACAAAAAGTCTCTTATTTTATCAATGAAAGAAAACATTTCTAGGGATTCTCAAGCAGATTCTCTCTCTCTGATGTTTCATTGGCAAGAATGGGTGATATGGGTGTTGTTAGTGGCATAGACACCAGGGAAAACAAATATCATGCAAAACAGAACAGAACAGCAATTATTGTTTTAAACCATCATAGCACACACCCAGCACAGAAAATGGCTGGTTTCTAGAAAGAAAAAATGAGGTTTTGTTCACCAAGGAAGGGATTTTGGGATTGTGGAAACAATACCAAGATGAACAAAATAGGCACTGGAAATAAGGATTGATTCTAAATAGAGGTTAAACAAAGATAGCCAAGAGAGTAACATTGGACCTAGACTACTTGTTGGAGAGTAATGGGGGAAAGAGCAGCTCAACAGTGGCAAAAATGTGATTGAATCTTAATAACAATATAATTTTAGCTAGTTTCTTCTTACAAATACTTCCAGAGTTTGAGCCATTCCTTGCCACCTACAATGGTGTTGACTTTCTAAATTGGGCCCTTGTACTCAGTGCCTGTATAATTTCAGAATTGTTTTGTTCCAAATAATTGAAATCAGGGGGAAAATTGATTAATCGAATTATGGTTTTATTTTTCTCACACAAATAAAAATATTAGAATATATCAGTCCAGGGTTGTTAAGATAGTTCCACGATGACGTCAGGAAGTTGTCCTCATTTTTGTGGTCTCCTGTACCACTTCTTAAAAGTGACGTGACTTTCCGTGTTCACAATTGGGCTGCAACCATAATTGGGAAAGGCCAAGGAGCAAGTCATCCTTGTATGCCTCCTTAAAAGGGCCTCTACAAGCACCATCTAGTTGCTTCTGCTTTTATCTCACTGGCCAAAACTGTCATTTGACTATCCTTGGATGGAAAGAAGATGGAGAAATGTTATTCCTTAAATGTGTTGCTGTGAAAAAAAAAAAAATGAGGCTCTAGTAATTGAGGCTCTAGTAATAAAGGAAGGAAGAAATAGCAATTGAGTATTGGACATGGACTTTGTAGTATCTGCCATTGAATCTCAAGAATATTCCATGATGTGTCCTGGTGCTTGTGGATTAAAAAAACAACTTTTAGGGATACCTGAGTGGCTCAGTTGATTAAGCGTCCAACTCTTGATTTGGCTCAGGTCATGACCTCAAGTTTGTGAAATTGAGCCCTGTGTTGGGCTCAGCACTGGGTGTTGAGCCTGCTTAAAATTCTCTCTCTTTCTCTCCATCTTCCCCACAACCACCTATGCACACCCTCTCTAAAACAAAACAAAACAAAACAAAAAACAAAAACAACTTTTAAATATCCCTAGACTTTTCTATAATCAAATTTCCTAATTAACTTTCTGTAATTAATATTCAAATAAATATTAACTGAATTCATGGTAGATGTCAATCAGTACACTATTCTAGACTGCATCAAATAAGAGGAATATAGTGGGGTTTCTACCCAAAGGTATTTCTCTCCAGTCCACCTTCCTTATATCCAGTAGATATTTCATAATATTTTTAAACTTCCCATTGCCTGGAAGGTACTGTCTTAAGTGTAGGGAAAACAGGTGAATATAAGAATAGTTCTGCCTTCTTGATATTTAATCTTTATTGAGAAAATGCACACAATTAAATATGTATTAAAATTTGGGTATAAACATTTTAACAATGTTTATTTTTCCGATCCAAGAGCATGGAATGGTCTTCCATCTTTTTGTGTCTTCTTCAATTTCTTTCATGAGTGTTCTGTAGTTCCTCGAGTACAGATCCTTTACCTCTTTGGTTAGGTTTATTCCCAGGTATCTTATGGTTCTTGGTGCTATAGTAAATGGAATCGATTCTCTAATTTCCCTTTCTGTATTTTCATTGTTAGTGTATAAGAAAGCCACTGATTTCTGTACATTGACTTTGTATCCTGCCACGTTACTGAATTGCTGTATGAGTTCTAGTAGTTTGGGGGTGGAGTCTTCTGGGTTTACATATAAAGAATCATGTCATCTGAGAAGAGAGAGAGTTTGACTTCTTCATTGCCAATTTGGATACTTTTTATTTCTCTTTGTTGTCTGATTGCTGTTGTTAGGACTTCTAATACTATGTTGAACAAGAGTGGTGAAAGTGGGCATCTTTGTCGTGTTCCTGATCTCAACAGGAAGGCTGCAAGCTTTTTCCCATTGAGGATGATATTTGCTGTGGGTTTTTCATAGATAGATTTGATGAAGTTCAGGAATGTTCCCTCTATCCCTATACTTTGAAACGTTTTAATCAGGAACGGATGCTGGATTTTGTCAAATGATTTTTCTGCATCAATTGAGAGGACCATATAGTTCTTCTCTCTTTTCTTATTAATTTGTTCTATCACATTGATTGATTTGCGAATGTTGAACCATCCTTGTAGCCCAGGAATGAATCCCACCTGGTCATGGTGGATAATCTTTTTAATGTGCTGTTGGATCCTGTTTGCTAGGATCTTGTTGAGAATCTTAGCATCCATATTCATCAGTGATATTGGTCTGAAATCTCCTTTTTGGTGTGGTCTTTGCCTGGTTTGGGGATCAGGGTAATGCTGGCTTCATAGAAAGAGTCTGGAAGTTTTCCTTCTGCTTCAATTTTCTGAAACAGCTTCAGGAGAATAGGTGTTATTTCTTCTTTGAAAGTTTGGTAGAATTCCCCAGGGAATCTGTCAGGTCCTGGGCTCTTGTTTTTTGGGAGGTTTTTGATCACTGCTTCAATCTCGTTACTAGATATCGGTCTATTTAGGTTGTCAGTTTCTTCCTGGTTCAATTTTGGGAGTTTATAGCTTTCCAGGACTATACTGCCTAGAGCAATCTATACTTTTAATGCCATTCCAATTAAATTCCACCGGTATTCTTCAAAGAGCTGGAGCAAATAAACCAAAAATTTGTATGGAACCAGAAGAAACCCTGAATCGCTAAGGAAATGTTGAATAACAAAAATAAAACTGGAGGCATCACATTACCTGATTTCAAGTTTTACTACAGGATGTGAGGGCGATCTGGCTGCGACATCTGTCACCCCATTGATTGCCAGGGTTGATTCGGCTGATCTGGCTGGCTAGGCGGGTGTCCCCTTCCTCCCTCACCGCTCCATGTGCATCCCTCCCGAAGCTGCGCGCTCGGTCGAAGAGGACAACCTTCCCCGATAGAGGAGAGGACCGTTCTTCCGTCAAGGGTATACGAGTAGCTGCGCTCCCCTGCTAGAACCTCCAAACAAGCTCTCAAGTTTTACTACAAAGCTGTGATCACCAAGACAGCATGGTACTGGCATAAAAACAGACACATAGACCAGTGGAACAGAGTAGAGAGCCCAGATATGGACCCTCAACTCTATGGTCAGTTAATCTTCAACAAAACAGGAAAAAATATACAGTGGAAAAAAGACAGTCTCTTCAATAAATGGTGCTGGGAACTCTGGGCAGCTATATGTAGAAGAATGAAACTTGACCATTCTCTTACACTGTACACAAAGATAAACTCAAAATGGATAAAAGACCTCAACGTGAGACAGGAATCCATCAGAATTCTAGAGGAGAACATAGGCAGTAATCTCTTCGATATCAGCCACAGCAACTTCTTTCAAGATATGTCTCCAAAGACAAAGGAAACAAAAGCCAAAATAAACTTTTGGGACTTCATCAAAATCAAAAACTTCTGCACAGCAAAGGAAACAGTCAAGAAAACAAAGAGGCAAACCATGGAATGGGAGAAGATATTTGCAAATGACAGTACAGACAAAAGGTTGATATCCACGATCTATAAAGAACTCCTCAAACTCAACACACACAAAACAGATAATCATATCAAAAAATGGGCAGAAGTTATGAACAGACACTTCTCCAATGAAGACATACAAATGGCTATCAGACACATGAAAAAATGTTCATCATCACTAGCCATCAGGGAGATTCAAATTAAAACCACATTGAGATACCACCTTACACCACTTAGAATGGCCAAAATTAGCAAGACAGGAAACAACATGTGTTGGAGGGGATGTGGAGGAAGGGGAACCCTCTTCCAGTGTTGGTGGGAATGCAAGTTGGTGCGGCCTCTTTGGAGAACAGTGTGGAGATTCCTCAAGAAATTAAAAATAGAACTTCCCTATGACCCTGCAATTGCACTACTGGGTATTTACCCCAAAGATACAGATGTAGTGAAAAAAAGGGACATCTGTACCCCAATGTTTATAGCAGCAATGGCCACGGTCGCCAAACTGTGGAAAGAACCAAGATGCCCTTCAACAGACGAATGGATAAGGAAGATGTGGTCCATATACACTGTGGAATATTATGCCTCCATCAGAAAGGATGAATACCCAACTTTTGTAGCAACATGGATGGGACTGGAAGAGATTATGCTGAGTGAAGTAAGTCAAGCAGAGAGAGTCAATTATCATATGGTTTCACTTATTTGTGGAGCATAACAAATAGCATGGAGGACATGGGGAGTTAGGAGAAGGCAGTTGGAGGAAATTGGAAGGAGAGGTGAACAATGAGAGACTATGGACTCTGAAAAACAATCTGAAGGGTTTGAAGAGGTGGGGGGGTGGGAGGTTGGGGGAACCAGGTGGTGGGTATTAGAGAGGGCACGAACTGCATGGAGCACTGGGTGTGGTACAAAAACAATGAATATTGTTATGCTGAAAATAAATTTTAAAAAATGATAAAAAAAATTTGGGTATAAGAACAACTCCCGATTTTTCTGATGTTAAAATTAATATATCCCCTGCCAATCTTTCATAACATATCAGTCATAAACTTTCCCCTAAATTTACAACTCTTTAATTACAATGTATAAATCTAATAAACTAACAAACCTGTTTCCTGATTTCCTGGCCATTTCCTGTGATGGCCTATGCCATTATAGGAAAACAGTTTAAATCCCACCTGTTACAGTCAAGGCTTCCATTATCTACTTGTCAGAGTTCATCCTCTGTGTTCTCTCAGGATGTATTATGTAACTCTTTCTACCTTCTAAAAAAATCATTTGATTTTAAAATTAGTTGTTTTTGTGTCTTGTCTCCCTCACTGTATTTGAGCCCTTTTGCTCAAATTCAATCACTTATTCATCTTTGTACCTTTGTCAGTGTTTTAGAGTGTTTCATAAATATTTGTAGATAGTCTTTCTTTCTTTCTTTCTTTCTTTCTTTCTTTCTTTCTTTCTTTCTTTCTTTCTTTTTAACCTATAGGTACCTTCTGTAGTTACTAGATGGCAAGTCTGTACTTTTGGCAGGTGAGACCAACTGAATTTTCTTCCCTTTGGGTCTTGAGGAATTTGTTGGAATAAATGACAATTAATGGTTCAATACATCAAAACGTGAACTATATGTCATATAAGATTTAAATGAGGTTTAGTGTCAAAACTGGAGATTGGTATAAACATGGAAGAAGTAGAGTACAGTCCACAGATTTGTCTGGAGAATGGAGAAGAAGTACTTTTTTTGCACAATATTTATGGCTATTGCATATACATCAGAAAGTAAAGAAAAGTATTGCTTGTGCTTAAGAAAATACTTTTTCACAGACTGTGATAAAGATATAAACAATAAGCTGAGTTAGATATTTCCCAAATTACCAACTTCCCATGATTGGCATACAAAAGAAAAATGGCTAGTTTCTATCAATTTTTATTTCTTAATCTAATGAATTGCTTGAATGTTCTTTATGAAAGATTGGTAGGGAATATGTTAAACTTAACACCAGAAAGATCAAGAGATGTTCTTATATCATAAATTTAATTTATATTTAATTGTGCCCATCTTCTTAATAAAGTTGAAATATATTAAGGAGGGCACATATTACATGTAGCACTGGGTATGGTACATAAACAATGAATCTTGGAACACCAAAATATATATATATGACATATATATTTTATTTTAATATATATAAGTGTATATAACATATATATTACATATATATATATATAATTGTGTTAAAATTAACTAAATAAAATAAATGTGTTTACCCTTCCTTTTCTAACATGATGGAACATATGATAAAAAATAATGTGAATCTACAAAAAAAGTTGTTACATATATTAGGAAATATGTATTTGTTAAAAATTGACTCAATATAGCACTAAAGAAGAAGAGAATTTGGCAAGTTAACCTATAGGTACCTTCTGTAGTTACTAGATGGCAAGTCTGTACTTTTGGCAGGTGAGACCAACTGAATTTTCTTCCCTTTGGGTCTTGAGGAATTTGTTGGAATAAATGACAATTAATGGTTCAATACATCAAAACGTGAACTATATGTCATATAAGATTTAAATGAGGTTTAGTGTCAAAACTGGAGATTGGTATAAACATGGAAGAAGTAGAGTACAGTCCACAGATTTGTCTGGAGAATGGAGAAGAAGTACTTTTTTTGCACAATATTTATGGCTATTGCATATACATCAGAAAGTAAAGAAAAGTATTGCTTGTGCTTAAGAAAATACTTTTTCACAGACTGTGATAAAGATATAAACAATAAGCTGAGTTAGATATTTCCCAAATTACCAACTTCCCATGATTGGCATACAAAAGAAAAATGGCTAGTTTCTATCAATTTTTATTTCTTAATCTAATGAATTGCTTGAATGTTCTTTATGAAAGATTGGTAGGGAATATGTTAAACTTAACACCAGAAAGATCAAGAGATGTTCTTATATCATAAATTTAATTTATATTTAATTGTGCCCATCTTCTTAATAAAGTTGAAATATATTAAGGAGGGCACATATTACATGTAGCACTGGGTATGGTACATAAACAATGAATCTTGGAACACCAAAATATATATATATGACATATATATTTTATTTTAATATATATAAGTGTATATAACATATATATTACATATATATATATATATAATTGTGTTAAAATTAACTAAATAAAATAAATGTGTTTACCCTTCCTTTTCTAACATGATGGAACATATGATAAAAAATAATGTGAATCTACAAAAAAAGTTGTTACATATATTAGGAAATATGTCTAACTTGAATACTAGCTCTTCAGGACATATGTATTTGTTAAAAATTGACTCAATATAGCACTAAAGAAGAAGAGAATTTGGCAAGCATTATTAAAGTAATATTCAAAAATTATTATTTACATGCTGTATGCAAGGAAACTGAGTTCTGACAAGCCACATAACTTGTTTTCACTGAGCAGATAGGCAGCAACCTTGCATGACAGACTTCATAAATTCCACTAAGGTTACCTCTGTATTACCCAAGTGCTACTGGCAGTATGAGACTAAATTTTGCAAGGTAATATTTGGTTTTCAGTTTTAACAGTCAATTTCAATGTGTCTGTAATTCAGTGAGAGTTTAAATACCTCAGAAACACTCTGTTTATTGCAGTTATTTTTATATAAGATCATCCAAATGAATTGATTTTTTTACATAATTGTTCATGATAGACAGAGTTGAACACGATATATTGTTGCAAGAGATTTATTTGATAACATTTCCAATAGTTCTGCAGAGGAGAGTTTTGTTTTTTGTGTACATTTTAAATTTAGTTTCTTTAAAGTTTTTATTTAAGTTCTAGTTTGTTAGCATACAGTGTAATATTGGCTTCAGATGTGCAAAATAGTGGTTCAGCACTTTCATGTGACACCATGCTTATCACAACTGCACTCCTTAATCCCCATCATCTATTTAACCCATTCCTCTAACCCCTCCTTTCTGGTAGCCATTGGTTTGTTCTCTATTAGTAAGAGGTTTTTTCTTGGTTTGCCTCTCTCTCACTTTTTCCTGTAGCTCATTTGCTTTCTTTCTTAAATTCCACCTATGGATGAATTCATATGGGATTTGTCTTTCTCTGACATATTTCTATTTCCCTTAACATAATATTCCTTTCATCTTAATATATCTGGATTCATCTTCTTTATCTATTCATCTATTGATGGACACTTGGGCTGTTTAATAATTTGGCTATTGTAGATAATGTTGTTATAAACATCAGGGTGTAAGTATCCCTTTGGATTAGTATACTTCTTTTCTTCGGGTAAATACCTAGTAGTGCAATTGCTGGATTATAGGGTAGTTCTATTTTTAACTTTTTGAGAAACCTTCATACTGTTTCTAGAGTGGCTGCACTGGGTTGCTTTCTCACAAACAGTGCATGAGTGTTCCTTTTTCTCCACATCCTGGCTAACACCTTTCATTTCTTCTGTTTTTGATTTTAGCCATTCTGACAGGTGTGAGGCAATATTTCACTCTAATTTTGATTGGCATTTCCCTGATGATCAGTGATGTTGAGCATCTTTTCATGTGTTTCCTAGGTATATGTAAGGCTTCTTTGGAAAAAACGTCTATGTCTTCTGCCCATTTCTTAATTGAATTATTCATTTTGAGGGTGTTGAGTTCTTTATATATTTTGGATACTAATGCTTTATCAGATATGTCATTTGCAAATATCTTCTCCCATTCTGTAGGTTGCCTTTTTGTTTGTTGTTTGTTTTTTTTGCTGTGCAGAAACTTTTTATCTTGATGAGGTCCCAATAGTTTATTTTTGCTTTTGTTTCTTTTGCCTCAAGAGACATATCTAGAAAGAAGTTGTTATGGTTGATGTAAAAAAGGCTACTGCTGGTGTTCTCCTCTAGGATTTTTACGGTCTCAGATCTCACATTTAGGTCTTTAATCCATTTTGAATTTATTTTTGTGCACGGTGTAAGAAAGTGGTCCAGTTTCATTATTTGCATGTCACTGTCCAGTTTTCCCAACACTATTTGTTAAAAAGATCATTTGTTTTCCCATTGGATATTCTTTCCTACTTCGTCTGAGGTTAATTATTTTTAAATAAGATTACATTTGTAATAAATAATTTAATCTTCAAAGTAAGGATTTTTTTTCTCCTGTTCTCTAATGATATGTATAATTATAATTTAATTACTAGGAAAGATTCTTTTTAAAGTACCTATTGGAATTTTAATATTGTTGAATACTGTGATTTCTTTTGATATACATAACAAGTCATTAATCAGTCAACTATTCAAGGAAAAGCAAAATTCATGTTAATTAATGAGGCCAACATCTTAGAGTCACTTTCTAAATTAGGAATAATGAAAAACTTATCTGAAAAACCATACTTAATTTTATATATATATATATATATATATAATATATATATGTTTATATATGTATATGTCCATTTTGCTTAAAATAACAGTATTAATGGAATAAATATACATAAAAAGGCCAGGGCAGTAATGGATCTAGTTGAGGAAAAGTTTAATATGTGTAAAAAAAAAAACGGGGGTGAAATACTGATTTTATTACTTATAGTCTGCCATATATTTTCACTTAGGGTTCATGTGGAGTTAATTTTGTAGAAAAAAGTCCTAGAGTTTGAATTTCCAGGTAAAATGTGTGCATACTCAGGGGCACTTAGGTGGCAAAGTTGGTTAAAAGTCCGAATCTTGGGGACGCCTGGGTGGCTCAGTTGGTTAAGCGGCTGCCTTCGGCTCAGGTCATGATCCCAGCGTCCTGGGATCGAGTCCCACATCAGGCTCCTTGCTTGGCAGGGAGCCTGCTTCTCCCTCTGCCTTTGCCTGCCACTCTGTCTGCCTGTGCTCGCTCTTGCTTCTCTATGTCAAATAAATAAATAAAATCTTTAAAAAAAAAAAAAAAAGTCTGAATCTTGGTTTCTGCTCAGGTAGTAATTTCAGGGACATGAGATCAAGCCCTGCATTGGGTTCCACACTCAGCCCAGAGTCTGTTGGAGATTCTGTCACCCTCTGCCCCTCCCACTTGTGCTCTCTCTCTCTCCCTTTCTCTAAATAAATAAATTAATGTTTTTTTAAAAAACTGTGCATGTTTAAATTTTTGGTATTATTGAATGCTCCAAAAAGTCTTTGCTAACTAATACTCTCACTAGTAGGACATAAGAATGCCAGTATGTGTGAATCATTTTTAAAATGATCTATTATTAATCTTTTATGTTATTTTAATTTATGTTTTGCTAATCTGATTGTAAAAAATATCTAATTGTTGTTCTAATTTGTATTTTCTGATTTATTTATGAGTTTAACAAAATACTCAAAGATTAATTAACCATCTATTTTTCTATAAATTTCCTATGTTTCTTGCCTATTTAATTGGCATTTAAGCATTTTCTTACTGTATTTTAGGTGAGCTTTATTTTTTTTTAAAGATTTTATTTATTTATTTGACAGAGAGAGAGATCACAAGTAGGCAGAGAGGCAGGCAGAGAGAGAGGGGGAAGCAGGTTCCCTGCTGAGCAGAGAGCCCAACATGGAGCTAGATCCCAGGACCCTAGAGTCATGACCTGAGCTGAAGGCAGAGACTTAACCCACTGAGCCACCCAGGTGCCTCAAGCTTTATTATCAATGGTATTTTTTAAGTTAACATTCCTGTTACTATTCTTTCATAATAAAGAAGTCTTTCATTTTTGTGTGGTCAAATCTTTCTTTCATGATTTTGTATCTAAACTTTTTTTTTTTTTAATTAAGATGGTTTTCTTGCTAAGATCATAAGTATTTGTCTACATTTTCTTCTAAAAAGGCCTAGGGTTTTCTCTCTGGCTTTTATTCATCAATTCTTGAATAAATTATTTTCCAGTAGGATGTAAAGTAGTGGTTATCTTTCACCTTCCTTTTCTTTAGTCCACATAAATATTTTTCCTAATATTATTTAATAACTAGGCTATACTTTTCCCACATTTAAAATACCACTTTACTTGCAAACTTAATTTCATTTACATACATATGTATTAGTGTCTTCACTCTGTTCAACTAATATACTCTTTATTCCTGAACATTATTTTCAATGTTTTGACTTAATAGGACAGGAAGTCCACCCATTGCCTGCTGCCAATATTGAAATATTCCACTTACCAGATTATGGTTCAAACAGCACTTACCATGGCATGTTAATTGTAAAGCATTGCATAAAGTGTAAACATTGCTGCTAGCATTTCAGTCCACAGTCACTATATAAATAACAGATAGACATCATGTTCAGTGGTCAATTACAAATTCTGTCAGCGGTTATTGCACATTTAATTAACACATAGAGAGATGGCAAAGTGTGTAACTGTGTTGCCTCTTTATCTCCCAATAATAAAATCATATGACATGTTACAAAAATGGTCCATCAAAAGAGATAACTAATCAGAAAAGGTGAAGTGCAGCAAAGAAATTGAAAGTTATAATACTGGAAGTGAAACTGGCTGTGTTTAGATTTGAAAATGGTGAGAGGAGAGCAAAGATAGAATGAGACTTAGGTCTGCATGACACTGATAAAGAACATACTGAAAAATCTCTGATTAATACAAAAATAGATAATTTATAATTACAGGATTTTCTTCATAAACATCTTCCCCCCATCTGTAAACATTTAGTCAGAAAACATTTTGGAACATCTATTATATGTCAACCATCATTCAAAGTGTCAAAAATGAAGACATGATTAATACAAGGTTCCTGATTCATGGAATGTATTCCTTAGCAAATTTTGAAATATCTAGAGAAAAACCAAGATTATGTCCCCATTTTACACCATATGTCAAAGTAGAGTACAAATGGAATGTAGTGTTAAAAAATACAGCAAATGTACAGGAAAAAATATAAGTAACAAATTCTAAGTTGGAAGTCTATAAATGCAAAGGGAGACACCATTATTGAAAAAAAAATTATTAGATTTTTTAAAATAAAAATTGATGCAGCTTTTGTATTAACTAGTATTTAAAAAGAAAACAAATGAGTAAACAAAACAAAAGGAGAATCAGACCTATAAATACAGAGAACTAACCAATGGTTGCCTGAAGGGAGGGGAGGGGGAATGGCAAAAATGAATGATGGAGAATGGAAAATATAGGCTTCCAGTCATGGAATGAGTAAGTCATGGGGAAAATAAAAAAGGTGCAGCATAGGGAAATATGGTCAATGGTATTGCAATAGGTTGCATGGTGACAGATGATAGCTATTTTTTATGGTGAACATAGGGTAATGTACAGAGTTGTTGAATCACTGGGCTGTATACCTGCAACTAATGTAACATTGTGTGCCAACTCTACTAAAATTAAAAAAAAAAAAGAAGGAAAGAAAGAAAGAAGGAAAAATAACATTTAAAAGATAATATACAAAAAAAGTAAATGACTATAATAATAAATGTCTTCTCAAAGACCTCTTTACTTCAGTTCCTATGATAAAAAAATCTATGAATAAGAATTAATGTTATATTAATTACAGACTTCTGGTAAAAATAAAAGTTGATGTGGATGCAGGATTATAATTGTTGTTATTTATCTGCAATTAAATAGAAAAAGGAAGTATATTTACTTACAAGAGGCTAGAATCAATTGATTGATAAAGCTCTGTTGTCTTTGTTTCCCAATATTATATTCTGACTTTTAAAAAATTATTACTATTTCTCTTTTAACAAGGAATGTAATTCCAGATTTTATCTTGTAGATTGTAGATACTGCATTGAAACAAACTAATTTTGTTAATAAAATTATATTATATATTTTGGTCTCAGTTATTGTAACAATGATCATTAAATATTCCAGATTACAATTCAAAATAACAAATTTTTCATTTCTCCTCTGCAATCCATTTTTTTCTTTCTCATGGATAATGATTTTTGCACAGAAAGATGCACTGTACTGCTTGAAAGTATTCAAAATATGTTAGTATTTAAAATAGTATATTACTCATTTTGTTCACTCAGAATTCAGAAGGATTTATTTTTTTAAAGATTTTATTTATTTATTTGACAGACAGAGATCACAAGGTAGCAGAGAGTCAGGCAGAGAGAGACGGGGAAGCAAGATCCCGGCTGAGCAGAGAGCCCGATGCGGGGCTCGATCCCAGGACTCTGGGATCATGACCTGAGCTGAAGACAGAGGCTTTAACCCACTGAGCCACCCAGGTGCCCCAAGAAGGACTTTTCTTATTGAGACAAACTGAAGAGAAAAGAGAAATATTGATAGTAATTAAGCCACTTAATTTTCACAAAGATATCTGTAAGAGTGTAAGTTGGTCTAATAAAATAGTATTCTTTCTTTCTCTCTCAATCCACACACATATAGACATTTACAAACATGCACATGTAGATACATAACCTATCTTCCTAGGTACCAAAAAGGGAAATCTTAAACATACAATTCTTAAACCAGGGTTTGAATTATTTTGATAAAACGTATCAGAGACATCATCTGGAATTGCCTTTATTGATAAAACTGACTGATTTGATAAAATTTGGAAAACAATGCCTTTTGCTCCTCAAATATTTTTGCCTTTAATCTATGTTTATAAGGGAAAAGGTTCTAACATTTGTTACACAAGATTCATTTTTTCCCACTATTTATCTCTCAGGAAGTGTTATCTTGATTCATATTTCAAAAGGCACTTCGAGTGTCTTAATTAAAGATCTTTCAAAATAAAGTTTTTGATAGTCATCTTTCAATGTATACATGAGATAGATTGAATTTAATGTATCCTCTACATACCCAGAATTGATTTAGGGATATGGAGACCAAGAACAAGTCCTACCCACAAGGAAATTGGTCTCTAACCTTTTAAATGTAAGAAAAAGCACCTTCCTTATCTTTAACCAGGATTAAATATGTCTGTTATTTTATTTTTGCAAAAACAAAAACATTCTTGTTAGATTTTTTTTTTTTACATTTTAAATTAATCAACTGTGAGAATTTATTATTACTACCTCCTGACATTTCCCTTATGTAATGTGATTAGTTCTTCAAAATAAAGATGTGATGAAAAAATCTTTAAGAATGCAATTCATTATTATTTTCTTCAAACAGAGGTCTTCAAGGCAAAGGCAAAATGAATCACAATTAATATACATTAATTGATCAACATATTGATAACTCTTAAATTACTATTCTTTATCTATTGGGGGAAATAAAGTTGTCAACACTTGTGGTATTTTTTTTAAATTTCTATGAGAATCTTTAAGGAAGATTAATATATCCTTTATAAAAAGTTTGAGCAGACAGCTGTGAGATTGACTGCTGGATAGTTTAAATATATAATTTCAGATAAGCTGTGAACAAAGCTTAATCGGTCATAAACAGATACATAAAAATGCAAATTGTTTATTATTTAAAATAATACTTGTTGTTAGTCCTTGTTGCATTTCCTACAGACTAACCTCTAAAATATATTCAAATGTAATTATAAGTCAACTATTTTATATTGTTATACTCGAAACATAGTTGTTCTAATTTTAAAATTACACATTAATCATTATCATAATTTATTCTATCATGTCCTGATAACAATTTATCTTTCAGTATGCAAAATGCAACCTCCTTTTTTTAAAATTCTTTCTGGTGATCAAAAATTTACTCAATTAAAAAAAAAAAACGGCAAGTTTCAACTCTGTGGCCAGTTCCAGAAATGTGTGATCATTTAGGGATAGATTTAACTACAGATAATGACCTGTTCAGATTTTGAAAATGATAAGAATACACTTGTATTGATCACCAAATTTAAGGGGATCAAGAGGTCACAATTAACAATTCCCTTTGTTAGTGGTTGTTAAGATGTTGACATCAGTTATGCTGATTCTCTTTTTTAAAGCTAAAATAGTCTCCCAGTAGTATAATGCTGACAGTTGTAATATGTGTCTTCATAATTATGATAGGCTTTATATATCTAGTAAATTAAAATAATTAATTCAATTAACAATCCCATCCTTCACAAAAGAAATGCTATCAGCTGTAAAGTGGTGTTTGCTGAGCAAACCCATCTTTCCCTTTTTTCAGATTCACTTTTACCTTCCTGTTTTCACTCATCCTCCCCACTTGAGTGTCCTTGTAGGCAACTGCAGAGATGCAGAACTTGTAACTAAGGGGGTGCCACAGTGTGAGCTTTAGATTGCAGAGGGTTAAATTCAAGGCATCCACTGGCCTCACAAGTATTGTAGCAAGAATATCTATCCCAGTTTCTCAAAAAGTTACACATTTACCACATACACAAAACCCTGAGAACAGCTCAGATTTTTGTTTTTTAAGATTTTACAGACGGAGATCACAAGTAGGCAGAGAAGCAGGCAGAGAGAGAGGAGGAAGCAGGATCCCCGCTGAGCAGAGAGCCCGATGCGGGGCTGGATCCCAGGACTCTGGGATCACGACCTGAGCCGAAGGCAGAGGCTTTAACCCACTGAGCCACCCAGGCGCCCCCAGCTCAGATATTATTGAAAAATTAATTGATCAGACTCTCTCTGCCATTATCCGTTTTTAAGTAAATTGTGAAGAGAGACTGTAACTGTAACCTACTACTTCTAAAATGTTCCTCTGTAATTATTAATACTCTTTTCATTAAAATTGAGGACAGAAAGAGTTGACAGGAACAAAACTTAAAATATTAAAAACAATAGTATACATTGTTTCTTCTAGATCTGGTACAAAATATGACATTGTTTTTGAAAGCTTGTTTCTTTTAGAAAAACAACTAAATCTAGCAGAAATCAAGTTATAAAAATAAAATAAATAGATTTAGTAGCTGAACTCCTTTTCTGATTCTCATTTTCTGAGAACTTTCTTTTTCCTTAATAATATCACCAAATGGACTTCATTTATATTGATTATTATAATTAATATGTCAGAATTATAAATATATCAGAAAAGGGTATTTCAGCTTACTCTGCTTTTAAAAATGACCTCCCTTTCAGTAGTCAACAAGCCACTAGTTATATGTCATCTTAATCATCATGTTTACATCAGAGAAAAATACTTTATCTTAGTTGTATATGATTTTAGTTTTATCCTGCTCTATTCCAAACTACAGAAAAGATACATTAAAAATAAAATAGTCTAAGTCTCACAACCAGAAAGTGAGCACAATGTCACTTTGTATGTAAAACATGTGCATTTATACAGTATTTCCCATTTATTTTATCCTACGGTGGTACTTACATTATTTAAAAAGGAAAGCACAAACAAAGATACATAAGAACATTTTGTTGAGAATAACTAGTAGCAAGAAACAATGAAGCACTTTTTTCCTTATGCTTTCCCCTGAAAATATTCATTGTGAGTAAATGGGTTTGGTTTAATAGTGTTTATATTTAGCATGTGACATTCTTAATTGTTATAAATAATCATGATGATTATAACCTCTATTTTCTCCTTCTTAGCTAATTAGTCTAGTATTTGACTAGATATGTATATATACTTTGTTTATTTTATGGTAGACTGGATTTACAGATACAACTTTTAAGGAAATGCATAATTCTTGTATTCAGTACAATTTAAATGAAGTTACAAACAAAGGCCAAATATTAATAAAACACAATTTATCTTCATTTATCTTCATAGTATTTTGCAAGTGGATAATTAAATTATATCACTACATTTTCCCACTTTATATAATTTCAATATAACTCACTTATATCTTTCCTGAATCCTTTAGGATACTTCTGCAATTTCCCTTTCAAGTGGAAGATACTGGCGAAATATACTATAAATATTTCATAACTTATATAAATCATCTTGATATTAATTGCTAGGGTTAATTAGCTTAAGTGATTAATTCAGGGTGTTGATGTGTTAAGATTTTTATATGCATGTGTATCCATTAAGTTTATATATAAAATGAACCCTTTCTGTGGACCTAAACACAGACACCATGAGCAGAGATGAGAATGAAAGAGGAGATGGCTGTTTAAATCTATCATCACTACTAATAAAATGAATCAAAATACTTGCACTTGTTTCTGAGGGTTTCCACATATATTATTTCATTTGATCTTACAACACTTTTTAATCCAGGCAATGCATTCTTGTCCTTTTTCTAGGTTGAAGAGACTCAAAGAAAAGTATATAAGCAAGTTGCTAAAGGTCACACAGCTAATTAGTTAAGCACAAGCACTTCTTCTATGATCTATTAAGTCCCAGTCTCATAGCTATCATCATCATCAACATTTTTGGGAGGTACAGTCATGATTGTTGTTTGAGCTGGGTGTCTTCTATTTTAAAAAAATGCTCAAGAGCAAAAAGAGCTCTAATTTGGGATACAGCAGACTAAAATAAAAGTTCAAAAACATATAAATAGATTCACTTCAGAATAACAAGAAGATTGCCTAGTGGATATTGACATTTACTTTTAACTTTATTTTTTAAAGATATTGTTTATTTATTTTTCAGAGAGACAGTACATGAGAGTGAGAGCAGAAACAGGGGGGCTGGGCAGAGGGAAAAAAGCAAGCCCCCTGCCCAAGAAGGAGCCCAATGTGGGACTATTGCAGCGCCCTGGGATCATGGCCTGAGCCAAAGGCAGACGTTTAACTAAGAGACACCCAGGCATCCCAGTACTTTTAACTTTAATAAAGATAAGTTTAAGATTATGAGAATGAGACTTATTTTTGCACATATGGAATGGACAAATGCACAGAAATTTTAATCTATTTATTTCATGAAATGAATGAGTAAAGAATGCTTGTTAGTTAAATTAGGTATTCTAGCCTTAGACTTCACTGTGATTAGAACATTTTTTGTTAAGCAATATAATCCATGGATATAGATAAAGTTATCCATTATTATCAGTGACATGTTACAAAATTGATATTATAACTTGTAAAATTCCCGACATTTTTTATTGAGATATACTGTTACTAAAATTTCTTTCTATGAAGTAATAATAACTGAGACTCCCAATTTAAAATATTTCCTTTTTATTTATTTTCCACCTGATTTCATAAGTAGAAGAAGAAGGTAAAATTATCCAGAATACCATTCTAATAACATAATCTTAATTTCTAAGCCATGGTAAAATTGTTGTTTATAATGATAATTTAAATTGTTCTTAACAAAGTTTCTGTTATTCTGTAGAATGTATAATAAAAAAAATCTAGAAATAAATTATAGCCATTATAAGCATTTTGTGCTGTTATGTTGAAATATTGCCTCATTTCCAAATTTCCTTTTTCTGTTTTGGTCTTTTAGATGGTCTAATACTTGAAAACACAAATTGTAGGAGATTTCTCCTGCTTGCTGTGTATTGTTATGGAGATCAGTATGTCATTGCAAGCAACAGCTACATTAGAAGCATGGTGGTAAGAAAGAGAACTATTTTGTGAAAGCTACATAGATATATACATGTATCAATTAAATGTGATTCTTCCCTATACCCCTACCTCCTCAATGTTTTTATTGCCTGTTACCAACAAAATTAAAAAAAAGTAGTGGCATAGAAATCAATGATCATTATTTAAAATAAAAATCTGCTCTTGAAAACGTAAGGAAAAAATCACTATATTCCAACTCTGTTTAGCCAAATATAATAACATATAAAATATCTCATTTATCATTAAATTGTCTATTTGATCTCTGACCCTGTGAAATTCATGCTACCTTTCTTTAATCTCTAAATTAGTCTGAATACTCAGCAAAGTTAATCAATTAAGATGATACAGTCATCATCATGTCTCCTTTTGAGTGAAATAATAAGTTTATGTTTCAAAAGTAAAGTATTAAATTACTTCTCATACTTATTTATACTCATTAAACTTCTCAGAATGCTTACATGTAGCAAAATATAATAACTTTCAGTATCTTTGGGGATAACAAGTGTTCTATAAATTGCATTGTTTTATATAAACTATAATTCCATTTTTGATTAAAAGAACTGGATTAAATTTTCCATTAGAAAATTTGAATTACCAAAGAATTTCCAAATAATTTTCTATACCTTCCAAGATCCCTTTCTTCCAAGATTGATACTTCCATAGATTTTTTGCTACCACACAGACTGTTAATTCATTCTCTTTTTCTTTCTCTTTCTCTCTCTCTCCTCGTTAGTTGATCTTTTAGTTTGGCATTTAAAAAAATATCTATTCAGGAATTCACTCTCTTCTCTAATTGCAGTCTCTTCAGATGCACTCATCTGTTTCCATGGTATTAAATATTGTTTAAATGCTGATGATCCTCAAATCTCTATCCCAAGACTTGACTTCATTTGAATTCTAGATACTCATGTCTGACTGCTTAGACATCACTTCTATATTTAATAACATTCACAAAGTTGCTTCAAATAAAAAACCTAGAGATAATTCTTCATTTCCTTCTTTCCTTCATTCACCACATCCAATCATCAAATCCTTTTGATTACCAAATATTAACAAAACATGTATACCTTGGTTATCTCCACTACTGTCACAATCGAGTGAGATTTCAATTTTGGGTCATCATGTAGCTTTCTATCTAATCTTCTTGCTTCCGTGTTTTCTCAAAATATGTTTATTTTCCATATAACACAACAGAGTCACACCTTATCTTTCTTTGCCTAGAATGGTGTGTGTGTGTGCGCACTTGTGTGTGTGTGTGTTTAGCTTGGATTAAAATACATTCCTCTAACCTCTTCTCCTTGTTTCTAGTTATTTATTTTAAGATTTATAGATGAAATATAATTTTTCTTCCATATTTCTTTGGATTTAAAAACAAAGACTGACATTATATCCCCATAGCTGAATTTTCCTCAATTTAAACAATCTTACCTCGTTCAGTTTTCCTTATGTGACTTAGATTTGAGATGCTGTACTGCTCAGACATCTCTCCTCTGGACAAATAGTTTCCCTTACAAAATGTGGCACCCAGAACAACTTTCGCTTTAGAATAGTTAACATCTAAAGACATTTAGTGAAACAGTCCCGCTGCTTATTTTTCTTAAATGATTATAAATTTCTAATTTTGCCTAGATTATAAGTGACAAAACAAGAATTTATCCTAGATTCATATACTGAATAATATTGGAAAAAAAGAAGGAATAAGTAAATATCAGTTTTTTCCTTAATTCCTAAAATTAAAATGCCAAGGCAACACTTGTGATTTATTTAGTTACAATTCTATGAGGATATTGACTTTTACTTAAAAAATGTAAACCTCTGGAAATGAGTGATAGTCTGGGTAAAAAGTGCTTTGTTATGACTACATAATATTATAAAATATGCTGGTTTAAAGAGAAGGAGCATAAGAAAATACCACATGGTCACTAGAATCAAATATCTCTATTTAAAGTATTATCTTACTAGTTTCAAAACAAAACAAAGCCTTTGAAGGATATGAATTTGAAGAGTGTTTATTCCATGATATCCAGCAGATGTTTTAAATGGTTTTTGTACTGTAGGATGACAGTACAGAAAATGTAATAAATGAGGGGAAAAATTTTTGTTGTGAATAGAAATGGCTGAAATGCCATAGAAATAGGATAAATTTTCCTATTTCTCTAAGTCTCCAAAATGTATGTTTAAGGTCACAAAAAGGGTAATTATCGCTACCTCACAATACTTTAATAGAGTTAACTACATAATGAGCCATAGTTTGCTTACACAAGTACTCCATGTATTTTAATGAACAGATGAATAAAAGGAAGAAAGGAAGGAAAAATAAAGGAAGGACAGAAGGAAGATAAGGGGGAAGAAAAAATGGATGGAGGATGGAAGGAAGGAAGGAAACAAGGAGGAAATGCTTATCTTTAATATCCTGTTGTCATATAAAGTAAAACCTCTCTTAGAGTGCCAGAGTGGCTCAGGTAAGCATCTGACTTAGACTCAGGTCATGATCCCAGGGTCCTGGGACAAGCCTTGATCAGTGTGGAGTCTGCTTGTCACTCTCCCTCTGCTCCTCCTCCCCACCTCTCTCTCAAGTAAATAAATAAAATTTAAAAAAAAAAAGAAAAGAAGAGAAAAAAATACAGCCTCTCTTGTGTGGTCATGATTTCTATGTCTATTAAATTGTTTTGCCATTTTCTTTTAGTGTGTTGTGCACTTATGTGTTATTTTTAACAACTAGAGTTTTAAGCTGCAGAAGATAGGTAAACTGGTATCTTGAAATTCTATATAGAATGCTTTAAGTCCAAAATAGCTCCTTCTATTTTTGTCTGCTTTCAAAAATTTGTGTCTTTGAAGTTATCTAATAAGATGCGTAATGGACATTGGGGATGGTATGTGTTGTGGTGAGCGTTGTGTATTGTGTAAGACTGGTGAATCACAGAACTGTACTCCTGAAACAAATAATATAGTGTATGTTCATAATAAAAAATAAATAAAGAAAAACTAATTAATTAATTTTTAAAAAGAGGGAAAAAGATTCAATCACACAAAAATAATATTTTTGGCATAAAATTGTGCAGGTCTAAGCTTTTCATATTAAATGGTCTATTTTTACTGATTTAATGTAGATCATTGTAATTTCAAAATCATGACATTTTATTTAATTAGGCCCTTCCATTCAAATTTAAAGCAGTTTTTAAAATATTAAAATAGAAAAATTAAAACAATGAAAATAAAAAGACTGAGCATGGAGATCATAAGAGCTAATAAGAAATAGGAAAACTTGTTTTTTTTTTAAGATTTTATTTATTTATTTGGCAGAGAGAGTCACAGTGAGAGAAGAAATGCAGACAGGGGGAGTGGGAGAGGGAGACACATGCTTTCCCCTGAGCAGGGAGCCCAACTCAGGGCTGGATCCCAGGACCCCAGGATCGTGGCCTGAGCTGAAGGCAGCCACTTAACGACTGAGCACCCAGGTGCCCCTAGAACACTTATTTTTGAAATGAGATTTTTGGCTTTCAAAATAAACAAAATATAAATATCACCAATTTCATTCTTACATCTAATGAAAAAAATTTTTCCTCATTTCATAACTATTACTTCATTTACATCAGGTGGTTGTTAGTTTATCTGCAAAAACCACATCTCTTCTTTATCAAAGTAGCTGCAATTTTATTTGCTACCTTCTTTGCTACCACATCTATTCTTGCTCAGAACAGAGAAATAGAATCATCTAAAAGTTACGTATTTGACTGAAGGCCAAAGTAGCTGCAATTTTATTTGCTACCTTCTTTGCTACCACATCTATTCTTGCTCAGAACAGAGAAATAGAATCATCTAAAAGTTACGTATTTGACTGAAGGC
>NW_019154121.1:2586375-2809251 GCF_002288905.1 Enhydra lutris kenyoni
TAGCTTTGTATATATTTTGTTAGGACCATTTTTTTTTTTTAAATTTTGGTGTCTTCAAGCTAATCATATGTATATCTATTCAGCAAAGGATGTTTATTTTATATCTTAGTGATGAGTTTCTAATGTTATTTGTGAGCTTTGGTAATTAATTATCTTAATCAAAATTAAGACATAGTAAAAGAGAAGTAGTTCCTTTTAGTAAATTTGAAAATCTCATCACACAGAATTTTTACTTCAAGTGGTAATCAATTAATTATAGATAAAAATTAAATAATTGAAACATCTATTGCTTTAAATATTGAAAACATCCAATAATGTATCTCAACATGGCTTTAAAGAATAAGATTACATTGATTTAATAACTATAAATTATTAAAGGAAATTTCAAAAATGTACATGGCTTTATATATATAGTTAAAAAAAATATTTATTCCCATTTAACATAACTGCCCAGTGCTTGTACACCAAAGTTGCCAAATAGGATGTTTTAGAGTTTTAAAGCTTAACATTTAATTCATCTTCCTGATGGGGTCAGAAAGATTTACACCTGGAATAGAGTATATAATGAGAAAAGAAAAGAAAAAAAAAAGCTAAAGCTGTTAAAGGAGAAAAAATGTTAATAATAAATAGGAACATCTAAACATCTAACACCTATCATGTTGAAATGTGGTATGTGTACATGTATTGATTAAAACATTGCTAGGAGATATAGTGAGATAATAAAGAGAAAAAATGCACTTATATGACATACAATATAAAATTAAACTATCTTACATAAATAAGTTACATTTCAAAAGAAGACTGTTTAAACTTTTTTTAGCAGTGTGAAATAATTTTAACTCTAATGGATTTATAAAAATGTTTTGTTTTATTTTAATTAAGACAAGGTCCAAATGTTAGTTTTATATTACAGATAGAAAACTTATACAAGTAAACCAAACTCATTTCTTTCAAGGCCAAGATAATGCTCATAACCTGAGAGTTTCAGTGTTACAGAATCCCCATGTCTGACAGGTTTATGTATAATCATAGATTTTCTACCAAAAAAAAAAAGAAGGAAAGAGAGATAGAGCGAGAGAACATAGATAAAATTGGTGTTCTAGACCTGGCAGGCCCTGGAGTGCTTTGAGCTTCCAAATGTCAGGTGAAGGTGTCTGAAAACAAAACTATTTCTGGAAATGATGGATGAAAACTAAAGAGTGATAAAATGTATTTTCTTATAAGCAAAACTACTTATGACTTTAGATAATTTAAAAAATAAATTAGGTGAAACAAATCAACTTAACGAAGTATAACCTTTTACAAGATTTCTGTTGACTTTTTGTAGATTTGTTCTTTTACTTTGTCTTAATTAAAAAATATTCCATATTTTCTTACTTTAGTGATAATGGAAACTATGTTGTACAATGAAGAAATATTAATGTGAGAGAGTATTAGAGAGAAAAATTATTAAGTATGTAGTTCGATGCAAACCTGATAGTCTAGACCAATTCTAGGACTTTGTATTTCCAGAGATATATATTGCTTCTGCTTCAGAAGACACTTTGTTTAAAACTACCCTGCTTTTCATTGCCTAAACTTAAATGTTAGAATTCCCAACCGAGATGTTTAGCGGTTACTTTATCTGCAAGTATTAGGTATAAACAAAGTTTAAACACACAATATATGCATAGCTTTGCTAAGGGTCATTCCTACATATCTTAATAAATAAAGTGAAATGTCAAGTCAATTTATGGCAACAGAAAGCTTTTGTATCATGATTATATTATATAATTGTGTATATTCTTAACAAACATCAGCAGGAGCCAATTGTGTTCTCAACTAGATATTTAATTCAATATGTGACCAAAACATTTAAATATTTTCAATATCTTAATAATGTATTACCTTGAAAACTAAAAATAAGTATGACTTCCATATAGGAGTCTAATATACTCATAATAGAAGACTGAATGAATTTTACATTTTACAAGATACATGATCTTGGTCCTTCCCAAAAGCTGTTGATAGTGGGGCAAAATACAGATCTACAATTCATAACAACACAGTGTCTTTTTATGCCTTCTTTCTTCTCTCCATCTGTGCAGCATATGGCAATCACACCTATATTATATTTGTCATTTCCCCCTCCTACCTGTCAATTAGTTGATAGCCAACAATCTTCAGTTTCAGGAAAAGAAGAAGATAAAGTTGGAAACAGAAATGAAGAGACATATTCCGGACATAAAAATATGTTGCTTCTAGTAAAATAATGGATATGTGTGAGTGTGAAGTAGGGTTCATGCAAGAGCAGTGAGTCAGTATGATGGCATAGTGGAGGAGATAAAATCATGGTTGAGGAGACACAAGGACATATTTAAGGTGAATTTGTGGTTTTGAGTTTGAGTGATTGATTAATAGAATTAGTTCTATTAATACAAGTGTTATTTCAAGAAACAACAACAAAAAATTAGTTTTGGGATATAGAGTTCAGGAACAGTTGAGAGAGTATCCACATACAGATGTCTGAGGCGAAGAAATACACTGGCCATGTTTCTCTTGATTGATCTATGCTAGAAACACAATATGGAATGCTTATCTTTACCTCCAAAGAGAGGAAAGGATAGGGAGTGTTTTGAAAGTGGGAGCTGTGGAAATACTTGAGATTTTTCAAGTGGAAGAGCCTAGTAAGGACACAAATGGCACTTTGGAGAAAAGAGGAGTAAGAAGAATGATTAGATTAGTAGCATAAGCAGAATTATACAGAGTCTTAGAATATGGGGGAGGGCAAGTGTCAAGAAGGTTAGAGGGGGGTTAGAGAAATAA
This sequence comes from Enhydra lutris kenyoni, assembly GCF_002288905.1. Lineage (NCBI taxonomy): Eukaryota > Metazoa > Chordata > Mammalia > Carnivora > Mustelidae > Enhydra > Enhydra lutris. The sequence goes on from NW_019154121.1 coordinate 2,589,181, forward strand.
ATACATAATAAATAATTTTAGACATTGTTCATTGTATTTATTTAAATTTATATAAATATATAATTGGTAGAATGATAGGTATTTTTGTAGAACAAATGTAATATTAGCAATAATACAATTTCCTTTATCAAGCAGTTTTATAAGAAACTTTATGATTACAAAATAAATAGTCCAGATAGCCTTTGAAGAGCTTTCTATTTCACTTATAATCCAAACCCCTTATCATTACCCTAACGGTTTTCTCCTTCCTACCTTCCTATACTTCTTCACAGCCATATTTTAGTCACCCTGAATTTTCTTTCTGTTTCTGGAACATATCATTCTTATGTTCATCTGAACATCTCTGCACTTGCTGTTTCCCCTGCCTGGAACTTCTTTCTTAGCCCTTTATATGGTTGATTTTTTAAAAAATTATCCACTACCCCTTGTCATACTTATTCATAAATTACATTCTGTCATGACCCACTATTTACTGCCTGCTTATTTCCTGAGTAGCATGCATTATAATTACCAATTATTTATTTATATGTTTGATTGACTATTAATATATGTATTTTCTTGCTTACTCATGTTCTGTCTTCTTCCAGTAAAATAGAAAGATGATGCACCCTGTCTCTCTTATTTTTTGTTGGTCAATCAATACTTGGTGAATGAGTGAATGAATGAATGAATGAATGAATACATAAAAGAGTTTATACTTGGAATTTAGCATAACCCTGAGGGGCTTACATTATAATGTTCTACTTGTAAGTAGAATATATGTTCATAATAGAAATTTTGGAAGACGTAGAAAAGATGTTGTAAAAATTATACTGCCATTATTATACTACCATCAGGAGAATAGTACTTTTACAGTTTGCTATATTTACTTTCATTCTTTTTATTTACACATATTATCACAGTTACAATTAAGTTTTTGAATACTATATTCCTTACTAGCATATGTCTTAATCATGTTTCATAACATTAAAAAGCTCATCCTAAATGTCAATATGTGCATTATTCCACAGTGCAGAAGTTTCATACATATATAACTATTCTATGCTGTTTGATATTTGATATGCTTTGGCATCTTTAAAAAAACTCTAAGGGTGCCTGGGTGGCTCAGTGGGTTAAAGCCTTTGTCCTCAGCTCAGGTCATGATCCCAGGGTCCTGGGATCAAGCCCCACATTGGGCTGTCTGCTCAGCAGGGAGCCTGCTTCCCCCTCACTCTCTGCCTGCCTCTCTGCCTACTTGTGGTCTCTGTCAAATAAATAAATAAAATCTTAAAAAAAAAATAAAAGCAAACTCTAGTGGCATCTTTACAATAATAATTTGCTTATAACTTGGAAGGAAAAATGAAACAAGATGGGACTGGGAGAGAGACAAACTATAAGAGACTCTTAACCTTATAAAACAAACTGAGGGTTGCTGGGAGGAAGTGGGGTATGGAGAGGGTGGTTGGATTATGGACATTGGGGAAGGTATGTGATATGGTGAGTGCTGTGAAGTGTGTAAGACTGACAATCACAAAACTGCACCCCGGGTACGTATAATTAACATTATATGTTAATAAAAATAATTAATAAAAATAAATACATAAATAATAATTTGCCTTTAACTCAAAACAGTATTTTTATAATAAACCTAGAAGTAGAAGTAGAATTAGAAGTAGAAGTAGAATTACTGATTTGAAATGTATAATGAAATATAAACTCTAGATTCACAGTGTCAAATTACAAACTAAACATTAAAATAATTGGTGATATATGAAAATATCCATTTTGCTACGATCACCAACATCTGAAATGTTCTTACATATAATATTTCCGAAGTGAAAATGATATAAAAAAAAAGGAATATCAGTTCTGTAAAATTTATATTTCTTTAAATATTAACAAGGTATGGGCACCTGGCTGGCTCAGTCAGTGGAGCATGTAACCTTTGATCTGAACATCATGAATTTGAGCCCCATATTCGGCATGGAGTGAACTTAAAAAAAATAATATTGTGGAATCGGGTGTCTCAGTCAGTTAAGCATTTTCTTTCTATTCAGGTCATGATCCCAGGACACATCAAGTCCTACATTGGGCTCCCTGCTCAGTGGGAAGCCTGCTTCTCCCTCTCCCCATTGCTCATACTCTCTCTAGCACCAGCATACTCTCTCTATCTCTCAAATTAATAAATAAATAAATAATTCTGTAAAATAATAATATTAGCAGGGTGAACTATCAAGTGATTATCAGCCATTTTTATTTCATAATATTTATTTACCAAATAATTCTTATAAAAAGATAAGAAAACCAAACAACTAGGACCTTCTACACAGAGTATAGAGCCCAGAAGGTAACTGGTCTTGAAAATAAAAGCTGGATAAATAGAAATGAAATTATTAAGTTGTACTATAAATCACATATTTGTCACAATGTGATAAAGACAGTTATGGGAAATCCCAAAGGATAAAACACCTCACACAGCCCTAAAAATGTAAAGAAACAAAAACAAAAAACAACACTTTGTGAAGGAAATAGCATATAATAAACATCCTGAAGGGTGATTAGCAGAGCAACAAGTGGGTTTAGGTAGAGTATTATAAGTAAAAAAAAAAAAAAAAAAAAGTGCTGAAGCTATATGATCAGAAACCTGATGTGGACAGTTTATCAGGGGTGTAGTGCAGGAGAACAGCCAAAGAGGAGTAGTAGAGAATGGATGAAGGGAGATCTCATAGGATACTGTGTGCTATGTACCAGTTTTTACACTTGATCCTAATGGCAATTCAGGAACTAGAAGGGGCTTATTTAGAGCAGTGAGCTCACTCTGGCTTCCAAAGGGACAAGAGTAGAAAGAGAGTAAATGTCTTAAACAATCTAAGTAAGAGATAGTATTAGACTGATAGTTACAGTTGAAATACAGAGTAAGAAGTAAGAAATAACATTTAGATTTTTGCCTTAATCTTCTTTGCAGATGAATACCTATGTCATGGTAGACAGGATACAGAGGATGGAGAAGAAAAATGTATACATTTCATTGTTGGGGATGTGGGTGAGGAAGAAGTATGAGTGAGGGGACAAAAATAGGAGAGGATAGGCTATGATGGACCTATATTGGACATATGTGTTTGAGTTACATAAGAGCTCTCCATCTCAAAATGCACAGCAGACTATAAGCCACTGAGTTCTGAAACTGAAGAGATAAATTGGAATTGGAATTTTAAAAGAAAAAAAGAAAATGAGTCATCAATATATAAATAGAAATGGCAGCTATAAAGAAAATGGCATGGCCTATGTACAGTGACATGGAGACTCCGAAAAAGGAGTCTTAGATTCAAATGCTCCCTGAACTTTGGCAATTTATAAAACAGACGTACAGAAAAGAGGGCAGATCATACATCTCTGAAAATGTAAAACATTTAGATGATATACAGAGGAAGATGATCTGGCAACAGGGACTTGGAAGAATCTGGAGAAGGAAATCAAGTAGAAGGAAAACCATAAGAATGTCTTTACAAAAAAGCCATAGAAAGAGAGCCATTCATAAAAGAGTGAATGGTAAAGAATATGTCAAATACTTCAGATAAGTCAAGAAAGAAAAAGACTGATGTGTATCCATTGACATTTAATTATCATAACAAGCACAAGTTCACTGGAGTACAGAAGGCAGAAACCAAAGCACATTATATAAATGATATAATGGAAAATTAAAACAATGATAGGGACCACAGTAAAGCCCATTAATGTATATATCATTTTAAGTGAAATGCTAACTTTGAAGGTTAGAGTAACAACAACTGGCAGGAACTTTAATACATTTTGCTGGGAAAAAATCATCTAGACTTTTAAGGCACCACAGTTTACCTTTAAATTTAGTAGCAACTTGCTACCCCAAACAGAGCTAGGGCTTTCTAACCAAAACTTTACTCCTTTAAATTCTTTTCAATTTAGAAACTTTTAATAAAAATTATACACATTTGAGGTGTACAATATAATGACTTTATATACATACACATTGTGAAATTAGTACTAGAGTCAAGCTAATTAACATATTATCTCCTCACATTGTTATTATTTTGTGTGAAGAGTGCACTTGGTGTCTACTCTCTCAGTATAGTTCAAACGTTAAATATAATGTAATTAAGTATTGTCAACATGTCTGTTCATTAGATCTCCAGACTTATTCATCCTACATAACTCAAATTTATACCTTTAAACCATTATTTCCTCATATGCACCTCCACCCAGCTTCTGGTAACCACTATTCTATTCTCTGCTTCTTTGAGTTAGATGTGTTTTTTGTTTGCTTCTTTCTTTCTTTCTTTCTTTCTTAGATCCACATATAAGCAAGACCACACAGAATTTATCTTTCTCTGTCTGGCTTATATCACTTAGCATAAGGTCCTTCAGGTTCATGCATGTTGTCTCAAATAACATAATTTGCTTCTTTCTCATGGCTGAATGCTATTTTATTGTGTATATATACAATAGAGCACATCTTTATCCATTCAACAGACGCAAGTTATTTCCACATCTTGGCTATTGTGAATAATGTTGCAATGAACATGAGCATGTAGATGTCTCTTCAATATACTGATTTTATTTCCTTAGGATATATATCCAGAAGTAGGATTCCTGGATCATGAAGTAGTTCTGTTTTTAATTAGTGAAGAAACTTTATACTGTTTTCCATAATGGCTGTAAGAATTTACATTTCCAAAACAATTTATAAAGATTCCTTTTTCTGACATCCTTGCCAACATTTTTGTTTGTTTGCTTTTGTTTTTGTTTTTTTTGATAATAGCCATTCTAACAGATATGAGGGAGAATACTTCATTGTGGTTTTGATCTGCATTTCCCTAATGATTCACGATGTTGAGCACCTTTTCATATTTCTATTGGCCATTTGTATGAAATCTTTTGAGAGATTTCTTTTCAGGTCCTTTGCCCACTTTTTCTTTTTTTTAATTGGGTAATTTGATTTTTTTAAAGCTATTGAGTAAAGTTCCTTATATATTTTGGGTTTTTTGTTTGTTTTTTTAAGATTTTATTTATTTATTTGACAGACAGAGATCACAAGTAGGCAGAGAGGCAGGTGGAGAGAGAGGGGGAAGCAGGCTCTCTGCTGAGCAGAGAGCCTGATGGATGTGGGGCTCCATCCCAGGACCCTGAGATCATGACCTGAGCAGAAGGAGAGGCCTAACCCACTGAGCCACCCAGGCGCCCCCTATATTTTGGATATTAAACTTTATTAGAGGTATGATTTTCAAATATTTTCTCCCATTTCATAGGGCTTTCATTGTCTTTTCACTCTGTTGATTCTTTCATGTGCTGTGCAGAGCTTTTTAGTTTGATGCAATCCAATTTCTCTACGTTGTCTTTTGTTGGCTATCCTCTGAGGATCATATTAAAAAAAAATTCATCACCCAGACTAATATCAAGAGACACTTTTTCCTTATGTTTTCTTTTTTTGTTTATGTTTTTTAAATTTAATTTAATTTTTTTTTTCAGTGATCCGTAATTCATTGTTTATGCACCACTTGTTTTCTTCTAATAGAAAATTTAAACAGACTTATCATGACTAAGGAATTTGAAGTAATCATCAAAACCCTTATAACAAATAAAAACCTAGAACCTGATGGCTCCACTGGTGAATTCCACCAAATTCTCAAAAGGAATTAATACTAATCCTTTTTCAAAATCCCCAAAACAAAACAAAACAAAACAAAATACAAAAAAAGAAGATGATGGAATACTTCTAAACTATTTTATAAGGTCAGCATTGCTCTCATACCCAAGCCAGACAAGAACAATATAAGAAAATTATAGACCAATATCTCCAATGAAGTCAGATGCAAAGTCCTCACCAAAATATTAGCAAACTGATTTAACAGAACACTAAAAGGAAAATATACTTTTCTTTTTATTAACCCGTTGCTGGTAAAAGTGGTTATGTATCCAGCTATGATTTCCTGGGATATAGGAACAGAACACCAAACAGTATAACTTGCACAGACCATTTCCTCTGCCCATTCGGGAGAAGGCTGAAAAAAAACTGCTTAATAAATCTGTTCCCAAATCTCTTCCTTTCATCTTCAAGTCACACCCCTAATACTGAAAGTATGATGCAGTGGAGCTTATGGATTATGACAGGAGCTCAAAGGCAGCAAAGATCTAGGAATAAAACTATCCTGTTAATATTAATGTCCCAAATTCCATTTTACCATTCTGTCTGATAACCCATGAACACTAAGTGTACCTAAAAGATACTAATTAGATTAATTAAAAGACCACTTAGGTTATTTAGCTTTATGAAATCTTGCTATTAAATTTGTTAATGATATTACCTCACAAAAGCCTTTAGTTAAGGACTTCATCTCAGAAATTTTCCTGACAAAATCACTGCCATGTTTAAATTACAGTTATCTGTGCCAGTCACACCCAGTACAAATGAAATATTAAAACTTCTAGGGAGTAGACCAAAACAGTGACATGAAAGGCAGCTGAGATCTCGTCCTCCCACAGACGCACCAAACGTATAGCTATATATGGAGTAATTCCCTCTGAAAGAGAACCAGAAATAAGCTGCGCAACTTCTACTCATCAGATGAATAAGAAAATACCCACACTGAAGTTAGTAGGAAAGACTAAGACCCACTCTTGACATAAACCCCACTCCTAACATACTGGCATACAATCAAGAGGGAACCCCCAACTCCCAATCTGATAAAGTTGTGAGATACAAAATTAATATACAAAATTAAGTTGTGTTTCTAAATGCCGGGAAACAATCAGAAAGAGATATTAGGAAAACAATCCCATTTATAATAGCACCAGAAAGAATAAAATACCAAGGAATAAGTTTAACCAATGATTAGATCCACACACTGAAAAATCTAAGACATTGAAGAAAGAAACTGAAGAAGTTGTAAATAAATCCGAAGATATTCCATGTTCATAGACTGAATGAATTAATGATTAAAATGTCCATAGCACCCAAAGTAATGGATTGAATGTAATTGTTATCAGAATTTCACATCACTTTTCATAGAAATAGAAAAAAAAAAAGCACATCAAATTTGTTTTGAACTTCAAATGACCCCAAATAGCAAAAACAATATTGATAAGAAGAATAAAGCTGACTTTACATGATATTATACACTTCTTGATTTCAAACTATATCACAAAGCTATGGCAACATAAACAGTATGGTATTGTTATGAAAACAGACACACAGATCAATGAAACAGAATAGAAAGCCCAGAAATAAAGTCGTGTATACATGATACGTTAATTTGTGACATAAGAACCAAAAGTATATCATGGAGAAAGATACTCTCTTCAAAAATGGTATTGTAAAACTGGGCAACCACATGCAAAAAATGAAATTGCCCTCTATCTTACACCATACACAAAAATCAACTCAAAATGGATTAAATACTTGAATGTAGACCTTAAAACCATAAAACTCATAGAAGAAGTAGAGTATAAACTCCTTGACATAGGTGTTAGATCTTTTTTGTTTTGACATCAAAGGCAAAAGCAACAAAAGCAAAATGAGAAAAGTAAGACTGCGTCAAACCAAAAAGCTCTGCACAGTTAACGAAACCATAAACAATATGTAAAGGCAACTGAGGGAATGAGAAACTATTTTCAAGTCACATAAAAATAAAAATATAAATGAAATAAAGCAAAAATGAGCAAAAGACCTGAATAGACATTTCTTAAAAGAAAACATATAAATGACCATTAGATGCATGAGAAGATGCTCAACATTACTAATCATAGGAGAAATGCAAATCAAACCACAATGAGTTATCACCTCACAACTGTCAGGATGTCTTTTACCAAAAACACAGGCAATAACAAATGCTGGTGAAGATGTTGTAGGAATGTAAACTGGTATAGCCACCATAAAAAAACAGTATGGAGATTCCTTAAGAAATTAAAAATGGAACTACCATATCATCCTGCAACTCATTTCACAAACAAAATCATTATCTACAAGAGATGTCAGCACTCTTATGTTTATTGCAGCATTTTTCACAATAGCCAAGATACATAAACAACTTAAGCAACTAAGCAACAACAGATGCTTAAGTTGTTTATGTGTCTTGGCTATTGTGAATAATGGATGGATATCCAGATAAATGGATAAAATATGATACACACACACACACACACAGGAAAATTATTCAGCTATGATAAAGAAGGAAATACTGTCAACACAACATGTGTGAACCTGGAGGGCACTATGCTAACTGAAATAAACCAGACAAAGACAACTTCTGTATGCTCTCACTTATTTTTTTTTAATTTTTATTTTTTTAAGATTTTATTTATTTGACAGAGAGAAATCACAAGTAGGCAGAGAGGCAGGCAGAGAGAGAGGAGGAAGCAGGCTCCCGGCGGAGCAGAGAGCCCGATGCGGGGCTCGATTCCAGGACCCTGAGATCATGACCTGAGCCGAAGGCAGAGGCTTTAACCCACTGAGCCACCCAGGCGCCCCTGTATGCTCTCACTTATATATGGAAGCAAAAAAATTTATTTTTTAACTCATGGGAACATATAGTAGAAAAGTTACAGTTTGGCAAGGTAGGGGGTTGGGGGATGGGTGCAAATAAGGAAAGGTGGGTAATAGGGCACAATCTTTCAGTTGTAAGATAAATAAGGTTTTATGATCTAACAACACATTGATTAGAACTGGTAACAGTGTATCATATAATTAAAATTTATAAGAGAATAGAATTTAAATGCTCTCCCCCATCCCACCCCAAAACTGAATATGTTAGGTGATGGATGAGTTAAGTAACTTGATGGGGGAATCTTTTCACAATGTATATGTATATCAATCATAGGTTATATATTTTAAATATCTTACACTTCTATTTGTCAATTGTACCTCATAAAGGTGAGAAAATAAAACAGGCATTCAGAACTCTTTTCTATCTTCCAACCTGTATAGGAATGCAATAAATTCTGAAGCCAAATCCAACCTTTGAACATGTAAATGAAATCCTATGGATTTGGGCCTCACCTTAATTTACCATTCTGTAGGTTAATTTGTCATAATCCACTTTCATGAATCCATTGTTCTTCAAATCATTTTGAAAATGAATTGTAAATACTCAAAGAAGTCTAGGGGATTCTATGTATTTGCGTTAACATAGAAGATTATTGGAAATGATGAGTAGTCCGTTTAGATACAAGTGGTAAAATTTTTAATTACTGGCTAGTGATCATAGATTTACAAAAAGAATTTTCAAATTGAAATTGATAGTTTTATATAAAGTGGTTATTGCAGGGGCATCTGGGTGGCTCAGTGGATTAAAGCCTCTGCCTTCAGCTCAGGTCATGATTCCAGGGTCCTGGGATCGAGCGCCGCATCGGGCTCTCTGCTTAGCGGAGAGACTGCTTCCCTTCCTCTCTCTCTACCTGCTTCTCTGCCTACTTGTGATCTCTGTCAAATAAATAAATAAAATCTTAAAAAAAAAAAAAAGTGGTTATTGCAATAAAACAAATTTAACTTAAGAAAGCATTCTGAACGTGAGTTTACCAGGACTTCTTTCATGAATGATGACTGTATTTACATTGCTGTTGACCTAAAAAATGTTTCCATATGTTATGTCTAATTCTCTACTCTAATATGTTTAGAATCTCTCTAAGAAATGACAATTTTGAATACAAGGATTTTTCAGTCACATTATGAAGTACTCATGTTAGATGGTTGTATTTGCCTGGGAATCTTCAATATCTCCAAAGACATTTCTATCTCCTTGCTGAAAATAAATGGGATTAATAAACTATGACAATTGTTCCTAAAGCAAGGTACAAAAAAGCCCTAGATAGCCCTTCCCAGAAAATAAATTAGACATATAGGAAGAAGAATAAAAGAGAACATAAAGTAAAGCAAAATTCATGTCAGAAAGTCATTCTTCATTTAAAAATAATTCTTGCCTGTATTTTTGTTTTGTTTTGTTTGTTTAATTTGTCTATGAATAATTAGAGGAATCTGATCCTTGGTGCCTCAGATGGAGTATAAAACTTATGACTGGATGTTAACATTTAAACTGCTTTAAATAAGTATAGAGTATGACTGAAGACCACCTCTGGCATTCAACATCTGACCCAGAGTAATAAATAAAATCCTTCAGGACACATTTTACCTTTGAGAATGTTTCCAAATTGTCCTAGAGATTTTGCAGTGAGGTGTGGGCAAGTCCTTTTAAGTGAGCTCTCTCATCCGGGGTTGCAGGGGGAAGCTGAGATTGCTCCAACAACCCAGTAATTCTACTGATGGCAAAGGCCAAACCCATGTAAATAGCAGAGAGTTTTATTTATTTTTTAAAGATTTATTTATTTATTTTAGAAAGAGAGAGTAGGCAGGGGTAGAGGGAGAGAGCAGAAGGAAGCAGACTCCCAGCTGAGCACAGAGGCTGACACTGAGCTTGATCTCACAAAGCTAAAGTCATGACCTGAGCCAAAATCAGAACCTGGCTGCTTAACCGACTGAACCATGTAGGTCCCTCAAATTGCAGTTTTTAATTTTTTTTTTCATATAGAGAACGAAAGGACAATAAAAAACTTTGAAATGTCCAATTTACTTCAATAATGACTAAGGAAAAAAGTAAAACAAAATAATAATGATCTGTTTGAAGCTAGGTCTAAGCTCTTTGTTGAAGATATATTAGTGTTTCATTGTGTACTTGTGTTTTAGTAAAGCTGTTTTTGACTAAAACATTTTATTTTTAATTTTATATATGTCAAAGGACATATTTACAGCCCTGATAAATTATGTGCAATGTGTGGTTCTTATAAGTTATTAATAAACCCAGAGCTTTATCTTTTAAAATCTTGAGAAAAATTGATCAAGTTTTTTGCATGTGTGTTATCTTTGTATTTTATTTTTACTATGACATAAAAGTTATTTCAAAAAATGTATGTAAAATTAATCCAGTATTTGAGATTTACTGAAATTACTTGCCAAACATGGACCATGAATCCACAGCTCTTCATTTCTAAGCTTTTCCTGTTACAGTCTTTGTCAGCATTACCCACAAGATTGATAACAGAGACTATTTAGTTGGCAATATGATTGGTAAAGATGGAATTGACGGACTGAAAGTGTAAAACATTCAAGGGACGCCTGGGTGTCTCACTCAATTAAATCTCCAAGTCTTGATTTCAGCTCAGGTCATGATCTCAGGGTGGTTAGTTTGAGCCCCACACTGGGCTCCATGCTGGGCAAGAAGCCTGCTTCAGATTCTCTCTCCCTCTCCCTCTGCCTCTCCCTGCTATTGGTTCTCACACACTCTCTCAAAAAAACAAAACAAAACAAAAACAGAACAAAAAATGGTAAACAAAAAACATTAATTTTATGACTTTTAAAAAGCAGCTAAAATATTTCTATTGATATATAAAGTGATAATTTGTATATTTATCCAACCCAAAATCTTCTCTATGATAGATATAAGAGGTACTTAAGTTGTGTTATACATATTTTTCCAACACTGTTGGGAAATTAGATTAAATACTGGTGACTCAAAATTTTAAGAATTATTTTGGGGCATTACTATTCAAATTTTTACTTAATTTAACTTATTTTTATATTTCAGATTTTTAGAAAAATATAATTTTATAAGGTTCAACTCGGGAGGTGTTACTGATGTTATCATCTTGTGAATTCTCTTGCAACTTTATTCTTTTAAGCAAATGATATTCTGTATACTTTTCATATATTCTCAGATGAATGCTGAAGTTGTACACACAACTTCAGGAGAATACTTAGAATATAACTGATAAACGAGTGGAAGCATAACCCCTCAAAAATCTGCCATACCCACGTTATCTAAATTTCTTAATCACTATCCTGTGTGAATTAATAGTAGTGTTAAATTTAAGCCAGCAGCACTGGGAGGAAAAGCAAGTCACAGATAACAAAATGCTCACTATACATATGAAAAAATGGTTCAGATTCATTAGTAATCAGAAGAATATGAAATAAAACCACAATGAGATACAATACAAATTCATTAAAATGCCATAATCAAAAAATACTGACTGATGACTGGCAAGGATTTGAAACAAGTGATAGATAACCGTCACATATTAACCTGGGCATATAATTTGGCATAACTAAATTTAGAAGCCTATTTCTAAACATCCTTTAAAGCAGAACATGTGTCTACTCTATGACCCACCACTCCCATTCCTATTTATATACTAACAAAACCATCTATATATATTTTCTTAAAGATAAGTGTAAAGATATTCATGGCACCACTACTAATAATAGTGTCTCAGATGAAACTACCATTGAGCAGCAGAAATCATCAATTAAATCGTGATCTATTCACTCAGTGGAAAAAAAATTCAGCAATGAGAAGAAACAAACTATCACTACAGCCTATATCCTGGATAAATCTAACTAGACTCAAAAATATGCACTATGTATGATTACAGTAATATAAGTGCTTACAACAGGACAAACAAATCTATATGTGGATAGTGACCTGAAAGGGTACAAATGAGGCCACTCACATGATGGCAATGTTCAGCTTCTCAAACTATGTTGATTATATGGATGAGTTCAGTTTGTGAGATTTCTTCATACTGTATACTTATGATTTCTACACTTTTTGTACATGTATACATTTTTCTATATCTGCTTATAAAGTTTTCAAATTTTAATTTGGTGATGAAAGAAAGAAACATAACTTTTTTTTCCCAATAGTTCGCTTTTCTCAAACTCTCAGAAACAATCTACTTAATGAGAAAATTCTTTCTTCCTGAGCGAAAATCTCTCTAGAGTTAGAGGATACCATTCTTTAATGATTTTCCTCTCACCTTTCCTACTATTTTATGTTATGTTTATCTTTTGTTGAGTCATCTTTCTTTACTAAATTTTTAAATGTTTGAGTCTTCCCATTCTCCACTAGTCCATTTGGTATCCACCATTGTCTATGCAAATAGATCCAAGATGAAAAGTTAGTGCTGAGACCAAAACAGATTGAATTTAAAGAGAATTTCAAGTGTTTCCCCCCACTACTAATATATTCTTCACAATATTATGTATATAGATAAATTGTGGGGAAGCTAGTTTTATATAAAGTAAATGTATATTAAAATATAGACACAAGCCACAGCCAGTAAATTCACTAAAGAGGAAACACAAATGGTTAATGAATACATGAAAAATTTCAGCTTCTCTAGCAATCAAAGAAATTGAATTGAAATAAAATATGAAAATATTTACAATATTATTGTCTTTGTATTGTGAAGGGTTTAGTAATGACAGCAATCTCATTCCTAAGTAAAAATTAGTAAATGCTTTTAGAGGGAAGTTTGACCATATGTATAAAAAGGTTAAATTCAATATGGAACAGTGTGGTTGGATCTCAAAACAAATCATCTTCAGTCTTCTACATCTAACCCCTTCTTTGATAGATGAGCCTATTTAAAATGGGACTTCATTCCAAAATCTTTCCTTAATTTTAAACAATTATGTTTGTTCATTTATGTTCTTGAATACTTAAGTACTAGATGTTTCTCCTTTCTTTGCTTCCCACATTTTATTCTATGGATTGGTATTTATGTGCTGGTGTTTTATCTTTTCAAAGAACAATACACTCTTTCATGTCAACCCTTTTTTCTAACTTACATTTTACCTCTACATGATAATAAAAATACACAAGACATTATTTTAAACTGACACATTTATATATGTTTCATTATATTTATCTTCAATTGTCCTGTAAGAGATGTTAAGGTGGTTATTTTTATGCCCATTAACAGATAAAGAAATGGAAGCTTAATTAATTAAAATATTTTGCCAAAAGCTACACAGTTTATTATTTCCAGGGAGAGCTAGGATCTGTTCCCAGTCTGTTTGATATTCAGTATGCCATACATCTTCTCATGACCTCCCATACAAGGTCCTGTATATATATACAACACTCAGAGATGGCTTGACAGATAAATGTACACTAGAAATCAACTTGAATAATTCTGATGTTACTCAAACAATAAGTAAATGTTTGATTACTATATTCAAGGTAATATATTTTATTTTAATAAGAGGAGAGAGTTAATGGAGATGGCTTAGATGCATATTTGTTTATTTTTTCTTAAATATTTGAGGATTAAAAATGGTATTTCTATTCCATGGATTTTAAAACTTTATTGTGTTAAATAACCTTATAACTAACCAAATCAGTCTTTGATACCTAATAAAGTAATTACTGAGCTATTTAAAGATATATATCCACCATATCAATGAAATAACTTGTTTTAAAAATAGAAGAAAGTTCTAGGCATTCCCAAAAGGTTATTAGTGTCATAATGTAATACTTTTGCTGATATAAGAGTTTTCTCCACTACTATGGTATTGTATCCCTAGGACAAAGAAACAGGACTGATGAAAGGCCAGTAAATTAAATTTAAACAGAGAGCTTCTACATAAGGTGATATTAAAATAAATTAGCACTGAACTAGCTGAGAAGATAAGGTGTAAAGAACAAAGGATACGATTTCATAGGACTGATGACATGTTATTTCTATATACTATGTATATTATGGAAAGTAACAGATTATATTTTAGTTAATACAGATTTTTGTAACTGTATGTGAGAACATCTACTAGTATGGCTGCCTATTACATCACTATCAAGGCAAATTTGAGATTTGAATTTAATATTGGCATTTACAAAAGATATATGGGTGCTATTTGTAAACCTCATATCATTGTAAAGTCTACTGAAATTCAATTCAAATTGCAAAGGGAATGTATGGAAAATGAGTAGCAAAAAGAATGCACAGCCAGCACAGAAATTTCTTATACTGAACTTGGAAATCAATGTTAGTAGACAGAATTTTGGGAGATAACCATCTGCTGAACATTGGTAAGGCACTTTTTAAAGTTAAATTGTTTAAGATTTTTCTTGTTTCTTTTATTCTAAATTTTATTTATTTATTTGAAAAGGAGAGAGTGTTTGTGTGTGCTCATGAGTGGGGGGAGGGACAGAGGGGAGGGAGACAAAGAATCCTAAGCAGGCACCAAACCCAGGTAAGAACCAGCCATGTCAGCACCCTGAAATCATAACCTGAGCCAAAATCAAGTGTCAGACACTTAACCAACTGAGCCACCCTGGTGTCCCAGTAAGGTACTTCTTTAATTTACCATTACAAAAAATAAGCTAGCACAATTCAGTGCTGTAGCATCAATATTGTTTTTACAATATTGAAATTAGCTCTTTGTTTAGATCTCTGAAAGGAACTTAAATATAAATGTATTAACCATTTCCCTAAAAATTTAACATCATTCATGGATTTTAAGGCATTCAAACGAGTGGCAAATGCATTATCTCTATAAATATTTTTAGTTGATGGTTCTGCCAACAAAATGAAGCCTGTGCACTCAGGCTTTGTTACTTCTTTCTATAGTAGAAAATTCTTATTTAATTTATTTTATTTTAATAAATTCACATCTTGACACTTTCAATCAGAATAATGACTTTTGAGGTTAATATCTTGCTATTTCTATTTATGGCAAATCAGTTCATTTCCTGTGAAAAACATAGTTCAGATTATGACACAAACTTCTTGAGGGTCAAGAAGTTTATTTGTTCATTTTTGGTTAAAATCTATAGCAGCATTAGAGATGCTGTATATAATAGCTAATAAATATTTGATTAAAATAAACTAATTTATAGATTGCAATGACTCAAAGGAACCACATGAAATTCAGTGTGATGTTGAAATCTTTGTTGTAACATATCTTTTTTGTTCAACATTAATTATAGGCTATGCTGTTAAAATATTTTACATTTTACTGAAAGTAACTTTTAGGTAGACTATTAATCTATATTATTAGAAAATAGTTTTAATTAAATAAAGTTGAGATAAGGGATTTCCTTGTCAGAAATATAAGAAGCAAACGAAGTAATATGCTCAGTGAACTGAATAACAGACTAATTTTGCTGATAAAGTTTTTTTGTACATGATTGTCTAATGAAAGCCTAGGGTCATGCTAATTCAAGTACTGTAAGCAACAAGAGTAAGTTTTTTTTAAATCTGCACACACAAGGAATTCACAAAATTTTCATAGAATTCATTAAATGGTTTCATAGTACTTAAAAGCTCAGTAGACCTCTGCACTTATCCTATTTTATCTAAAACTATATATGTCTTATATCCATATGAATTTTACAAGCACTAATATAAAAATTTTATAAATATTCAAAATAATTATAATCTGATATTTTAAAAGAGACCATGATTCAACATATAGATTCCTGATTCATATATCTATCAGAAGAAGATTTTGACTGCATTACTGAATTTCAGCTCACTATTATATACACCAGTGACTTCCCAACTTTTCTATATTTCTTAACTCCAAAATGTCAATATCATCTCAGGAGAAAGAAAAAGTTTAGCAGATAATATCACCACATATGTTGTGGGAAAATGGGGGAACATCCTTCAAAATATTCTTTTTTCAAAGAAATAAAAATTGGGATGCCTGGATGGCTCAGTTGGTTAAGCGGCTGCCTTCAGCTCAGGTCATGATCCTGGGGTCCTGGGATTGAGTCCTGCATCGCACTCCTTGCTTGGTAGGGAACCTGCTTCTCTCTCTCTTTCTGCCTGCTTGTGCCCTCTCTCTGTCTCTGTCAAATAAATAAATAAAATCTTAAAAAAAATAAATAAAAATTATGTCGAGAATTTTCCCCTTTTCAAGATTTTTGGTCAACCAACTCCTACATCATACCGCCCCTGTAAATATACACATAAAACACGTGTTTTCACTTATACATCTAATATATCCCAGGAAGACCTCATGTGTGCCCAACCTGTGCAGTTACATAGGGCCACATGCTCAGGACACCGAGCTTGCTGTAATAGTCGCTCTTACCATCTTGAAATTCTTAATACTATTTTAACAAGGGCGTTCTCATTTTTCATTTTGAAGTGGGCCCTGAAAATTATGTAACTGGCTCTGGATAGGCACATTCTTTAATTTTATTAATACTACTTATGAAAACTAGACTAATTAGACTGTTTTCTGAAAATATTTCCATTGGTCAGTATGACCTATTTTGTAATTACGAATTAAAATCTCAGTGACTTAAAAAAAAAAAAAAGATATAAAGATTGATTTCTTCGTCACACTATTTGTCCATAATAGATCACCTGGAAACTCTGTTTCATATCATCTTTTATTTTTCCTGATTTCCATTTCTGAAATATTTCTAAACATTTTAAAATAGGATAGAGATTGACAATTAAAGTGATTAGAACCCACTAACACCAGGAGGCAAAACTTCCTCAATAATGGGAAACATTGACTCCCCACCCCATCAAAGCTCTTATGCTAAATCAATGCTAATGCGTGACTGAAGGACCAAACGGGATTTTCTTCTCTTATAGAATGCATGCTGTTAAGGACAGTCTAACATGTTAAATTATAGACTATTTTTGAAACATTGTAGTCTAATAATGGCAAAGGTATTACAGCATTGTGAGTTTCTTACAGCTATTTGCACTGCAAGGCCAACACTGCCTTTAATATTTCCAAAGGGAATTGTTACTTAATGTCATACATGTGTTTTGGAAAATTGAGCTATTCCACACTAAATCCATAATTGGACCTCTCTTCTCATTACTGTTCTTTACCACTCCCCAGTCCATAATCCAAACATTTAGCAATGTTTCCAATTCAAAATTATATACTTTCTTGACTTTACACTTGCTAATCCTTTTTTTTTTAATGTTTCAAGTGTTTATTTAAATCTAGTTAGTTAACATATAGTGGAATATTAGTTTCAGAAGTAGGATTTAGTGATTCATCACTTACATATAACACCCTGTGCTCATCAAAGTGCTCTCCTTAATACCCATCACCCATTTAGCCCATCCTTCTGTAGCAACCCTCAGCTTGTTCCCTATAGTTGAGTCTCTGATGTTTTACTTCCTTCCTTTTTTTTCACCTTCCTCATGTTCATCCCTTTTGTTTCTTAAATTCCACATATGAGTGAAATCAAATGTATTCATCTTTCTCTGACTGACTTATTTTGCTTAGTATAATACATGCTAGTTCCATCCACATTATTGCAAACAGTAAGATTTCATTCTTTTTTATGGCTGAGTAATATTATATATAGATATAGAGAGATAGATACAGACATAGATACAGTATATCACATCTTCTTTATCCATTCATCAGTACTTGAAGGATACACAAATACCAATTCAAAGGGGCACATGCTCTACAATGTTTATAGCAGCATTATTTATTTAACAATAGCCACATTTTGGAAAGAGCTCAAACGCCCATTGACCTCCTATTCCTTCTTTATCAATACTCAAGTATTCCTTTCCCTTCTCCTTGACAGCTCATTCTTCTTGTATGGATACTGCACTATTTAGGTTTTAATTAGAAGTTTACTTCCTTGAGAAAGTCAGGAAAGACTCTCCCAATCCCAAGTGAGGTAAGCCTCCTCTGAGTTTGCATCTTATGCTCTAGGATACTATTCCTACCATAATATACATTTTCTGATCTATTTAAATGTTTGTTTACTTGCTTGTGTTCACCAGGCAATTAACTCTGAGAGGACAGGTGCCTGATTATTATTGTTTTCATTATTAAATATCTAGAACTTAAGACAATAAATATTATTTGGATCCATTTAGATAGGTCAGCTTATGAAGGATTCTAAGAATTAATAGGATAAGTTCTTCATTTATTATTTGAGTATAGTAGTCATTATTTGACGTAATTGTATAAGTTCACATTTATATAAGGGAGTTTGCTATAACTAAAAGAAAAAGGAATTGTTTATGACTGTTTTTACTTCTGTTACATATAAGCAATGCAGACTATGTTTTACTGGAAGCCATTATGCCTAGGGAAGCAATATCCAGCAGCAGCTTGGAAGTAAACTGATAATTCAAATGTTGATGGTTCTATTACCTCTGCTTCTAACTTGATCTACAACTATCTGTAATCACTTGGTGTTCTTCAGACACATTTTGCTTATTTTAAAAACAGGAGTGATGGAATTGGATACATGGTATAATAGCATATCTGGCATAAAGAGGCACTTGCAAGTTTTGAATCTCTCTTTCTGTGTGACCTTGGGAAGTCTCATACGTACCTTCACTTTAAGTTTCTTTCTTTGTAAATAAGTAAATTATTATCTTTCCCACAGGGATATTGTGAGCACCACATAAGAAAATGTGCAAAGACATAGTGTGTAAACTGCAGAGTTATATACAAATAAGAAATAAGTAACTAAAAATAATTTTGGTTAAGATATATGCAATTATCAAAAATTACATTATCCCTGTGTTTCCAGAAGTATAAAATATACTGGGTTAGTATATGTAGACAGACATGTATGCATACATGCATACATGCACATCATATATACCTACACACAGAAAATTTATTAAAAAAAAAAGTCCATGTAATATGTGAACATATACATATATATGTGTATATATATACATATATATGTACATACACATAATATGACCATTATTTGTAGTGAAATGGTTAGTAAATGTTTGGGACAATGATCATATTAATAATTGAAGTTATTAATTTTCTATTTAACTGCATTTACTTATTAGTTGTCATAATCTTGAAGATAATTTCACTACTATAACAAAATATGTATGCTCATATTGAAGTAAAAAGCTATAAAAGAAATGCAGATATTTGCTGAGTTAATTTTCTTATCACAACTTCCAGTTCCCATTAATTAAGCATAAAATCTTAATTTTTAAAAGTCTTTCCTTCTCTATATAAAGGTTATCAGTGATGAAAAAAATAAAGATTAACTAAAAGATTCATGCCAGTTTTACTTAAATCATTTTTTTTATTCCATGAAAAATAAAATAAGTGCAAAGAATTGACATCTTTTAATTGGTAACTTTATATTTGGGATTTTAGATATTTTGTTTACATGATTACGAGGCACTTGTTTGTAAAAAAACATGCACATCATGAGCTATGCATTAAAAAAAAAGATACAGTATTTATCTCATTTCCAGCAACTCCTTTTGGATCTCTCACTTGTGTTGCAGACATAAATGTTCAATCTTAAGAATACTTATCTTTCATAATTGCACACTTTCCTATGTGTAGGAAGTATGCGTCTAATAAAATAACTGAGGAGAGGAGACAGCATATGGTGGTTGTGCCAGCATCATATTTTATCCTAGGGCCAATGCTTTAGGATATGAATCACATCTAAACCAACTCAGAATTTCAAAGTGCACTTTTAGCATTATAGTACTTTTAGAGTCAGTCTGCTTTTTGGTGAAGGGTAAACTAGTATAACGCACCTTTCTCATATAAAAACACAGTCCGCTTTAATCTCCTTTGAAGCTATCCTTCCTTCGAGGTATTCTACTACAAACCACAACAGAAGAATTACCTTTACTCTTTTAACTTATGAGAGAATTGAAATTAATTAAAAAGGAATATAAACAACAAGCAATGTACACTCCAATCTTGTAAAATAACTAATTTCCTTTCCTTCAGATAAAACTCATGGCAATGATTTATTTCAAAACCCATCTTACCTTAGAATCTTTCTGCAATGTAGACTTTAACCTGATCAGAACTATTAATGCATCTTTAGTTCATATAATACATCCCATGGGAACTCAAAATTAAGTTCCTTAAAATCTTTTTGATATAGAGAAATAACTAAACATATTTATTGACCATATAAAGACTAATTAAAACTATGATGGAATATAGAATTTTAAAGGGCAATACCAAGAGCATTAGAGTGTTCCCACACATTTTCTAGGGAAAGAAAGTTAAATGTCCTCAAAACATGGCTGAAGAAAAAACCCAACATGCAATTTTAAGATTAATATTATCAAAATCTGTTCATATTATAGATACACTTTAATAGAGAGCCACTTGTGTGTGTATGTATGTATGTATGTATGTTCCATTATTTTTTGGTACCAATGTCAGTTCTATTAAAATGGTTGTAACATATTTCTCTTTTATTATTGTTCAATATGCTAGGAGCATCATTTTCTAGGATTCCTAGCACATATAATGAAAAATCTATATGGTTTTATGAGTTATAAGAAGGACATGGATAATAAAAATGGGAAACATTTATAGCTACCACTTGTTCGATAAAACAGCATTTTGGATAGATATCTCCTAAGGTGACATTTTGTTCTCCAGTTGTATTTTATGAGTTCTTCTTTCTATCCTTTTCTCAGTGAATTTTGATCTTGTAAGATAAGCCTTACATTGTTTATGTTAAAAAGATGCATATAATAATGTGTTTATTTTTTCTTCATTGAAAAATTTTTATGTATCTTATTTTTTAGCTGACATTTGCAGAGAGCTCTTTACAAGAAAGATGATGTTATGATGTCAAGGCTGTTACATGTTTTGTTTTCAGTTATAAAAGAAAAGTACATAATAACAAATTTCTCTATTAACACTGATAGTCAATGCTTTCAACAATTACATGCATTACAACCAAGTAATTTGAAGGTAGAAACATTATAAGCTTAAGTCATCTATTTAATTTTGTATTGTATGTTAATCCATTTACTTAAGAATGTAGTGTTTATGTATGTGGCTATGTCATAAACTGATCTTTACTATCCTATATAAATGATATCTAAATTTGTTATTATAATATCTAAACTTTACTATTAAGAAGTTAATTATAGGTCCTACATTGTATCTAATGTTTTCTATAATTTTATATGTGTGTCATATATTTACTATTAATGTGATATGCAATAAATTAGTCTATATTCATAATTTTATAATGTATGTTAATGTATATGTATACATTACAATGTATAATTTTCCAAATTCTAAACTCACCTCTCTCTGTCCCTCACTACTGCTACTACTGCAGAGGTAGAACCTTTCCATTTACAGTAGCCCTTTCAGCAGAAAACAGCAGAAAAATGATGTTATTGTCTCTGTCATGTTTGAAGTATGGGAGTGGGGTTTAAAAATAAGAATAATCACAAATTCTGTTAAGAGACCACTTAAGAGTTGTTGCATAATTAGATGCTATTAAGAATCTGTAGGGATATCACACTGTGGGGCTGGGTCTGAATTTAAAATTCTGTGATATTTATTTAGGTGGCATAAAATACAATGATATGAATAACATTTACAGTAGTTAATACAACTTAGCACACTTAATATGTCTGGGACACACCGTGGTCTTCACACAAGTGTTTCTTAAATTTAAATAAAGCTCCTCTAAAACTAGAGAATGAAGATCTTTTATAGCATTTGTTATTCTTTGATGATTATGGCTACCATCACCTGACCACTTTCCAAATACTGTGCTACACACTTTACAGAAATTATGTCAGACATTTTCATAAATTTTATAGATAAATGTACTCATTAACCCAATATACAGACAAGAAAGCTGAGAAGTTAACCTACACCTAAGGACACATATTAAGCGGTTGCAGACCTGTCTACTTCCAGAGCCAGAAATTCTTAACCTCTCCTCCTAATAATGAGGAGACTAGTAAGAATGATGAACAGATCAAATCATCATCAAAACAGTACCATCGCTTAGCTTAGGTTTGTGCAGTAGTTATCAGAGGGCAATTTGCCTCCTCCCCTCAACCAGGGCATATTTAGTAATGGTACTACTTCTGTCTTTAAAATTTTACTATTTTGGGACGCCTAGGTGGCTCAGTTGGTTAAGCGGCTGCCTTCGGCTCAGGTCATGATCCCAGAGGCCTGGGATCGAGTCCCACATTGGGCTCCTTGCTTGGCAGGGAGCCTGCTTCTCCCTCTACCTCTGCCTGCCACTCTGCCTGTGCTCACTCACTCTCTCTCCCTCTCTCTTTCTGACAAATAAATAAAATCTTTAAAAAAAATAAAATAAAATAAAAATTTACTATTTTATAATTAATTTTTTGCATTAACTTCTATTACTTAAAATATCACATTAAGTACTCTTTATGCTGATTACTTGGTGTTTGACACACCCTTACGTGTTGTGCCCATGGTGAGCGCCTCATTGATCTTACCCTAGTCCTGATGGTCTAGAAAAATTTTTGGTCATCATTGCTCCAGAGGGCACTGCTACCATAGATCAAGGCAGGGATAATGCTAAACATCCCCAAATGCACAAAACAGTTCCCCACAACAAAGAACTACCCCCCTAATTATCAATAGTGCCTGTGCTGAGAAACCCAGGGTTAGTGAGCAATTTATTAATAATACACTTAAAATTTTAAAGTTATATTTTATTTACATTTTTCTTCCTTCCACATTTGCTGTGACATTCATTTTGCATGCTTCATTCTATGCATGTAGAGATCAAACTTCATGTATTGGCTTCTGAGGGCTGCCAAAACAAATAACCACAAATAACAACAAAGCTATATTTTCCGACCATTCTGGAGGCCAGAAGAGCAAAATTAAGATGTCATCAAATACTCAGTCTTTCTAGGATTCTAGGGGAGAATTCTTTGGCTCTTCCAGCTTCTGGTAACTCCAGGCATTCCTTGGGGTGCGGCCAAGGGTTGGCATGATTCCAGCTTCTGCTTCCACCTTCACATAGTTCCTTTCTTGCATGTCTTCTCTTCTGACTGTGTGTTCTCTTTTTATATAATGACTCATGTCATTGGATTTAGGGCCCACTCAGGTAAGGCAAGATGATTTCATTTCAAGATCTTTCACCTAACTATAACTACAAAGACTCTTTCTCCATATAAGGTCCCATTCACAGGTCCAGAGGTTAAGACTTAGATAAAACTTTTTGGGGAACAATTTAACTCTCGAGATTAGGAAATTCATATTAGTGCAAAATTCCCTCATTTTTCTATTGGCCTATGATATGAAAATCATTCTAAATTGAGATGATAAAAGAATCTTGTTAATGGTCACATAGGATATGCTGAGTGAATGTGAAAATGTTGCTAAGAAACAGTTAGAAGGATTAAAACAGTCAAAATCTTTTGATCTAACGAAGAGAATGTAAAGATTAAAATGGTAAGCAACCACATGACATAGAGGTGGAAGGGGGATGAGCATTTATATAGTGTTCCTTACCACCTACTACTGTGCTATTAGAGAAATATGTTCTGCTATCTATTCCTATAGAGAAGTAATAATTAACAAGTTTCTTTTTCCAGCAGCAATGAAGAAATACATCATATTAAATTTTATTTATTTTGCAAAAGTCATATGAGAAATACATTTTAGTGCATTCTAGAGTGACCCAGTTTATATTACAGCCAATTCTACATTTCAAGATCTCTAAGCACACTTTTTTAAATTTTATGTTATTTTGTGTGTTATTTAGGCTATCCTTTATGTATCTGTGGTATACACACACACACACACACACACATAAGTGAGATATGTGTCATTTTACCCCTTGTCTTAAGTTTTATTTGATCTAATTTTTCTAGTGGTTTATAATATGTTGTGGAGAAATGATCTTTTTCAATGTATTTTACTTTTTTCCCCTCATCTAATTTAGATTTTAACCCAAGAGATGAATTTTGTTTTCTCTTTTATTTGTTCTGGCTCCTAAAATCATGTTAAAGCTTAACAATAAATAACTAATAATATATACCTAATTATTACATCTATGATTTCATTATTTTTAATTAAACATGACAATTTGTAATATAGGTGCAAGATAAAAGAAAGCCAAGAAAACAAATATATTTAGCATTTATGGTTTGCGTAAACTCCTGGCTCCAAAAGTAGACTGTAATTTATTTAATCTTTAGGGTAGATCAAAAAGTTCAGGAAGATTGCTTTGACATCATCTATTTGTTTCTTTACCTTGGTCTCTCTTACCACTCTGAGACTCACTTTATACTCTTTCTTAACTATACTTTTCCTTGCAAGAAGACCTGCTATGAAAAACTAGAAGGAGGAGGGGGAGGGAGAGAAGAAGGAGAAAGAGGAGCACTAGGTGAGGGCAGAAGAAGGGTAAGGAGGGGGACAAAAGAGAACAAAAAGTTAAAGAAAATGCTTCCAAACCACACACAGAAAAATATTTAGGTAGGTAGAAGAGGTTAGGTTGTTTCCTCTCCGTAAACATATTGCTTACAGGTCATAAACAAACCAGAAAAAAATACTTCATTGGTTTTCTCATTAATTTATAAACATTTGTTCCCAAACATCTAATGTAATTTGACTGTTTTAACTCAGATATCAGATGTATACTTTTTCATAAAAAATTGACATAAATTCCCAAGATAGCAAAATGTTAATGATGAAATAATAAAATCCAACTTCAACTTAACCTGTCCAAACTTGATAGCTATTTCTCCTTCAGGAAAATAGATTTCGAGGACAGGTGATATGTGACAAAACACATTAGCCTACTTAGAACACAGAAATAATAACAGTAATGCTAGCTGCAAATACTCATTGTCTGCCCATTAAATTAGTTTGTTTCTAAGTGATTTATATGCATCTTGTCATTTATCTTCACATCAACTTTATCATTTAGGGATTATTATCCCTGTTTCACAGAGGAAAACAACCAGCACTAAGGCATCAAAATATTCAATAACTTGGGAAGTAACTTTTCCAAGGCAACATAGCTAAGAATTAGTGGACCTGGGCATTCAACAAGATACCAACTGCATACATGTAACCACTGCAAAAACTGCATCTCTAATACAGCGAGTGATTCTGTAAAAGCGTGTGTGTGTGTGCACGCTCACGTGTGTGTGTGTGTGTGTGTGTTGTAAGGAAGAGTGTGACTGTGATGTAATTAAATATTCTTTTGTGATAGAATCTTTATTTATGTTAATAAAAATCAGTTCTTTAGTATTATACAATAAAATACACATATAGCCCTAGTACCAAGCATTTTAACTTTGGAATAAAGAAAATTATGTCTTTCAGTCTAAAAGTTATAGAGTATAGTCAAGGTCCATAAATTTATAGGCTTCAAGTTACTTTTCAGCAGAATTTACTTTATAGTGATAGCTATAAGATGGAGATTTCCTTTCTTTGTTTTTACCTATATTCTACTGTAAAGTAGACTTTTAAAAAAATTAATTTAGTAAATAAATGTCTTACTGCAAAAACTTTTGATATTAAATACCTATTAAATTTCCTGATTTTTCTGTGCAATATAAAGTGGGACACATAGTTCCCATATACTACTTAGGTTCACAGCTGGTGCATGCAAAATAAGCCTTTTTTCAGTCCATCTGTTCTAAGGAAGAGATTTGTAACAGTGCACAGTTTAGACCAGTACTGTGTTATCACTAGAGTTGCAGTTTCTAAATAGATTTCAAAAATAATGATGTTCAGTTTCTACTTTTAGATACCAGTGAGATAACACCTGTCTAGACAGATGGTCTCTGGACTGTGAAACTAAAGACAGCTGAGAAGCAGAAAAAAATCAAGTTGGTGATTAGTGTGAAACCATTAGTATCTCTTGTGGAAACCTTTTAGTCCCTGAAAAACAGTTTCTAGTAAAGACATGAGAAATTTAAGCATGCTATGAATATGGGGTATGGAATAAAGTAACTGAAAGAAAAATGTGTCTAAAGGATTAAAGGAAAATGACCTGTTATTGTATTTATATAGAATACGTGGATTAGACAATTAATATTTTCCTTTAAACAATCCAGAACTATAGCTTTCTTCCTTCAGAGAAAAACAGCATTTGCTAGCAATTATTTTGCCATAAAGCTGAACTAAGAAAATGTCATGGCGGAGTGCTGATTTTTTTTTTCCCTTTCCCCTGACAGTCCCCTGTGGTGTAGGTGAGCCTATCATAAAGTCTTCAGTTCTTTACGCCTCTCATCTACGTAAGTGGGAAATTTTGTTTACCTCAAGGAAACGAAGCAGACATCCAACCTGTACTGCTTTGATTATAGTGCCTTACAAGGACTCTTTGTCAAATATGTCACTCTCCAAGGTTAATACCTGCTCCTTTAGGGATAATACTACAGGCATGATGGAAATTCATCTGTTACAATCTAGTTTATCACCCTAAACATTCATTAATAAGTGGGTCAGTAAATATTTTTTATGTTAACAAAATCTAACACTCTTGATATCATTGAAGCCATAAATGAATAATAAGTGTGTTAGTTCTAGTCTCATTGATGCTACCTAATCACTTACTTGGAGGAGGAACCCTTTATTTCCCCCCTCAAGTACCTAAAAGGGTAAATGAGGTACATAGAATTGCTCATTTTCTAACAGAATCAAGATACATCAAATTTACTCTATCTTTAAATGTAAATTTTTATTCACTCAGGAAAATATGTCATGAGTATAATTCCCCCCAAACTGTTGTCTTTTAGTTTAACATTATATTCATTTTAAAAATCTTATCTCCTCCCTTTCCTTACTCCTCTTCTTTATATGCAGACTGACCTTTTGCTTTCAGCATATACAGGTTTCACCCTAAGAGAAAGATCATCCAAATCAAATTATAAATTTTTTTTTATGTAGGAAAGAAATTAATATCTAAAAGTACACAATTCTTATTGCTAAAATTAAGAAAATACTGTTCCTAAAAATACTGCTCCTGAAAATTAAGTAAATACTGTTCCTGAAAATAGACGCCCTTTTGTTTGTAATTTCTTATTATATTAATTATATTGATACTGACTTGTGTTTTCAAAAATAGATGTAAGCAAAGGTTTTGGTTAGGCATCCTAATATTGATTTATTTTGAGTAAAGAGATTTTTAGCGACTTTAAATATTAAGAAATGTATTATCTCTATATAAATACATAGACATTACAAAATGGTATTATCTATGTTATGCTGTTGTTAACTTCAGTTCAAATTATGCAAATATCCTGGAAAAAGAAAACAAAACAACCTATGATCAGCCACAATTAAATCAATCTAATAGTGTATAGGTAAATAAACTTATTCTATTTTAGTGATTATTTTCATGTGTTAGAGTAGTGATATTATAGTTATTTTATAGTCATTTGTGTTTTTTTTCCTCTTTTTATTTCTGGTAGAGCATATATAATCTCCAAGCCCATTTCAATTTGTTCCCACATTCTCTTATGAGCAATGACTTTGACACATTTTTATCCTACCCTAAGACAAATAACTGTTAGAATGTATATGCTACAGATAGTGGAATAAAATACAGAAGGCAATATTTGAATGAAAAGATATAGCAATGGTTTCCTCTACACATTTCTCTGAATCAATTCTTTGAATTATCAGAAAATCAAAGAATATAGGTTCCTTGAAGAATACATATTTTTAAATGCATACATTCAACTTACAAATAAGCCCAGGACATAGTGATAGGTAATAAAGTGTAGCACTGCATACATATACACAGAAATATAGTTGTGGCTTTACGAATCTTACAATAACCGGAGGACATTCCTTTTTTTTTTTTTTTTTTTTATTTTAAGATTGTGGCCCGAGCTGAAGTCAGAGGCTTAACCCACTGAGCCACCCAGGTGCCCTGAGGACATTCCTCTTAATTCACATTTTAAATTAAAAATGGCAATTCCTTTGAAATCATCTTAAAATCATTACCTGAAAGTGTATCACAAAGGAAAGTCAGTGAAATAATAAGCTTATGTTTAAATGCACAGCTTATTCAAGCATTATGACATTGAGAAGTATCTGATGAACCAATCATATTGACTCACTTGACTGAGTTTTTGAAAGCACTGACTAAAAAAAAAAAAAAATGATTTAAATATTTTTGGGAAAAGTGTCTAAGAATGGCTCCATCTTAGTGAAGAAGACATGAAGGGGAAAAAAAACCACAGTGGACTATAATTCCAGACCTGAAACCCAGGGCAAGTCATTAAAATAGCAATACATTTCACCACTTGCTTTTTCTGTCTTTAGGGATTACTCGAGGGATCAAGTGAAGTAAAGCCTATGTAAATACTTTAAAACCTATGCAATACTAGACAACGCTGTGTAGTAATATATTTTGCATTTTTCTACTTAAAAAAAAAACACTTATTTAAATATTCTTCCTATCTTGGATACTTATTTAAATTACTGATCCATTAAATTCATGAATCGAATCCATTTCAGTTTTTCTAAAGCAGAAGTGTTATTTACTGTCAACCAAATCATATTGCTGTTTTCATCACCAACACATTCCACTATAACCAAAGTCATTGCATGAAATGAATAAATTTTATTCTAAATTAGGCATTTTTACTAATTCTAATAGCTTTTTATCTAAAACCAATTATTTTTCAAAACCAATGAACTTTAATATATATTGAGATATTTTTATCACATTATTTTCACAGTTGGATACATTTATTTAACCAGTAGATATTTTTCAAAGGAATGAAAGCACTTCCTCTGAAGTTATTGCAAGTTGTTAATTCAACTAAATTATTCCTGTTTAACCATTCATGCAAATTAAAGACAATTTAAATATTGATGTTATTTGAATAAAATTGAATGAATATCATTACATCATATTCAAAACCATTGCACTTAAACAGAATAGATGGAAAAGAAATGAGATCCATTTATATGTGGAAGGACTGTGAATACTTAGTATTTCCCAAAAAGCATCTCATCTCTCTCAATAAAAGTTATCTTATTCTTGTCATTCTTCTGAAGGAAGAGTACGACTTCTAATTTCTTAGAGGATAGAGTCCCAAATCCTTAGCCTTTCATGCAAATATTTCCCTAAATTACAGTTCCAATTTCATCTGTCAATTCACCCCCTCTTTACACTTTTATACAACTCAACCATTATGCATCTCAGCTTTCTGCACTCTCCTGCACTACTGTGATGCTAATATAATTTTATGGCTCATGCCCCACCTCTACCTTCATGGCAGTTTTCTGCTCTTACTCTACCTTGATTGACATTCCACTTGTCACTCAAGGTCCACAACAAATGCTAGTCTTACCTAAATGCCTCAAATAAAAGTAATAACTTCCATAAAACATATAGGATGATGCTGTTTAATCTCATTACATTATAACTAGTTGGATACATCTATCTTTCCTATCATTTTATATTCTTGAGGAAAGAGTATATAAATTCCCTTTGCAGAGGCAAAAATAAAGGTTTGAGATAAATTGCCTGGGAGAGCAAGAAAAGCGAAAGTAGAAGAGCCTAAATAACCACTATGCACTATGTAAAACACATTAGAGTATACTTAGGTTAATAATGTACTTAGTTGTAGAGAGTATCTGTGACATGAGGTAGAAAATATACTTAATGTTTTTACTTACCATAAATCACCTTTCTCACACTGAAGATTGCTGTATCATACACAACTTTAGTGTACTATTAAGAGGCTCTTTAGTATTCACTAGAGGAGAGGCTGGTCAAATCTCTTGTAATTTTCCACCTACCCATGACTTTCTCCTTTGCTATCAGGCATATGCCTATTTTCTACAAGCAGCTAAACATTACTTTGCCATCAATAATGCTGTCACTATTATTCTTCTTTTTGTGTAATTTTTTTTCTTTTCTTGCCATTTTCTTTTCTATTTTCTGTCATGCTTCCCATGTGTTAG
Organism: Enhydra lutris kenyoni; assembly: GCF_002288905.1. Taxonomy (NCBI): domain Eukaryota; kingdom Metazoa; phylum Chordata; class Mammalia; order Carnivora; family Mustelidae; genus Enhydra; species Enhydra lutris. The sequence goes on from NW_019154121.1 coordinate 2,619,662, forward strand.
AGCTGCCTTATCTTTTAAATGTATTACAAGATATTTTTATCTTCCTCAGGGTAGTTTTATTATATAATTATATATCATTATAATTTTATTTTGATTTTAAATAGTCACTGGGATTTTATTTTTATTTTAAATGTTCAATTGTTGGTCAGAAATAGCTTCTCTGACAATAGAAGGGGCATTCTATTTATTATACTTGTTTGTTTCTTTGTTTGTTTGTCTGTTTAGATCCTCAGTATTTCTAGATACCTTTCAAAAGTTTAGATTCTGGATGTTAGGATTTCATAAGTTGCTTACAATTAAAATTCTAAGTTCCCAAAGACTGGATCAATCTTTTAGATACACATTAATTTAAATTATACATGGGTAGTACTACTAACAACAATGGCATATTAATGAGATTCATCAATAATGCATTATATTGACAAAAACACATTGTGATTATTGTTGCTACTCTTTTGATAGTTATAGATATTAATGAATAAAGATTACTTATCCCTGTAGGATATTCAATAGATCATGACAAAAAATACACTTTTAATGTGTGTAGGGCACACTTTGTGCTGTATTTTTTAAAGATAAATAGGTGTACTGACAGTATCTAATTGGGTACAAACCATTAGTGTCAGAAATATGTCCACTAAATTTTATTAATTATCTCATATTTTCTAAGTCAATATGTTATTTCAAAATGACTTACAATGTATTAAATACTTATATGAAGTGATCAAATATAGCCCTCTAGCATTAAAAATCATGAGGCACAGTAGAAGATCAGAGATTTAGAGAAGTTATTAAATTCTCTGAGCCTCAGGTTCCTCATAAAGTTAATTGTACTTGCCCTAACTTGTATTTCTCTAACTTGCTTCACTAGGTAATATAAAATAAAAATACAATATATATTATATTGGACAAAATGTAAAGTTCTATAAAATCAGTGATTGTTATTACAAACTATCCTTCCTTTTGGCACTCTTATTTTCACAAAAGCACTCATTTGACATGCATTTCTATTCTCACATTCATCAACATCATGGTTTGGTTTATTTTTCTGACCCTTGCATTGTAAATTTAGCTGGCATTTAGCTTTCCCAAATATTTCACATTAATGATAAAAGAAGGCAACCGTGGGTTACATATTAACTAGTTACATATTGACAACCAAAATAAAAGACAAAAACAGAAATAGCAACACTTTTCAGTGTATATCATATGTCTCATTTGCTTTATGTTTTTCCTTCAATCTTCCAGACCACTGCCTAGTGCCTTACAAAGAGCTCATAGTAGGATCGTCCTTCTTAAAATTTGAAGCTCACTTTTTTTCTTACTATTGCCTATTAAAACTAAACTAAGTTCAAAAATAACTATTCCTTAAGAGAATTAAATTCAATTTTGCTCATGTGTCTATGTATAACTCACTAATTTTAAATTAAACAAAAGTTGTTTGTTTCATCCATAAGCTGGGAATCAATATATAAAGTGCCTAGAGTTCCAACTGTATTTTTGTTCTCATTCAACTAACTGTTACTTATTATGTGGCTTGGAATAGCAATTTATATAAATTATTTGTCTTAAAATTCCATACTAAAAATAATTAAAATTAGAAGTCTTATTTATCAGAGTATAAATAGTCATTTCTTTAAAATCAAATGTTAATTGTAAGAAGAAATTAATTGTACAAAGCTGTTTAAAAATACCAGAAAGTGAGGTGCTTGAGTGGTTCAGCTGGTTGAACATCTGCCTTAGGCTCTGGTCATGATCTTAAGGTCTCAGGATCCAGCCCCACAGGGGAGCCGGCTGGCACAGGCACTCTCCCTGTGCCATTTCCCCTGCTTGTGCCCTCTTTCTCAAATAAATAAATAAAATCTTTATCCTTTAATTTTATAGATATTTTTGGCACATAAATACAAAATTATCCATAAAAAAATGCCACCATGCTGTTTTGTAATATGCTTATCTTAATCAATAATATATCATATATGATTTCCATATTTGTAAATGTAGGTAAGCATCATCATTTTAATGACTTGATGGTATTTCATACTTAAACCATATCAAAATCCAATTAATGAGTTACCAAATTGATTAAACCCCCTTTTTTTCCCAAATGTAGCTTACTGCACATAAATTCTTTCAAATTGGCCAGTTACTTCAGGTAATTTTCTATAAGTAAAACTGATAAAAAAAATTAAAATCTTTCACTTGTAATATCAAAAAATATTTTATTTAGATAATATTTACCCATAAATTTAAGAAACTAAAGAAATTTTTCTTCAAACAAAAAGATGTGGAACCTCAGTTTTCATATACAAACTCAGTTATTTAGCTGATACACAGAAATACTTTGGTACTAAACCTTCTTATTTAGTTCAAGTTCCATTATGTTTCCAAAATACCTATTATATAGTTAGTGGGTCTTTATATTCCAGTTTAAGTTCAGCTACCTACTAACTTTTCACAGATAAAATCTAAAATAAGTTATATGATATTACTTTCAAAAACTACAATCAAATATATAAGAAGTCATGCAAGGAGTATGCTTTTTCACTTTTTCTTTGTACTGTATTTGCTCTAATTTGAGTTGATGAAATTGGAGAAGAAAAAAATATTATCAATATATCTTTTAATATGTTCCAGGTACATTATAAGTGTTATTTCAGTTAATCTTAATAACTATGCAATGAATAGGATGGCATTACCCCAATGTTACAGAAGAAATTGATATTTAGATGTTTAAACTGCTTGACGGAGATCAATCTGATTGTGTCAGTCACCTGCCTTTTTCTTCTCATATCCATTATCTGTTTTTCCCTGCTTTATTCCCTATCACACAGGTTCCTCCTCCCTGCAAATCACCTTGCTCAAGTCTTATTTCTTCTTTTTTTAAGGTTTTATTTATTCATTTGACAGACAGAGATCACAAGTAGGCAGAGAAGCAGGCAGAGAGAGAGAGGAAGGGAAGCAGACTCCCCGCTGAGCAGAGAGGCCAACGTGGGGCTCGATCCCAGGACCCTGGGATCATGACCTGAGCTGAAGTCAGAGGCTTTAACCCACTGAGCCACCCAGGCGCCCCTCAAGTCTTATTTCTAACCAGCCTTTAGCAATCAGTGAGATGCCTGGAGGGTGACTGGAGGATGAGAAAAAGGGGGGGTCAATGTACTCTCCCTTTGACTCAGTAAGTTCCTCTGCTCTGAGCAGTGTCTCCACAAGGTGATGTGTCTCCTCCATAACTTCAACTCCTCCCTTGGTGGATACAGCTACCCCCAAGGCAGCCCTCACTATGGTTCCAACCAGGTAGCCCCAATTCCTAGGCTCTGTAACACCTCTCATCCCTCTGACTCTCCAGCCTTAGGATGGTAATAGTCATGATCTATGAACTTCTGGGTATCTCTTGGTTCCTTTTCCCTTTCATGTTTTCCAACAACTGTGTCATTGAGTCCCATTATTAAATTGGCACTACAGAGCTATTTGACACAGATTCTGTTTTCCCAACTAGACCCAGTAGTAGAGCTAGTAATTAAATCCAGGTCTATCTGAATCTTAGGTGTGCAGTATTTCCAGTTTCTCAAGTAGGAGCTCCTTACTATTAATCATAAAGCAAAAGGGAAAATGTCCCAAGTAATAGCAACAGGACCAAGTGGGAGGGATTATAAATTCTTTGGTCTATAAATTCTTCAGCATAGAAAGGCAGACATGTAGAATATACAAATTTGGCATTCTTATCACCTTCTTTACTTTAGGTCTTCTCAGTTTCATTTCCTGCATTTCCTGTAAGGTCGGGGATCTTCTAGAAACATAGAACTTTTGTCTGGTCAACAGAATATGTTAGAAATCACCTTCCTGATAGTAACAAAGAATTTTTTTGTCCTTTGGTGGATGTTTCAAGCTATAACTTTTCCTTATTCTCTATAACTAAGACCCTTTAATACAATTTAAAATATACAAGCATAGGAATAATGAGTTTGTGAGTTTTGTTTTTGTTGTTTTTTGTTTGGCTGTCTTCATCACCTGTTCTGTCTAGAGAAAAAAAAAATCTGATATGTAAATAATTTGGGGACTTCATTAGTTCTTTGGCTGGGCTGACATTGTTTAATGATAAGTTATATATGTGACTTGTGGCTCTGTTCAGAAATAGTGCTAAGTAAATTATAAAATCTAGTAGCTCTTTTGCATTCCCACTTTCTCCTTCTGTGCCACTCCCACTGTTCTGTTCTATAAACCCCAGCAGGCACACACTGACTCCACGAGGCTGCTGCTTTATCTTTACTGTGTAAAAAGATATTTCATTTGAACAGAAAATTGTATTTGCATTTTAAGAATAATGTGGTTCTTAATGTAAATGAGCATCCCTATTGTCTCTTTTTACATAGCATTCGAAATTAGTGACATCTGAATATAAAATAATATATTTGAGTCACTGGGGTTTCTAGATGTTTTTAATTTTTCTAAAAAAAAATCACATTGGTTAAAAACATTTATTGAGCACCTACTATATCCCGAGGAATTAGACTCTAATGAGTTAACAAACAGGGTCTCTCAAAAAAGCAAAATACTGTAAGAGACATATTCCACATTCACGGTAATAAATGTCTATCTATTCAGGGAATGGATGAATAGGGAAACGTCATTGAAAAACTGGCATTCTACCAGTATCAACAAGCACCTGGGGAAGCCTATCATGTAAGCAAACACAGATTACGCCAAATGTCAAGACTGGCCCAGATCACTTCATGACTTTCCTTTTTTTTTTTTTTTTTTAAGATTTTTAAAATTTATTTGACACACAGAAGGAGAGAGTGTGTGTGCACAAGCAGTGGGAGTAGCCGGCAGAGGGAGAGGAAGACCAATGCAGGACTCAATCCCAGAACCCTAGGATCACAACTCACAACCTGAGCAGAGGGCAGACTCTTAACCAACTGAGCCACCCAGGTGCCCACTTCATGACTTTTCAAGTTAGTTTCTGCTCATATGCAAAAACTCAGATTTCAAAATTTAAATACTCATTTAATTCAAAAAGTACAGTTACATGCTAAACATTTTTAGTATGCATACTTGCACTAGCATTGTTTAAAGCTTTAGCCCTTATCTGAATTATAATTTTAAAAGTGCACTTAAATGCTTCACTCTAAAACTGTCAGTGTATTGCTAATGATAATAACACAAGTTGTTAATTTGACAGCACACTTCACTTGTTTAATGCTAAGTAAACTTTTTTAAGAATCAATATATAGTGAAGTGGCTAAAAGCACAGAATCTGAAACCCATCTGTCTGGGAATAAATCTTGGTTTTGTCATTAAGTAGTAGCTTATGAAACTCCAAGCAATTTGGGGAAGTACTCTATACCTGTCTTGTCATCTAAACAATGAGGCAATTGATAGTGCTTACCTTTAGGATTCGAGGGCGTGCATATATTTAAAATATAGTGACCTATAAAATGTGCCTGCCAGGTCACAGTGAGTACTATATAAGTATTATTAGTAAGTGCTTTTTGCAGTGACTAAATAAAAGCTAGTAGATGATCTGCTATAATACAGAGTTGTTAATATCATGTTTGTAGACTAGGAACAGAAATTACATTTAGTTTTATATATCTGTCATTGAAGCTACAGATAAAATAAAAGGCCCACTGTCTATTTTAAATATACCATCGATCTCTTCTCATGAATTTACTACTACTTTGAGACTTTTGAGAATGTTCAGTGACTTAAGTTAATACATATAATCAGATATCACTAGTTTTAAGGTTAAAATGTTAGGCACAATTTTTAGAACCAGGCTATTAATAATAATTGTTTCCTTATTCAAAGAGTTTTAACAGTTTTTGGTTTTGTGTTGATTTATTTTCACTGTGATCACCTAAGAGACTAACCTCTGTACCATATACTTATTTTGTGAATTGACATTAAGTTCTGATACTGAGTACAGTACAAAATCAATGAACACTGATTTACTTATCTAAGTGAAAACTGAAATTTGTAATAAATGTTTTACATGAAAAACATAGCTAATTTCATGGTCTTGCTATTGATACTTCCTCGTTCTCTTCTATCCTGACACACAGTGCTTTCTTGACTCTCACACTGGTCCTCATCTGTTTGCTCCTCGTCGTTCAGTATCTTTGACTCTTCTGGGTTGCCTCATTGTACAATTATTATATAAATACCTATTTGTTCCTCTTTCATCAAGAGTCATTCTTGTCTGTTGCTTCTGCTGTTGCTATTAGTGCATTTCTCCCACCTTCTGCATTTCATTACCTTTTGGTACACATTTATCACAAGCTGCATCCTTCTGACAAAACCAGCATTCCTTTTCAAGATACACAATTTCTTTTTATTTTTTTCTCTTGGTCATCTCTCAGGTAAGGAAAGTCTCACGCTTTCACTTGCTCTTAAGGATTACAACCTTGATGTCAAGACCACAGGAGTAATTTCTTTACAAGGTCATATACTTGGATTCTAAACCAGTGTCTCCCCGGTATCCTGTAAGCACAAATGCCAATCACTCTAAGAGTAATGATTGCTCTCCAAGACATCTCATCACTGGCACTACAAGTGTACAAGTGAGGACACAGCTACCCAGTGGTGAAAATTGAGTGGTGGATGTATGTAGAAGAGACACTGACCCCCGTGCGAAATGCATGTGTGTGAGGGCATGGTTGGGAAAGGGTTCTAAAAGATGTGAAGTAATTGCACCTGAACCGAGGGTTCAATATTCCCTTACCATCTGCCCTCTGGACGTCTTTTCTAAAAGGGCTGCTCATATCATCTCATGGTTTTAGGCAAAAAGGAAATGTTAGGAGCAGTACTATATATATAGATTATGGATCCCAGTGCATAATGAAACTGTGGGGTTCCTAGTACAGAAATTACTAAGAATTTCAAGACAGTGACAGCATAGCATGGAACCATCTACTGGGCCCTACTGAGCAGAGGGCCATTGTGTGATTGCACAGGTAGTATACTCTGAAATCAGTCATAGTCAGAAGGAAGAATGAATCTTTAGGAAAAAAAAAAAAGATTCTCTAGTCTATTTTCTATTACAAAATTCCTTGCTATACCACAGCCATGGGTAACAGACATAACTATAATGCCTTTTAAAACTTAGAGCTTGAACTGAAATGAATTCACTTCTGCTAATATTTATGGAGCAGTTACTTTGTAGAGGAGACCACATTTATTATTGGAAAAGAAAAAGGTATACTCCGTTCCCTAAGGGAGATCAAAGAGTACTAGAGAGAGAATGGTGTAGAGCCCCTGAAACAAACATTAGATGTAGGAAATACCGTAATAGAGCTATGAATATTCAGTGTCCCTTTCACATGCTGCTGTTGCATTGTAATTGCTTATTTGCTTATCTGTCACCCAGGAGTCATCAAGTCCTGTTTATTACCTTAATCTCAGTGCTTAACATTTATCTTGTGTACAAGAAACTTTCAGTTTGTTTTTTTTTTAATTTATGAGTAAATAAGTGGCTCACAGAAAAATCATATAAAATTGTTATTTTTTAGTTAATGTCTGAAAAAGCATAAACTTTCAAACCATTTGCTAAATGAGTTTAAATTTCAGGCCTGACTCCTATTTATTTTATGGCGTAGACAGGTATTTGCTCTGTTCTTTAATAGCTTTAAGGTTCATCAATGTGAGGAATTCTTTGAGAATTAGAAATGATGCATACACAGTACTTGGCACCTCCTCCGTTCAAAGTTCTGTATAGAATTTAGCTTTCTTTCTGCTCTTCTATTTGTCTATTTACTATAGTAGGAAAAAACACAAACTCTGGAGCCAGATTTACTAGGCTTAAAACCAAACTTTACCACTTACTAACTGTATGACCCTGGGCGGGTTAGTTAACTTTTATGGACCTCTGTTTTCTTCATGTATGAAATAGGAACAAAAGTAAAACCACCTTGCTGATGTTGTTGTGCAAATTCTATTAGTTTATGTATGTAAAGCACTGGGAAGCTATCTCTGGTCCATGGTAAGCATTTTATAATCTTTGCAATTATTATTACCCTAGCCCCATTAATTAATAATACCAAGATCAAAACTTCAAATTCTTATTAGACTCCTCCCTTATATTTATTTGCTCCCATCAAAACAACTCTCACAGATAGCTCTTCCATTCCACAACAATGACCTCACTCTAGTTCCTGCACGTATATATTCTTGGTTGAAATAGTATATTGTTTGCCCTGACATATAAATACTTTCATTGGCTGTCAGTTTAGTTAGAAAATAGATCTTTTTTTTTTTTTTTAAATCTTAAATCTTGGGGCAACTGGGTGGTTCAGTCATTAAGTGTCTGCCTTTGACTCAGGTCATGATCCCAGGGTCCTGGAATCAAGGCTGCATCAGGCTCCCTGCTCAGCAGGAAGTCTGCTTCTCCTTCTTCCACTCCTCCTGCTTGTGTTCCTTCTCTCACTATCTCTCTTTCTATCAAACAAATAAAATATGTTTAAAAAATAAAATAAAAACAAAAAATAAATAAAATCGCCTATCTTGTTTCTGGTTTCTCAGAGCTCTTATATCTACATTTCAGATTCAAATCTAAGTTTACTATCTTGTTTGTCCTTTATTTGTTTTTCTACCTAAATATAGTTAAAGCCTCATATTTATTGTCTCTTCCATTACCTTTTTTTATTTTAGTATATCAATAGAAAGCTAATAAGTTGAAAATGATTTATCATTCCATATACATGTCCTGAGTGAAACTGATTAAAATTGTGAAACCAATTAACAAACATTTGTATATTCATATTGAGTGTTTTCAGCAGAGTCAAAATATTCAAAAGTAACTGGGACAAGGAGTAAAGGGAAAGTAACTTGGATAAGAATTTGTATCCTGATTTTTGTTTCTACGCATTCTGACAGTGGACAGATTTTTCAAACTTTCTGACTTTAATTTCCTTCTCTATCAAAGGGAAAAGAACACTTGGTCTACTCAATTTACATGAACATTGTCAGAATCAAAATATTCAAATAAATTGAACAAATTTTGAGATATTATAAACAGAAGTTTTTATTTTATTTTATTTTTTTAAAGATTTTATTTATTTGACAGAGAGATCACAAGTAGGCAGAGAGGCAGGCAGAAAGAGAGAGAGGAGGAAGCAGGCTCCTTGCCGATCAGAGAGCCCGATGCAGGACTTGATCCCAGGACTCTGGGATCATGACCTGAGCTGAAGGCAGAGGCCTTAACCCACTGAGCCACCCAGGCGCCCCAGAAGTTTTTAAATATAAATATTTTTATTAAATATATTCAAATGTTAAAATAATAAATAAGCATTAAGCATAGGCTTATAAATTTAACATTTATTTATTATCATAATAATATCCTAAGATAACAAAACTATTTTAATCCTACTTAACATAAATACAACTAATAAGAAACTAATAATAACTAAACTAATAAATAATATTGTTATAAATAATAATTATAAATTTATAATTATTTATATTTATAATTATAATAAATAATAATAAATTTATAATTATTTATATTTATAATTATAATAAATAATAATAATAATAAACTAATAATAACCTAATACAACTTTGATTATTGTTAGAAACACTCTTAGGAGGCTACAACAAAAACATGAATCAATTCTGCTTATGATGTTTCAGAATTTCTACATGAAAAAGAAACTGAGAATAGTGGGCTGTAAACTAAATTTGAGTCCTAATCATTGATATAATGACAGTCATATTCAAATGATATTTTTTTGTGTGACTTAGCCATAAATTGTTCCTCTTGAAATAATGTGAAAATGAAGAGTACTCTTTGCCACAATTACACTCCTAGTTTGATTCATTACTTAAAAAAAAATATATTAACCTGAGAAACCAAATCTTAGAAACAAAATATAATGGTCTATTTGATAAGTGAACACAGATACTAAGTTTTTTTGAGGGAAAATTTGGAAATGTGATGAAACAATAGAAGCTAAAAGAAAATAGAAGAACTCACAAAGTTCTGAAGATCTTTAATATAGGGAATATTTTTCTTATTCTTTAAAATTTAAAATAGACTTTAGCACAATGATGCCAATTTGCTAGAACATCAGAATTGTTGAGAGAGTTAAAGAAGAAAAGAAAAATCATTTATGTGGGAAAGGAAACCAAGATATAGAAGGCAATAAAAATAGAAATAGGTAAAAACAACAACAAGGAAAACCAGAGTCAAATAAGCAGAAAATACTTAGGCATCTTAAAAACATGATAATATGTAAATTTAAAGTTACTCAACACAAGTTAAGAGTAGACTGGAAAATCAAGTGTTATCTCTATTTATTTGTGGATTCACTCAGTGCATTTTTAGTCAGCTCCTGCTAGGTACAAGGCAATGATCTTTATTCAGGGAAACATTAAAAATAGTCCTTAAGAGATCTGTCCTTAAAATGCCTAGCACCAAATAGAATTTCTAATACTTGGGTACAAGTAATCATAGTGCAGAAGAGAAAGAAACAATCATTACAGCAGATAGATATATGGACCAATTGTTACATTGTTAAAAGAATCAAACACTATTGCAAATGGAAGGCAGTTCTTGTGTCTGGAAGAATATTTTTCAGATGGAGCAGGGAACCAGAGTATTGCATGATAGAAAATGACACAAGTACAAATGAAAAACAGCAATTTCATTTAGGCTCAAGTATAGTACATATGGGTAGCTTGTTGGAGGGGATGCGGAAAAATGTGAGATTTCAATAAGGATTTGAAGTTCTTTGAATAAAAGCTAAATATCTCTATTTTATTGGTAAACAGAACAATTGTATGCATTTATTTTTTGGACAAGAGAATAATGTCAGTAAATGAGATCAAAAAACAAAATAGCCTGAACATATGCCAGGGTCCCTGCAAAAAGGTTCTCAACTCTAGATAGGAATAAAGCAAAAAGAGGCTAGTGTGGTGATCACTGTAGGAATAGAACATGGGAGAAGAGTGGCTTAAGGGTGGGCCTTTAACCCCACACTTCACACCTTCATTCACCCACCTTCCCAACTTTAACATAAAATTTTCTAAAATGTATATTGTGCAATCACAACTTTCTCTTTTGCCACAAAATTGTCACCCTTAAGTCCCTTTGATAGAAATTCTAGAACCACTGTTGAAGAAGATCTTGTTAAGAAAGAATCAGTGTTATTCACTAGAGAGTAAAGTGTCCAAGATCATTGACACATCAGGCCTGATGGTTGGAGAAATTATAAATAGCAAATATGCAACATGAGCTTCATACTAAGTGTCATGTGTTTTAAGTGCCACAAGATACAGTTATTGAGTCAACAAGTAGAAAGCAATGACATGCGCTTGAGGCTATAACTGTCTTCAGAACTAAGAGAAGACATAGGTAGGGGTAATACCAGTGTGGGAGAATAAAGGGATTATCAGAAGAGAGAAGCTGAGGAAAGAGCACTGGGGAAGATCCAAATTTAACAAATGAAAGAAAAAGAATCACAGATGTAATCACAGATGAAGGAAGATTTAAATATAGAAAGTAAGTAACTGATGGACAAAATCCATGTCAATTATTTTCCTTTATCTAAGGTTTTAATATGTATTTTTTATATATTGCTCATTTGTTGTAATGTTTCTGTAAGCATCGAGAAGTATAGGAAAATGTGGAAACATAATAATCCATAATCCTAAAATCTAGAATTCACCACTGCTAAGATTTTGGCCAATTTCCTTCTATGATACTTAAATGTACTTTACCTATGTTAAATCATACTAAATATAGTATGTCATATTTTAGTTTTGCTTTTTACTTAATCATTTATATTTCTTATTTAATTTAAAACTCTTCTTAAATATTATTTTTAATATAGGCATACTATTCACCTTATATCTATGCAAGATAATAATTTCCACAATTTATTCTTACAAAGTGTACTTTAAATATATCTCTTTTTCTGTCCCTTTGAAAAAACACTCAGGGGTATATGTGTGTGTGTGTTTGTATGTGCAACTGTATGTTTTCCTTTGTAAATAGAAAAGACAAATTTCATAGCCTAATTTCATAGGCCAAAGAATTGGCAATGCAAGTTAAAGGTTTTTTTCCTTCCTATTTATTCATTCCATGATCACATCATTCTTTGAACTAAAAACAAAAGAGTCTCAATCCAGGGCAATGGTTCTCTCTGAGGGAATATTTTGAGTATTTATTTTTGGGGGATACTAGCGGTAACGATGGTTAGACCCATTTGGCACTGGAAACTGTAGCACCTGTCCTAATTATATGGGAAGAGACATCCACCTCCTCTGTTATAACATCTCATAAAAATCTGCTGAACATCTGCAAATAGAAATGAATGTTAGTTTAGACATAGTTTTTTTTTTAATTTCTTCTTTATATTACCATTAATTACATTGATTTTTAAAAAATTGTGTGGGTAAGTAGGTTATATTATATATGAAATTTATTGTAGATAATAAAGTGAATTTCAATATTATTTATGAAAGGGGGCATTGGTACTAACAAGGAACAACTATTAGTTTAGGGCCTTTATTTTCAAAAATCTCTTCTTAATAATTGGTAATATTTTCCCCTACTTGCCAATCTAGTAATGACTCAGTACACTTACTTTTATACCAAGTCCCATGCATGGAAACAGTTTTGTGTTTATTGACTTTGTTAAGACAGGAGGTAAGTACAAGCATTTAAGGAAATTTGATTTATTAAAACATAATTTGAAAGCAAGTGGAAAGAGACTAAAAACATCAATGCAATACCTAACAGCAGCAAATTTCAATTTGTTGGTGTTAGAGGGATCAATAAGTAGACATGATATCATCTTGAGATCATTGTTTAGGTATGATGACTGAAATATTTCTTTCTCAGTTTAAGAAATGCATCTGTGATTTTTTTTTCCTAAAATAACTTGAATCAAGGAAAATGAGACTAAATTTCCAGGCCAAATGTAGAAAGCATCATTGCAGGTTGTCTGAGTGAATGAAATCTGAGAAATATTCTCTATACACTCATCTATGCTTCATGTTTATTGAAGTAAGGATATCTCTTTGTTAAATCAATGAGGTTGTAGCTTCAAAGTTAAATCCAAAGAGCTCACTCAAAAAAAAAAACAAAACACTAATCATATTAAAGAGACAACAAGAAGGGAATTTACTTCTCTCACTAGTCAGCCTTTCCATTTTATTGAGAATGAAGAACATATATTAGAGTAATTGAAAAAGCAAAATGCAATGGAATGTTTTGTTTGCAAATATTTAAAAACTATTACATGCATTTATTTTCAATTTTAGGGAATTACATATACATTGGAAAAGTGAAATTTTCCACTTTCACCACAGCTTCATGACAACAGTATATATGTTCTTCTGAAAAAGAAGTATTATTTTTCAGTAGGTGAGAAAAATTTGTAGCAGGTCTTAAAAAGAGCGAATGAATGCAGCTGTCTCCAAAGAAAGTATTCTGCCTTAATAAAAGTTATGTGCACTATCTAAAACTTTCACTGACTTCCTATTTCCTATTGCATCATGTCTACATTCCTTTCTAAAATGTTCTTACTACATTTACGCAAATCTATTTTCTATTTTTCTCAAAACATAATGTCTTAGAAACTGCTGTTTCCTAGTCAATAGGTGTTACCTCCTTTTTCCTTCCTGCCAGTTTTCGGCCCCCTCCCAGTGTGATACAGGGACAAGTCATAAATATTAGTCAGTTATGTTAATCAAAATCCCAATTCCAATGAAGGCTGTGACTCAGTTTTGCCAACTAGGGGTTTCTGCTGCAGAAAAATTTGACAAAATATTTCTACGCACTGAAGAAAAGGCAAATGGAGGAATCCACCCCTTTCCTGCAGATAGAGTTGTGTCTGGATATGATGGTTTGAACTGTGGCGGAAATCTAATCTTTAAAAAAGCTAACCTGAGAAACAACTTCACATCTTAAGGATAGAAGGTTAAAAAAAACAACAACAAAAACAGACTGAATACTGGAACTTGTTGCCATAACTAAATTACTATTTTCACAGCTTCTTTCCATTCCACACTACGATTGTTATGGTGGTTATTATCAAATGAGGTATATGTTCTCTTTATACTTAACGCCCTTATGAGTTGTGTTTTCTGTTTGTTTTTGTTGTTGTAGTAGTTGTTGCCAAGAACATGAAAACAGATGAAATGTGTAATACAGTATTCATATTCTTGCCATTATTGGGAATTATTTAATTTATCCCTTTGTCTTGATTACTCCATTCTTCCTTAAGCTTCTTCATATTCTTAGTATATTCAAGAAATAACATGAAACTCACCTCCTCTATAATCTTACATTTACCGTTATTGCCATCACTTTTCTCTTTCTCTTAATGTGCCCAGCAATATACATAACAGAAACCTTAAGATAATTCTGATGATGCTTTTTTTTAAAAGATGTATTTATTTTAGAGAGTGAGATGTATTTATTTTAGTGTGTGAGCAGGTGGAGGGGCAGAAGGAGAGAGAGAGGGGAAGCAGACTTTCCACCCAGCAGGGAGCCCTACGTAAGGCTCAATCTCAGAACCCCAAGATCACAACCTGAGCCAGAACCAAGAGTCAGAGGTGTAACCAACCAAGCACCAAGACACCCCGATGATGCTTTGTAATACAGTGTAAACATGATTATGTCGGCAAAATTACAGATAAGATTTGGCCATTTTCTGTCCTCAAAAGAAATTCAGGATATTTTAAATGTGTGTCACTGAGGACTATAAAATAATATACAAAGTGTATCTAGAATCCACAGAATAGTGTTGAACATGCAGTGACTACCATGAAATGCAACTAATTGTTAATAGTGATGATATTAAATATGTCAGCTCAAAGTGTAAGCAAAGTTCATCATCAATGTTAGTTCAGAAATAACAGCATCATTGTATTTGTAATTTTTTTTCTTCTCCGTAACAATAGAGCATATGATTTTTAGTTTTTGATTATTTGTTAAACTTTATATTCTATAATAGTGCTAAAAGTAGCAACATATTCCAAATCCCTTCTCCTAAATAGCTGAATCTGAAGCCCAGGTATGCTACAGAAGTCCACATAAACTCAATACCATCACTTAGTTTCCCAGAATGCAATATACTAGCACAGCTTATCTTGCTTCCTGAGTACCAAAGGAAAACAGATTGCATTTGAACCTATAAGAACCATAATGTTACTGAATTCTAATTGGTAACATGTGTAAAAGAAATGTACGATTGGATCAGTTGTAAGCAGAAAAATAATAAAATAAACAATCCTTTGGGAGAAGGGAACACTATAGCGGTTCAAGGGAACAAAATCACACAATGGGCTACAATTTTCATTTACTGTAAAATAAGAGCTCCTTTCCCTAATGCTTTTCCATCAAACTCTTCTTTTCTTTAATCTCTATGCCCTGTGAAAAACTTCATATATACATATAGGATTTATTTTCCAAATACCAAAACAAAATAAAACAAAAAGAAAAAAAATCTAGATGCTGCATTTTCCATGGAAAATACCAGAATATCTTTTTCCAAATGATGTCATACTAAAGTAGATACAAAAGTCCATTTTTTAGAATATTTGTGGACATATCCACAAATGGATAGCAAATATTGAAGAAAGAACTTCTCATCTATTAAGAAGAAGCTCAACATTTTGTATCTTGTGATATCACTAAATGGCATCTTACATAACTTTAAATGCTACCATACATCAATAGGAGAGTTTGTATTTTTGTTGAGATGAAGTTCTTAATGATTCTATTTCACTTTTATCAGTGTGTGTATAGGGAGGGGAGATATACAGGAGAAAAAAATAAAGACTCAGGTGCCTGGGTGGCTCAGTCAGTTAGCTGTCTGCCTTTGTCTTGGGTCACCATCTCAGGGTCCTGGGATCAAGCCCTGCATTGGGTTCTTAGTTCAGCGGTGAGTTTGCTTCTCCCTCTCTGTGATCCCTCTCCCTCTGTGATCCCCCTCCCTCTATGATCGCTTTCATTGTCTCTCAAAAAAATAAATAAATAAAATATCTTTTAAAAAGGAAAACTACTTCATGCATCCAACACTAATCTTACTTTGATGACCAAATGATATTATTGTAATACTACTATACCTGCTTTTATTCCTAAACCAGAGTTTAACTTTCTGATGATATATTTTATAACAATTCCCCTAACAGCTGTCAGTATTATCATTAAATGAAAAGAATATAATAATACTATTTAAAAAGTACTATTTACATACTTATGTAAATACGTAAGATAAAACAAGGAAAGATAAAGCAAGAAAGGTTCCTTTGGTAATAATGGAAAAAGGAATATTATTGCAATTTTTCTTTTATATTTTCATAGCTTCTAGGTAGCTTCAGGATAAAATGTTGCTTCTAATCTTACCTTTCTTTTGATTTGTTTCATCAACAAGGTTTCGATGATGACCAACCAAACATAAATCTACTTTTTTAAAAAACAGACCTAAAATAAAATGGATTATGTTTGCACAATTTGTATTTTCATTACTATTGAATATGTATTTTGAACGAATCACTCTTCTGGTATTTGCATCTACACTTTTAAAAAAATTGTATTTATTGATTTAAATATAGTACTATCTTTTGATAACATTGCTTTTTTTTTTTTTTTTCCTTAAGGTAAATTTTTTGCCTGAGTTTTAAGGACTGTTTGTGGCAGTTTCAGTTGATGCATAATTAAATGATATAGATTTCAATCCTAATCATTCTCAGCAGTTGGCTTTCCAGAATAAAACATCAGTAGACTTTATATAAAGGCAAAAATTACCTGTCCAGAAACAGACAGGGCTAGATTCAAACATCTATCTGCAGCCAACAAATAGAGTGATGTTAGGTACATATTTTATGCTCTTTGAGCCCCAGATTTACAATTAAAATGCAGCAGTTACAAGTTGTTCTGATGACTCGATGAGATCATGAATATAACCCTGAGAAGTAAGCCTACCACAGTACCTGACACATTATACTTGCCCCCTACAGAGTAGCTCAAGGCCAGCAACATCACCATCTTCTGTGAAGCTGCAGAATGTTAGTCCCCATCACAAACCTAACTGAGTCAGTGTCAGCACTTCAGTGAGTTTCTAGATGAACTGCATGCTCATTCCAGTTTCAGAATCAGTTTCTAAAGTACTATTAGTACTATGTTAGTATTATTAGTACTCTTAGTTTGTACACAAATTGTTCTGACCATTTGAGCAGATCCTTTTTTGACATTCTCTAGGCTAATTATATGAATACTGAAGTCTGACAACACATAATATCTGAGTGAGTTCCACTAGGAAAAAAAAAAAGAATATTTTAAAACCATTTGTATAATTTGATTTTTATATTCAATATATTTAAATTTTAAAAAATGGCCACCCTGTTATAAACTGTCTCCTATGTATAAGAGAACATAAGTGTAACAGTTGTTTTTATGTACTTAGAAGCATGGATATAATTATGTTATCGCTTATATATTTGCCTATCCCTTAGGTTATCTTTTTGTATCTGCATGCATATGGAAATATTTGGAGGTAGCTCTGTCAAATGTTGGACATCGTTCTATCTGGACAGAGAGTTGATAGGATTCAGAGCAGCCTGTCCCAGAATGTGCCATTTTAGCATATGGTTTATTTTTAGCTGAAGACAATTTGGGCTCAAACGACTTAAGAAGATCATTTTAACACTGACCCCCTTCCTGCACTTCCTCCACCTGAAAAAAATTAGGAAGAAATCTTGTACCAGGAAGACAGCTATTTCCAAAGATAACTTTTTTTTTTTTTAAACTTCAAGTCTTCTCTGCGTGGTATGGCAAATGCTTATTTGACAACATTTTATCTTCTTGTGAATTATCTTCCTTCCCTTTGAAGTGCCAGAACCTTACCCTCTTCTATTTGGCTCAGGATGACATATAAGCCTCAACTGGCTGCCTGACAGGAAGCCTCTCTTCATGGGGCCCCTGTATGTACATAATTAAATTTGTTTTTCTTCTGTTAATCTGTTTTATGTCAACTTAATTATTCAGATCAGCCAAAGGACCTCGAAGGGAAAATAAAAGTTTTCTTCTGCAGAGGTTCAGGGTGTTTTTCTTCACTTTCTTTATGTTTTTACCTTTCCATAATGCTTGGATTTTTTTAATAAAAAAAAGCACCTAAATTATTTCCAGAAAAAAGAAATCATTATACTTGAAGTTTTAAAAAAGACACCTAAAATCTAATCCAAAACTCCCTTTGTGTGCAAATCTCCTTGAGGAAAGAAAGGGGAAAACCTGGGTTAAAAGAGGAAGATGAGAATATTCATCACTCAGTAAACTAGAATAGTCAGTGATAAAAGACAGACTTTGGAGTTACAACCAGTCTGAAGTTCTTAGGGGGAAGATACTGCTGGAAGCACAGCCAGGGCAGCTCCTGACAGAGCCATTTCCATGCCACTGGGGACTAAGTGGTCAGGAATCAGCTCACCAGTGTCGTGGGAGAGATTCAGCCTGAAGAGAAGCCAGTGAGGCTGGCTGGCAGTTCAGACCTCATTAGTTGAAGAGGGAGCTCTGTCCCCTACACCTGAGAAAGTTAAGTGGCTAATTAAATCTTCTCCTGCTGATGCTGGGAATCACGCCTGAGGGCCCGCTTTTAACCCCACCGCACTGCTGCAAGCGGTAACACTGGCCTGAGCCGGGATCTTGAAATCGGTGCTGAAAGCAAGAGATGCTGGTGAAGTTTAAATGCTTAGCAGAGTGATTCCTTGAAGACACATAAAGCTAAAGGACAAGAAGCTGCTTGTTATAAAACAGGCCATTTTCAAGGTATGTAAATTCTTTTCTAAATAGTAACCGATCAAGTTATGAACTCTTAAAACACATATTTACTAAGCATAGCTGATATATGCCAGGTACTGACACAAGGTGCTGAAGATGAATACATAAAAACACGCAGTACTTGATCTCTAGTAGTTAGTGGTCCAGCAGGAGTGACAGATTGGTAAACTAAAAATCAGTACAATACAATCACAGAAATACTTAAAATACAGCATTGGAGGAATTTGAGCACACTGTGGTATCAAGGCATCCATTAACTTAACCACCAATGGCAACATTTGTGAAAAAAATTAAGAATATATTTGACTTTTTGGTTTACAGATTCTCACCCATTATTTTTTCCTGATTCCCCTGGCTTAAGAGTCACCTGACCTTTATCTGCCCCATTATGCTAAACCTTATTTATATCTAAGTACAATAAAAATTCCAGTGAAATTTCAGATAGTTATGATGAAGGAGCTGAAGATTAGCTGAGGATAAAGTACAAACTGACAAGCTGCAAGCCCCACCGCCCCCCACTCCAGGGTGAGATGTGTGGATATAAGTGACTTCCTTCCAGGAAGTTCCAGACTATCTTGATGTTAATGCCTAGCTAGGTATGAGGGGGAAACAACCTTAACTTGACAACAGAAAGACCTCCAGAATCCTATAGGTCCTCTTTAGCATATGAAAGTTCTTTTGAGGGATTTGAGGGACACTTGGGTGGTTCAGTTGTTTGGGTGGCTGCCTTTGGCTGGGGTCATGATCCAGGGATCTGGAGATCCAGCCCTACTCTGGGCTCCATCCTCAGTGGGGAGCCTGCTTCTCCCTCTGCCTACTGCTCCCCATACTTATGCACTCTCCCTTTCTATCTCTCTCTCTGACAAATAAATAATTTCTATTTAAAAGAAAGTTCTTTTGAAAATCTCCCCTTTCCTTACCTCCCCCAACTACCAAGTATATTATCAGCCACCCCTCATACCCAGGTACAGCTGCTCTTTCTGCCCAGGGGTCCTGCCCCCAAGCTTTAATAAAACCACCATTTGGCACCAAAGAATTCTCAAGAATTCTTGGTCATCTCCTCCAGACACTACCCCACCAAACCTCACCTACATTCCAAAACCACATTAGTTATACATTGAAGAATTATCCAGAAGGAAGGATATATTTATAATTCAAGAGTCAATCTGGAGCAGGGGGGTGGGGGGAAGCCCCCATTTTTTAAAGGACCAACTCTGAAAAGCTCTGTTTTCTATCAAAACTATTATTCACTGATGATTTTCTACTAAGCCTGGCAGTAGCCTTCAACCATGTCAGCTTCCTATCCATGCCTTCAAACTAGGGTGAAGAAGGAATTGTTGCCAACAACCATAAATAATGAGAGCTAAGGAAGTGAATGTCTGCTGGAATTACGGCTAATACAAAGTAAGAATCCGTGAGGTTTTCTCTTTTATTTACTAAACTGTCGCTGCCGGCGCGACAAATCGACCAGGAAACGTGAGGGTAAGAGGATGGTGAAAAGAAATTAAGAGACAAAGAGATGGGGGCAGGAGGGACACTGAGGAGGATGTCCAACAGTGCCGATTTTATTCCACATCTTACAATCATTTATAAGGCAGACCACAATAGAAGGAGTAATACATCACTATCTAGTCAGATGACCACAAGTTTCTATAACAAGTTTACATTAACTACAAGAAAACCTCGTGATGCCAGATAGTCTCGGCTAAAGCCATTAGCAAGACACTCAGGGAGTGAGTTATGGGAGGTACAGAACAACAAGGACCAACTAAGAATTCATGACCCTGACCACATTGTTCCCTTCTGAAGGGAGAGTGTGTGGGAAGTCATGTAGGCGAGCGCACGACACATAGCACAGACCCTTTCTCAGTGTTACTCAACTTTCCCGTCCTTAACCTTGTCAAGGTGTCCGGACTTTGAAGGAGACACAAGTCAGGGCCTGGTTTGATCCTTGACTCCAACCGTGCCGTGGCCTCCAACACTAAACCTCACTCTTTCTTAGGGAAATCTGATTTTTTTAAAAATTATATTCAATTTTTAGAACTCTAAAACCCTATACATATTTTGCAATTAATTTTCTACTTATCCAACCAAAATATACTCAATGTTATTATGTGCTAATTTATTTTATGCAAACTTCTAATAGATTTTCCTGCCTTATTTTCACATGCATCAGATTTACTACATTAAAATTATTCTTTCTAAAGGAGTAAATGGACTGTGTAACTTACTTTAGTAAAATTCTTCCAAGGCTTGGGAGATTTCTGAGGAAGATGGCATAGTAAGAACACCCAAGGCTCACTTTGTCCCAGGGATACAACAAGATAACACTTACATCAATGTAAATAACACAAAAAGTGACCTGAAGACTGGAAGAATAAACTCTACAACTCAATGTACAGAAAAGGGCACATTGAAGAGGGTAGGAAGGGCAGAGATGCAGTCAGGAACTAAACAGATTCAAGGGACTACCAGAGGGAGGGAAGAACCCTATGGGCAAGGAATGGGGAAAGAAACAAACACCCACACTGGGGAGCCCACATGGGGAAGGTGAATTCCCATAATCTGGCTTCGGAAAACTAGAGGGGCCAAATTTTAGGAGCTCTTACAACCAGTGGAATTTAAATCCTGGAATAAAAATAAATAAATAAATAAATAAATCAGCTTGCTCCAATCTAGGAGAGCTGGGAGAGTGAGAAGAAAGTGAGTTCCTGCTCGTAAAAAGACAGCCCAACAAACAGCCTACTCAGATATAGCATAGAAGCAGCAGTTTGAAAGACCTGGGTAAAAGGGAGGAAAAGTTGTTTACTAATTTCAGAGCATGCCCCAGAGGGACCGAAATTGCTGGGGAGCTCCTCCAGGAGCAAAGAAACTGGCAGTCATCATTTCCACCATTTATGTCCCTCAGCATAAACACATGGACTCACTACCTAAATTGCTAGCACTACCATTACTCCCTCCACACAGCCCCTGTCCCCCATGCTGTGCATCCACAAATCCACACCTCTGGATAACCCACCTCAGTTCCAGCACTTCAGGGCCTCTCCCATAGAGAATCAGGGGTCCAAAAATCTTGCTAGTACAGATGCCCCTCTATCCTGCCCCCATGTTATACCTTGGCAGATTTGCTCTCTCCAATAATCTCTGGCCAGAGCCTACACAGGGTGGTGTTATAGGCCTGTCAGTGTGCAAGCAGCTTCTATACTGGCTGGCATCACTCCAAAGTGAGTCCTATTCAGGAAAGAGAGAAAGATAACCGCACACACTAATCAGATGAAGGCCCAACAGTAGTCTGAAGGCAGACAACCAGTCCTACTGCAGGACAAGCTCACCAAGAAAAAAGCTTCCAGGAACAACAGAGGGAAAATGCCCTTCAGTTTGGTGCTACTGCATCTCTGGCAAAAGTCTGGCCTGACTCCACTCCAAGGAATCCCCACTAACACCACAGTGACTAAAAGACCACCCACAATAGGCAAAGAGAGCCATTGTAGAAAACTGGACTGAAGGAATAAGTGGCTCAGCCACAACAGCCTGGTGCACACATTATACATAGGAGACACTCCTGAAGTGCCAGGTTCTGGTGAAGAGGGGACACTGCATGGCTGGGCACAACAGGACTTCCTCTTAATTAGGCCATTATGTTCAAGTGCAGTAGATGTAGCCAGAGAGCAAGACACAACGAGGAGGCAAGGGAATATGTCCTAAATGAAAGAACAGAATAAAATCACAGCAAAATACCTAAATGAAACTGAGATAAATAATAGGTCTGATAGGGAATTTAAAGTAACGATCATATAGACATTCACTGAACATGAGAAAGGAGTGAAGGACATCTGAGACCCTTAAAAAGAGATTAAAAAAAATCAAAGATGAAGGACACAATAATTGAAATAAAAAAATATATACTAGGTGGAATACAGCAGGTTAGAAGAAGGAGAAGAATGAATCAATACCTTGGAGGACAGAGAAATGGAAAATAATCAAGCTGAGCAGGTGAGAGAAAAAAAAATATGCAAAACAAGAATAGACTTAGGAAACTCAGTGACACCATCGTGCATAATAACATTTACATATCATAGAATTCCCATAAGGAGAAGAGAAAGAAAGGCGGGCAGAAAATGTATTTGAAGAAATGATAGCTGTAAGCTTCCTGAATCTGGGGAAGGACACAGAAATCCAAATCCAGGAGGCACAGAGATTCCCCCAACAATATGAATCCAAGGAGGACCACACCAACACATAATAATTAAGATGGCAAAAAGCAGTGATAAAGAGAGAATTTTAAAAACAATTAAGAGATTCCTCCTCTCTCTGCCTGCCTCTCTGCCTACTTGTGATCTTTGTCTGTTGAATAAATAAATAAAATTAAAAAAAAAGGGGGAGGGCGCCTGGGCGGCTCAGTAGGTTAAAGCCGCTGCTTTAGGCTCAGGTCATGATCCCAGGGTCCTGGGATCAAGCCCTGCATCCGGCTCTCTGCTCCACAAGGAGCCTGCTTCCTCCTCTCTCTGCCTGCCTCTCTGCCTACTTGTGATCTTTGTCTGTTGAATAAATAAATAAAATTAAAAAAAAAGGGGGAGGGCGCCTGGGCGGCTCAGTAGGTTAAAGCCGCTGCTTTAGGCTCAGGTCATGATCCCAGGGTCCTGGGATCAAGCCCTGCATCCGGCTCTCTGCTCCACAAGGAGCCTGCTTCCTCCTCTCTCTGCCTGCCTCTCTGCCTACTTGTGATCTTTGTCTGTTGAATAAATAAATAAAATTAAAAAAAAAGGGGGAGGGCGCCTGGGCGGCTCAGTAGGTTAAAGCCGCTGCTTTAGGCTCAGGTCATGATCCCAGGGTCCTGGGATCAAGCCCTGCATCCGGCTCTCTGCTCCACAAGGAGCCTGCTTCCTCCTCTCTCTGCCTGCCTCTCTGCCTACTTGTGATCTTTGTCTGTTGAATAAATAAATAAAATTAAAAAAAAAGGGGGAGGGCGCCTGGGCGGCTCAGTAGGTTAAAGCCGCTGCTTTAGGCTCAGGTCATGATCCCAGGGTCCTGGGATCAAGCCCTGCATCCGGCTCTCTGCTCCACAAGGAGCCTGCTTCCTCCTCTCTCTGCCTGCCTCTCTGCCTACTTGTGATCTTTGTCTGTTGAATAAATAAATAAAATTAAAAAAAAAGGGGGAGGGCGCCTGGGCGGCTCAGTAGGTTAAAGCCGCTGCTTTAGGCTCAGGTCATGATCCCAGGGTCCTGGGATCAAGCCCTGCATCCGGCTCTCTGCTCCACAAGGAGCCTGCTTCCTCCTCTCTCTGCCTGCCTCTCTGCCTACTTGTGATCTTTGTCTGTTGAATAAATAAATAAAATTAAAAAAACAAAAACAAAAACAAAAAAGAGAAAAGGAAGCAGTTACACAAAAGGGAAACCCCATAAGGCTATCAGTGGGTTTTTCTAAGAAACTTTGTAGGCCAGAAGGGATGGTATGATATATTCAAAGTGCGAAAAAGAAAAGAAAAAAAAATCTGCAGACAAGAATATTCTATTCAGCAAGGCTATCATTCAAAATAGAAGGAGAGGGTTTCCCAGACAAGCAAAAGTTGAAGGAATTCATGACTACTAAACCAGCTTTACAAGAAATGTTAAAGGAGACTCTTTAAGTAGAAAGACCATAACCAATAGTAAGGAAAGTAAGAAGCACAAAAGCAGTGAAAATAAATATACCTGTAAAGGTGAGTCAAAGGACTCACAAAATGAAAGGATATAAAGTATGACACCATATACCTAAAACATGGGGAGCAGAGCAATAAAAAATGGGTTCAAAATTAAGTGGCCATCAACTTGATATATACTGGTATATACAGATGTTATACACAAATCAAATAGTAACCAGAAATCAAAAACTAGTGATAGATATGCAAACACTAAAGAGAAAGGAGCCCAAGTAAGTCACTAAAGAAAGCCAACTAATCATGAGAGAAGAAAGAAGGAAAAGAACAAACAACCATAAAACCAGTAACAAAACGACAAGAAGTATATGCCTATGAAAAATTACCTTGAATAAAAATGGACTAAACACTCTAATCAAAAGACAGAAGGTGACAGAATGGATAAACAAACAGGACCTATCTAGATGCTGCTACAAACCAGGCATTTCAGATGTAAAGACACCTGCAGATTTACAGTAAAGGGACAGAGAAACATTTATCATGCTAATAGTTGTCAAAAGAAAGCTGAAGTAGCAATACTTACATCAGACAAAACAGGCTTTAAAACAAACACTGTAACAGATAAAGACACTATGTATCATTAAGGGAACAATCCAACAAGAAAATAAATATTTATGGGAGCACCTAGATACACAAAACATTTAATACCAAGCATAAAGGAAGTAATTAATACTAACGCATTAATAGGAGAGGACTAAAATTCTACTTACATCAATAGACAGACCATTCAAACAGAAAATTAAGAAGGGAACAGTGGTGGGGCGCCTGGGTGGCTCAGATGGTTAAGTGTCTGTCTTCCTTTCAGGTCATGATCTCTAGGTCCTGGGATGGAGCCCCATGTCTGTGTCCCAGCTCAGTGGGGAGTCTGCTTCTCCCTCTGCCTCTTCCCCTGCTTGTGCTTTCTCCCTCCATCTCTGTCTCTGTATCTCTCTCAAATGAATAAATAACATCTTTAAAAAAAAAAAAAAAAAGGAAACAGTGGCTTTGAATGACACATTGAACCAGATGGTTTTAATAGATATATTCAGAACATTCATCCTAAACAGAATACATACTCTTTTCAAGTGCACATGAAACACTCTCCAGAATAGATCACATTTTAGGCCATAAAACAAATCTCAACAAATTTCGAAAGATCAAACTCATTCCACGTTATCTTTTGTGACCAGAATGCTTTGAAACCAGAAATCAACCACAAGAAAAACATCTGGAAAGAGCAAAGATAAATGGAGGTTAAGTAACAAACTATTAATCAATGGGTCAATCAAGAAATCAAAGAGGAAATAAAACATTCATGGGGATAAAAATGAAAACACAATGGTCCCCAATCTTTGGGATGCAGCAAAAGCTGTTCTAAAATGGAAGTTTATAGCAATATAGGCCTACCTCCAGAAGCAAGAAAAATCTCAAAACCCTGACTTTACACTTAAAGGACCTTACACCAAAACCAGTATAAGGAAAGAAATAAGAAAGATTAGAGATGAAATAAAATAAATAGGAACTAAAAACAAACAAACAAACAAAACAATATAATAGATCAATGAAATCAAAATCTTGTTCTTTGAAAAGTTCTACAAAATAGATAAACCTTCAGTCAGACTCATTAAAAAAAAAATGAAGAGAGAGAGAGAGAGAGAAAGAGAACTCAAAATCAGAAATGAAAGAGGAGAAATACCAACCCACACTGCAGAAGTACAAAGGATAATGAGAATATCACAAAAAATTATATGCTAGCAAACTGGACAACCTGAAGAAATGAATTAATTTTTAGAAACATATAAACTCTCAAAATTCAATCAAGAAGAAATAGAAAGTTTGAATAAACCACTAACCAGTGATGAAATTCAGTCATCCATCAACAAAACTCCCAATAAATAGAAGTTCAGGACCAGAGAGCTTTCTGGGTGAATTCTACCAAACATTTAAGAAAGACTTAATAGCCGTTCTTCTCAAACTATTCCAAAATATAGAAAAAGAAGAGAAATTTCCAAATTAATTCTATTGATTACCCCAGAATTAACTAATTCTATTCATTATCTGATATCTAAACCATTTAAAAACACCACAAAAAATAGAGAACTATGGGCCAATACACCTAATAAACAAAGTATTAGGTAATAGAATTCAACCATACATTTAAAAAAAAATCATTCACCATGATCAAGTGGGGTTTATTCCTGGTTTGCAAGGGTGGTTCAATATTTATACATCAATGTGATACATCACAGCAATGAGAGAGGATAAGAACTATATGATCATCTCAATAGATGTAGAAAAAGCATTTGACAAAGTACCACATCCATTCACACTAAAAACCATCGTAAAAGTAGCTTTAGAGGGAACATACCTCCACATAATAAAAGCTATATATGAAAAATCCACAGCTACATATTCAATGGTGAAAAGCTAAAAACTTTCCCCATTAGATCAGGAACAAGACAAGATGTCCACTGACCACTTTTATTCAACACTGCACTGGAAGTCCTAGCCACAGCTATCAGACAAAAGCAAAGAATAAAAGGCATACAAATTAGTAAGGAAGAAGTAAGCTTTTTACTATTTGCAGATAACATGATACCGCATATAGAAAACCCTAAAAACTCCACCAAGAAACTACTAGAACTGATAAATGAATTCAATAAGTTTGCAGGAGGTGAAAGACCTGTACTCTGAAAAATATAAAGCATTGATTTAAGAAATTGAAGATGACACAGACAAATGGAAAGATATTCCATGTTCATGGATTAAAAGAACCAATATTGTTAAAATGTCCATTCTACCCCCAAGCAAACTACAGATTTAATACAATCTGTATCAAAATACCAATAACATTGGGTTGCCTGGGTGGCTCAGTGGGTTAGGCCTGTGCCTCTGGCTCAGGTCATGATCTCAGGGTCCTGGGATGGAGCCCTACATTGAGCTCTCTGCTCAGCAGGGAGCCTGCTTCCCCCCTCTCTGCCTACTTCTCTTGTGATGTCTCTCTCTGTCAAATAAATAAATAAAATCTTCTTAAAAAAAATTAAAAATATCAATAACATTTTTCACAGAACTAGAACAAATAATCCTAAAATTTGTATGAAACCACAAAAAAACCCCAAACATCCAAAACAACCCTGAAAAAGAAAAAAAGCTGGAGGTATTATAATTCCACATTTCAAGTTATACTAAAAACTGTAGTAATCAAAACAGTATGGTCCTGGCACAAAAATAGGCACATAGATCAATAGAAGAGGATAGAAATCCCAGAAACAAACCCATGATTATACAGTCAATTAATCTTTGACAAAGGAAGAAAGAAAAACCAATGGGAAAAACAGTCTCTTCAATAAATGGTGTTGGGAAAACTGAACAGCAACATGCAAAGAATGAAACTGAATCACTTTCTTACACCATACACAAAAATAAATTCAAAATGGGTTAAATACCTAAATGTGAGACCTGAAACCATAAAAAAATTCTAAAAGAGAGCAGAGGCAGTCATTTAATTTCTCTGACATCAGACATAACATTTTTCTAGATATGCTTCCTGAGGCAAGGGAAATAAAAGCAAAAATAAAATATTAAGTCTATATCAACATAAAAAGATTTGGCACAGCAAAAGAAAGAATCAACAAAACTAAAAGACAACCTACTGAATGGGAGAATATATTTCCAAATGACAAATCCTATACAGGGTTATATCCAAAATACATAAAGAACTTACACAACTTACCCCAAAAAGAAGCCATTTAAAAATGGGCAGAAGACATGAATGGACATTTCTCCAAAGAAGACATCCAGGTGGCCAAAAGACACGTGAAAAGATGCTCAACATCACTCATCATCAGGGACATGCAAATCAAAACCATAATATCATCTCATACCTATCAGAATGACTAAAATAAAAAACACACCCTTGTTGGCAAGGATATTGTGTATAGAAAAACTGGTCACTGTTGGTGGAAAGGCAAACTGGTGCAGCCATTGTGGAAAACACTATGGAATTTCCTCAAAAGGTTAAAAATAGAACTATCCTGTGATCTAGTAATCGCACTACTGGGTATTTAGTCAAAGACTACAAAAACGGTAACTTGAAAGGATATATGTGCCCCCTGTATTTATTGCAGCATTATTTCCAACAGCCAAATTATGGAAGCAGCCCAAGTGATCATTGATAGGTGATTAGATAAAGAGGTGGAATATATATACGATGGAATATATTATTCAGCCATAAGAATGAAATCTTGCTATTTGCAGGGACATGAGGGAGCTAAAGAGTATAATGCTAAGCCAAATATGTCTGCGAGAGAAAGTCATATTGCATGGTTTCATTTATACGTGGAGTTTAAGAAACAAAACAAACAAGCTCAGGAAAAAGAAAGAAAGAAAGAAAGAAAGAAAGAAAGAAAGAAAGAAAGAAAGAAAGAAAGAAAGAAAGAAAGAAAGAGAAAGAAAGAAAGAAAAAGAGAGACAAACCAAATGACGGATTCTTAACTATAGAAAAAAACTGATGGTTAGTTACCAAAAGGGAAGTGGGTAGGGGATGGGTGAAATAGGTGATGACGATTAAGGAGTGTAGTTATAATGAGCATCCGGTGTTGCATGGAAGTATTGAATCACTATATTGTGCATGTTAACTATATTGGAATTAAAATTTAAAAACTTAATAAAAATATTAAAATACTCTTCCAAGCTCTCCATGTCTTTTAGGTTGAAATCCTGGTTGAAATCCCTGGTTTCCTAGGAGGTTTGAGAACTGGCCTCTCTCTCCTAACCTCACTCAATTTGCTGAAGGCACCTATCCTTTAATGTCTCGAAATAGATTGTTTCAACTGATGCTCTGGTAACTTTAACCAAGTTGTTGTTTAAATGCCTATCCCCTGACTCCAGCCCATTTAGGAACAAACTCATCTAAGCTCTACCCACTCTTTTTTTTTTTTTAATCTGAAATGTCTTTTCTGACTCTTTTCACATGAATGAATCAAAGGCCCCATCCTGAATCTCATCACAAGCTACACATACATTTTCATAGTATTTATCACACCATATTACAAGTATTGGTTATCTTTCTTCCTTGTAAGATATCTGTAAGATATCTGTAGTTTCGTGCTAGCCCAAAGTAGTTTTACAGCAGACATTGTGTAAGTATTTAATAAATTAGTGAAGAATTCACAGAGTATTTGAGTTAGACTTTATATTAAGGAATTAGAGATCATGTAATATCTCCTTATTTAAAAAAGTACTAACTGGACAACCAGTCAGGACCCTTCTCGCTCTAGAGGGCTTTTTTTTTTCTCTTTCTTTCTCTTCTCACCTTCAGTTAATAAACTTTTACTTCACTGAAAAAAAAGTACCAATTGAAGTTTTAATATGGTTCTCCAAATGTGATCTAATCAAGTTTTCCTTGAATTTTAAATCTTTTTAATTTTAATTTTCCACTTCTGAGTACTCTAAAATATCTCCTTCCTATGCCATTCTTTCTTCATGTGTGTGGCATTCCTCCACATTCCACTTTATGCCTCTTATATATTCTTGTATTCAATGAAAAAGATGACACTTAATCCAATCTTCTTATTCTCAGTCTTGTAAAGATTTCAGCTTCTGTTTATTCCACATTGATTGCCTGCTTCCCTTGCACATCTTCCATTGGCAGAACTGCCAATATTTATTTTTGGAGAACAATAACTCTTTAAAAAGGAAGGAAAATAAAAATAGGGGGCTGCCTAGAGCTGCACTGGCATCTGGTCACCATGATAATGCTTACTCATTTTCTGACTATGTATGCCATTAGTATTTCAGAGGCTAAAAGGATATTTTTAGTGTTAAATTTAAAATCTATAGACAGACTTCAAAGTAGTTTTTCTCTTGTGAAATTCCAAAGATACAAAATTGTTTGGGTGTTAGCTGGGGTCTTTGGTGAGGCAAAGGCTATGATAGAATTAGATATGCACATGATTTATTGGAAAAATGCCTTTGACAGAAAATGGAAATGAGGCAGGAAGGCTAAAGGAGATGGCAGAGTACAACATGGGTCTATCTCCATGAAGAAGAAAAAGGAAAGAAGTGAGTTTGGGGAAGATCTTAAACTGCAATGCTGTTGGATGAAAATGTGGCCCATCTGATGGGTAATCCCTTAGTCACAGTCACTATCAGCAGAACCACAGGCCTGAAAGTAAGAGATCTGCCTTAGTATTCCTGCTGAGCTCAGGGATTGGACGCAGCCAGTGGGAAGTGAAGCATCAGCTTAAATGCAGTGATGTATTTCAGAGTACAAGAGCTAAGGCCATGAGCCAACTAGGCTCCTACAGTCTAATTTGTGAGGCATTTCTCCTGGCTGCCACAGTATGTTGGATTCCCTAGGTCTCCGGGGAATGTCTTTGATATAACACTAGTTAACAGCTCATCCATATTTGGTAGTTATTTTATCTGTTGAAGATAGTTTTTTTTTTAAATAGTTGCAACTAGAAAGAATAAATTTTCACACATATGCAATGGAGAAAATCTTATTTTGTCCCTTTAATTATGCCCTAATACCACAGGTACTTATTTTCAGCAATAATGGTCATTAAAATAAATATTATCAGAAAGGTGTTTGTGCATTTTATTTGCATGCATATTTATATGTGAGAGTTTCAAAACAAGTTTTCCCAGAACGGGTCCTTATGCTCTTTTGCACGTTGACTACTTTGAGTCGGAGACCTGTGGACTCAAGGGAAACATTGACCCTTCCTTAACTACCTAGAAGAACCTAAATTGGGGGGTCTTCCCAAAATAAGAGTTATTACCAGAGATCATTTTTACCTATATGTATGGTAGGGCACACATCTAATTACCAAGCGTCTGTTCTTCTTACTGCTTTGTGAATTGCCCACCTCCCCTTTGAACCCCGGGGGCCCTATCCTATTTCTTAATTCAGGGTGATATATATACCTTATTTTACCTTTCTCTTTTGAACCTCATATCTGTGTGGAGTTCCTGGATGTACAAAATGACATTTGATTTTCTCCTGTTAATCTGTTTAATGTTCGCTTAATTCTTAGACCGGCCCCAAAAAACCTTCAATGAGTAGAGAAAAATGTTTATTTCCCAGCATATTTAATAGCAATGTCTATATATCTTCTTTCATCACTTTATGTATGTTAATTTACAAAAACTGATAAAACCATCAGTGAGCAAATGAGAATAAAAGAACAATGAAAAGCTTGATTTAATTTCAACACATCTGAGATTTTCAAAAGAACTTATTCTTTTTTTTTAAGATTTTATTTATGTATTTGAGAGAGAGAGAGAGAGCACAAGCAGGGTGAGGGGCAGAGGGAGAAGCAGATTCCCTGCTGATCAGGGAATCCGATTTGGGGCTCAATCCCAGGACCCTGGGATCATGACCTGAGCTGAAGGCAGACGCTTAATCCACTGAACCACACAGGTGCCCCTGAAAGACTTTACTGAGATAGAAACTATATGAGTTCAAAATTGTATGCCAAACATATATTAAACGTGCCTCATATTAACTGTATTTATTCTTTAACTTCAGTGTTAAAAATTTTAAATTTTCTCTCTACTCATCCTTTTTGTCATAAAGAGTATGAATCAGCCCTAATAAGCCCAGTGTGTTTGTATATGGGTCTACACGTGTAAGTGGAATGGTTTCAAAGTGTACACAACCTTTAAAATTTTCTGAAAGACTACTTGTGACTTTATAATCACCTCTAAGTTTTAAGTTATTTGCAAGTAAATATTGTTGTTATTAATTCAGCAGAAAACAAAAAGCAGCAACGGTATGATATTACTCATTTCTTTTGATTGCAGATAAAGAAGGTAGTCGAAGAGGAGATGTGTATTCCACAACTAATCTATGCCTTAAAGATTCACTGGTGTTTGCAGATTATTTATCACTAGTAAGATTGCTGTGCTTGAATGGTCCTTTCTTAATTTGAGAATTCTGTCTCCTCCATCCTTTTAGGGACTACTGTCAGTATGATTTGCCATTCGAAAATCTGCTTATTGCCTTTTTGCCTTGCACATCCCTAAAGATAATTGTATATCTCTAATATGGGCAGATTGGCGCATGATCATTGTGAATTTAAAGATTTCCTATTAACTTGTATGTTTCCTACTCTTTTATGTGTATCCTTACTTTGCAATTATATTTTTATCTATAATGGGAAACATAAGCACTAACAGGCATTTAATTGAAAAATTGAAATGCTTTTACATTGGTATCATTCTGTTTTTATTTTAGTTAGTGCTACTGTTTTTATAAAAAGCAAATTAAAAAGCAAACAGTTCTTTACTAAGAAATTACCCTTACATTCTAAATCTTAGATCAAAAAATGATTAAAAGTTAGATAATAGATTTAATATTTCGTTCTACATGAAATATACATTTTAATATCAGATTAGTATTTGTACATGACTTAAATTGAATATAATTTCAAAAATAAAAGTCGTGATGAGGGCACCTGGGTGGCTCATCAGTTAAGCATCTGACCCTTGATTTCAGCTCAGGTCATGATCTCAGGGTCATGAGTCTAAATTCCGCATTAGGCTCTGTGCTCTTCAGGGAGTCTGCCTGAGATTCTCCCTCTTTTCTCCCTGTGTCCCTCCTCACTCTGCCCATTTTCTGTCCCTAAATAAATAAATCAATCAGAAGAAAGAAAGAAAGAAAGAAAGGAATGACATGGTGGGATTCAGGCATGATTCCAAAAATATGGCACAGTGGGATGTTGAGTATTTTAAGCTGAAAGGGTTTGAGAAAATGGCAGAAGCTCTGACGTCCTCCCCTTGCTTTTCTTCTGGAAAACAGGCCACGAAACTCACAAGTGAGAGGTGCCCTCCCTATACCCTGCTTTCCTTATCTCTGAAAACAAAGGGATGCCAAAATGCAATAGACATTGCTGTTTTCTCCAGTTTAGCCCAGTTACCTCATATTCTTCCACATTTGTGCACTGCTTATCAAACCTAGCATAAAAATGCACAAGTGTGTTTCTTTAGGTCTTCCTTTTCTTTTTTTTTTTTTTTTTAATTTTATTTTTTTTTAAACATATAATATCTTTTTATCCCCAGGGGTACAGGTCTGTGAATCGCCAGGTTTACACACTTCACAGCACTCACCATAGCACATACCCTCCCCAATGTCCATAATCCCACCCCCCCAACCCCCTCCCCCCATTAACCCTCAGTTTGTTTTGTGAGATTAAGAGTCACTTATGGTTTGTCTCCCTCCCAATCCCATCTTGTTTCATTTATTCTTCTCCTACACCCTTAACCCCCCATGTTGCATTTCCTCTCCCTCATATCAGGTCTTCCTTTTCTTATAAAGTATGCTATGTCATGTAAAACTTATGTTAAATACATTTATATGCTTTTCTCTTGTTAATATGTTTTTGTCAGTTTAATTCTTAGAACCAGCCAGAGACACTATAAACACTTCTCAAAAATTGTGAGATGACTTTTTCAATGAAAATAATACTGTCTTCTTCTACATACTGGGTTTTTTACAGGAATTTTTTTAAGTGCAAATGTTCTGCTTTCTTTTTTGATACCACCTACTTTGTGGAAACTATGAAACTATTTCTGATATACTCAAAATAAAATTTGTGATCAAAAGTGATATTTTTATATAAATTTCAATTTGAAACATTTGGGTTAAAGATTTGTTCAATACTAGAAAGACTGAAAAAACTGCACTCATAATTTCTTAATATGAATAAAGAGATAGAGAGACATTTATGATCATTAGTCACGTCCCAATTTTTTTTAATTTAAAAAAGTCTCATTTTCTAGTATTCCATTACTTCTAGACTGACAGATACCTTTTGACTATGCTCTCTGACAAAAGCTGTATTATTTTTCATTACAAAAGACTTTTCAAATGTTCTATACTTTCTTTTTTTTGTGGGGGGGGAGGTTGTTCTTTCCCTACATGCAGTGTATAAAGGAATCTAAAATTTCAATGCCAATAGGTCATGGGTGTATGGTTAGAAAGAATTCTCAAATAATGTTCAAGCAGCTGTAATGTTGACAAATAAAGTCAAGTGCTCCTAAAGAGAAAAGGCAGAAGAAAAGTCATAAGAACATACTTACAGAAGAGCTCAAATAGTGTAATCTGGCTATGGAGAACTAGAAAGAAGCACAGGCCTAGAGGCTGGCTATCTGAATTAATAAAGTGATTCTTTTTTCTTTTTTCCTTTCTCTCTCTCTCTCTCTCTCTCTTTTTTTTTAAAGAGAGAGACCGAGCAGTGAGGTGGGGCAGAGGGAAAAGGAGAGAGAGAATCCCAGGCAGACTCTCTGCTGATTACGGAGCCTAATGCAGGGCTTGATCCCACTCTCCTGAGATCCTGAGATCATGACCTGAGCTGAAATCAAGAGTTGAACACTTAACCAACTGAGCCAACCAGGCAGCCCTGAAGTGATTCATTTTAAAATAAAAGGTTTGCCTTGAAGATAGTGCTGTGAATTTGATTCAGCCAGTAGCAACACCCAGCACTTAATCAATGTGTTCTAAATAAGTCAATCAGCCAATGGAGGGTATTAGCAATTCACACACACACACACACACACACACACACACACACATGATTTATTCAATTTGATAGTTACAAACATAAAAACAAAAACAAAAACAAAAAGTGCATTTAGTCCCATATATGTATATGTGGACTACAATATGATGCCAGATAGTATGTTTTCTCAATTTACTCCATTTTTATTGGATGAGATCTAAAGTAGAAATGTCCAGTAGAACCATATCATGATCCATAAAAGAGAAAAAAATAAGCAAAATTAATTTTAATAACATATTTTATTTAAACCAATGTGTCCAGAATATTATTCTCATATATAATAAATATACAAATATTAGTATAGTATTTTACTTTTCTTATGTTACGTATTTAATAACTGGTGTGAATTTTATATTATAGCACATTTTAATTTAGAGTAGTCACATTTGAATCACTGTATTGGAATGCATATAGAAATTCTTAAGAGTATTGATTCCTAGAAATTGTATTCTCCACACAGAGTCTGCATGAACCTGCTGATACAGTTGCCCCTATTTGTTTTTGCAAAATTTGTTTACAATTCTGATTATATTAGCAATTTTTTTTTCCGTCTTTGATGGGACAGGCACAATTCCAGGGGTGTAAAATTAAGTAGTAAATTTGTTTTTAATAATACGAACCATTTGTACGTTCTTATAATTCTGAAAGGAAAACTAATAATTTCACCTTAAATTAAAAAAGACTCGCTTTAGGCTCAGGGAGTATTTTTTTTCCTTTATTTTATTTTAATTCCAGTGTAGTTAGCACACAGTGTTATATTAGTTTTGGGTGTACAATTTAGTGATCCAGCTCTTCCACACAACACTTGATGCTCATCAGGACAAGTGCACTCCTTAATCCCCAGCACTTCTTTCACCCATCACTCTACCCACCTCCCCTCTGGTAACCATCAGTTTGTTCTCTATAGCTAAGAGTCTGTATCTTGGTTTGTCTCTCTCTTTCTTTTTTTTTTTTTTTCCCTTTGCTTGTTTTGTTTCTTAGATTCCACATTTAAGTAAAATCATATGTTATTTGTCTTTGGCTAACTTATTTCACTTAACATTATACTCTCCAGTTCCATCCATGTCATTGTGAATGGCAGTATTTTTCTTTTTAAAGGCTGAATAATATAATGACAACATATATATCATCATTATATTATTGACATGATATATATCTCATGTCTCTCTCTATAAATATATCACCTCTTCTTCATCTATTAATCTATCAATAGACACTTGGGTACTTTGGGTGTTTCCATAATTTGTCTATTGTAAATAATGTTGCTACAAACAAAGGGGTGCATATATCCCTTTTAATTAGTGTTTTTGTGTTTGGGGGTAAATACCCAGTAATATGATTGCTAGATCATAGGGTAGTTCTATTTTTAATATTTTGAGGAACCTCCAACTCTTTTCCACAGTGGGTATACCAGTTTGCATTCTAAGAGAGTATCTTCTCAAGGAAGTTAAAAGTGGCAAGAGTAGGAGAAAATGTTGCTTTTGTATTAGACATACAACAAATTACAATTCCTTTATGTGTATGGTCTCCTAAAAATTTTACATACCACATGCATGAATATACACATACATTTACTTATTAATTATTTAAGATTTATTATTCTCATTAAATCTGTAGTCTTTGTACTTATGCATTTCTAATTGAGAATTTTTTTTTCATATAATTTCTACCACTCAGAAAAAGAGAAAACAATACAATTTCATTCCTTCAAGTGTAGTTGTACTTTCTCCCAGTTCTTTGATGGTGTTCCTCAATCTCCTCTCTGGAGTCCTCTGGAATCCTTCTGGCTTTACATACCTGGTTAAATTTCTGCCACTCAACACACAAAGCACATTCTGAAATCAGTGATGCCCATGAATTTATTATTCTCATTCTATTGTTAAGAAATATTTACTGAAAGCTTCTGCTACTGGCTGTGTGAACTCCAGTTTTCATCACTGGGCAATCACACTTCAACTCCTCTGCCTGCAAATGTTCTTACTAAAACCCACACTGATGTTCTAGTTAGTAAGTCAGTGACTCCCTTACAGGGTGAACTGATATTTCTGCCCTAGACCTGCAACTTGGTGTCACTGACCTCTTCCGCTCAATCCACCTGATACCCTAAACAAAACCATCTATTGTCACTGCTTCTACTATGACATTCATGCTGTTGCCTGGCCAACAAAAATGTTCAGACTTAACCTCTGTTCTAAACTCCAATCAGTTCATATCTACTGAGATGTCCACCAATGTAAATATGCCCGATCTGCAAATAATAAAAAAAAAATGCTTATAATTGTTGAAAGTCATCGTGGTAAAGGCTAAATGCTTTATATGGATTTTTGTTTATTTAATCCTCATAGAAATGCTATGTTGTTTAATATTATCCTCATTCTGAGGATATATAGAAACAATCTGAGAGCAGTTAACTGACTTGTATCATTAATAGATACCATATATCTAATAAATTTCGAATAAAAGAAGTGCGATTTTTATGGCCAACATTCTATATATTTTTAAAATTTTACCTAATTTCAGTTAGTGGCTTTTATCAGTGAGGGTTCAACCTGCCCTTATTATTTGTCATTTGAACTATTGAAGTTGTCCTCAAATTAAGAGGTAGATTATACAATTATTAAGAACAGGGACACCAAAGCCAAACTCTCTTGATCCAAATCAGCTCTGATGCTCTTAAGCAGTAAAATCTTGAGCAAACCCCTCAATATTTCTGGGCCTTGTTCTCATTTGTAATAGATGTATTAAAAACAGCATCCCAACAGCATAGAGTTATTGCCCTTATGCAATTTTTTTGGTGTGTAGTGATTCTCAATAAATATTAACCATTAATACCACCTGTCATCTTAATTTATCTCCTAATCAGTTCTTGGAGTTACAACAGAACATGTTTCTCCCAGCACTTTCTGCTGAACAACTTTTTGGGATCCGTCTAATACAAAGTTGTATACTGGCTATTATCTTATTTTCTTTTCATCCATTGTATCTGTGCTAACCATCTCTGCTTGTTTAAGACCTCTGTCAGAACACCTGTAGGCTATTAGTTGAATGATCAAAATATTTGTTACTTTAGGGGTGCCTGGGTGGCTCAGATAGCCAAGCATCTGCCTTCAGCTCAAGTCATGATCTCTGGGTCCTAGGATAGAACCTCATGTCAGGCTTCCAGCTCAACGGGGAGTCTGCTTCTCCCTCTCCCTCTCCCTCTGCCTGCCCCCCTCTTGTGCTCTCTCTCTGTATATATATGTCTCTGTCTCAAATGAATAAATAAAATCTTTAAAAAGTAATTGTTACTTTATAAAAAATACATCTGTAAGCCAATAACTGAAAGGCAAAATATTTTTGGGGACATAAAAATACTTCCCAATTCCTAGTCCCAGGTTGACTACTGTATCTAAAAGACTGATACATATGTTGGCTCTCATATGCTAATTGACTACAGTTGTCCTCTTTGGATTTTTTTTCATCAGATCATCTTGACTCTGTTTCTGCAACGTTGATTGTTATATAGAAACCTTTAGATTTAGTTAGACATGCAGAAATCATCAGTGCAGTCTAAATCTGGGTCATGTTCTCATTTTTTTTTTAATTTTATTTATTTATTTTTAAAGATTTTATTTTTTTTATTTATTTGACAGAGAGAGATCACAAGTAGGCAGAGAGGCAGGCAGAGAGAGAGGAAGGGAAGCAGGTTTCCTGCTGAGCAGAGAGCCAGATGCGGGGCTCAATCCCAGGACCCTGAGATCATGACCTGAGCCGAAGGCAGTGGCTTAACCCATTGAGCCACCCAGGCGCCCCATGTTCTCATTTTCAAAAAGATAATTCATTTCGAAATTATCATGAAGTTTCTTCCTATTCTTCGATATTTCAGTAAGGTTTCCAAAGTTCTCCAAGTGAGCTCAATTTAAACAGGAGTCACTGATTTTAATTACTGGATCTGTTTGTAGTTTATGAGTTCACAAAGATTATGTCATTTTTCTAAGGTTAAATCCAACTGAATGTTTACCTCATTATTTAAGTCTGTAACCTTTTTTTTTTTTTCATTTATTGTACTTTGCCTATTGATCCTACTTTGGAATATGCTTTTTTATTAATATTATTATTTTATCTTGGTTAAGAAACTTGACCAAAAACTTGAAAGTGGGACAGACAGACACCTGCTGCTTACATCAGCAAGAGAAATAAGCCAAGGTCTCTTCATGTACCATTCTTTCCTTCTACTCCTCCTGGGGAGCACATCCCAAAAGGCTTCTGGTATCTTTGTGGACTCATGTGGGCTGGGTCAGGTTTTCACTATCACTGCTGCTAATATGGCTTCCCTAATACTGTTCCATCAGACACACACCCTCCCTTTTTCCAGAGGCATACTTCACGCATAATTTTCTTGAAAGAATAAGTTTTTGATGAGGTGATATTCAGGGACACAGTGTAGATATTCACAGCCTCACCCAACCCCCAGCCATCAGAGGAGAATTTATTTGTTACATATCAAATCACAAGCCTTTGTTGTACAAGTGGTGGACTGACTAATTCTCAGAGTATCCAAGCTGATTTTTTTTTTATATACACAAAACTGCTTAAAAAAAAAATCCCAAAACTTGGGATGGGCTTATGAAACTTGGGATGGGCTTATGACAACGGGGAAGAAGGGAGATCCAGAGGGGTTGGAATCTGGAGTTTGGAGGGAGAGACCCAAATGAAGATTAGAACAATAATGATATTGTATGATATTGGAAAGAGATGAGTAGAGAGGCACTTTAATGTGCATTCTGTAATAGGAGACCCTTGCTACCACCCCTTCAAAAGTCTTCACTAAGGATGTACTACTTTGAAGAGATTTTTGAGTCACATTTTTCTTTCTTTTGATTATAACAAGAAATTATGTAATTTGAGGGCAGTTCCTAACTTGGGAACAAAAAGGCCTAGTTTTATTCTGTGTACACATTTTGAACAACAAAATACTAAAATTCATTTGATGAAAAATGATGTTTTATCTCATCTTGATTTTTTTCTCCCCTATAGATACATGAGTAAATTTCTTATATTGCTTCTGTATAACAAAAAAAATCATATATTTTCATATATCATTTCACATATCAAGCTCATTTTTTTCCTTCCTGTCTGTGACTAATTGAATCTTCTATTACCACATCATCTTAATACCAATGATCGATCTGGCTAAAACCAGTTAATTATTAATCAGAACATGACCATGTTTCCAACTATGATAGCTTTAGTGTCATTTGGTTTTCAATTGTGTGATATGTGGACTTTCTATTTCCTTTGTAAATCTTGCTTTTAACAAATAACTTTCTCAGATAACATAGCATTATGCATGTATATACTTATGCTTAAGATTGCACATATTTCTTCATTTAAGGTATTTCTATTTATTTTCAACTTTTTTTCAAAGGTATTATAATTTTCTAATGTTAGAGTCAAATATTAGAATTGTTTTTATTGTAACTAATAAAATAAAATTCCTTTTTTCCCAACCAAGCCCCATACATACCCATATTTACTGATGTAAAATTTAAACCAATCTTTTTCTCTCTCTTTCATTTCTGAATTTAACTAGCTTTAACCATTCTAGTACAATATGTTTTAATGTTAAATTTCAATATTTTAATGGAAATTCAAAGCAGTAAGTGAACAATATGTACAAAACATATATCTTACAATGAAATTGCATTTGAATTATATATGTAACCTTATGCTCATACTTTACAAACCAGAAAAATAAGCACGTGGGAACTGGTACATATGACATTATTATTAATGAGAGGAGATGAGACTCTGCAGAGATATTAATAGAAATATTAATAGAGAGACTGGAAACTCAGAATGCAGATTGTGAATAGGATGTTACAGGAAAGTCAATAATATTTGGCAATAAGGGCTC
Source organism: Enhydra lutris kenyoni (assembly GCF_002288905.1). Lineage (NCBI taxonomy): Eukaryota > Metazoa > Chordata > Mammalia > Carnivora > Mustelidae > Enhydra > Enhydra lutris. Next base: position 2,660,575 of record NW_019154121.1, read on the forward strand.
TTGTAATGCTTTTAATGAGAATATGAAAAGTGTGTGTGAATTCCACATGATAATTCTGAATGAGCTGTAAAGGGGGCTGCAGATGTTTTCAGAATTTTAAAAAAACTGGTCATTCAGACACATAAATGACTAAACAAAATTATTTATCATATCTTGTGTACATTTAGCTTGAAGAACTAGTTTGAAATAAATCATATTAATTTTAAATTTGTTTTTATGCTGGTAATGGACATAACCTCTACTAGGAACATCATAGAGCATACCAGAGAAATAAAAAAAAATGGTTCAAGCTTTTTGTAATAGTAGTTTATGTCTAGTTTCTATGATAATGAAGGACAAGAAAGGCTAAGAAAAATTATTAATGGGGATTAACTATCAGTCTAATAAATAGTATTGAATGAGTTCTTCTAGTATATGTCCCTAAATTATTAAATGGTTACATAGATACTTAGCCCAAGTAAGCATGATGTTTCTGAAATTAAAGAAAAAGAAAGTACAAAAGGAAGAAGGAAGGAAGAGGGCAAGGAGGGAAGGAGAATTGGAAGGGAGAGAGACAAAGGAGAGGCTTTTCTCCAAAATGCTACCTTAAATGAAATCTAGTTCTAGTCCCAGATTCCTTCACTTAAAGGATAAGCAATAATGCTTATTCTCATATTTCTGGTTTGGTTGTGTATGTTTGTGTTGTGTATAAACTGTATATAAAATAGCACATGGAGGAACATATTTGATGTGTATAAGCAATTTGCTAATAGCATATTAGCAATAGCATATTGTATTACAAAAGTATTTGTGAAAGAAAAGTACTTGTAAAACCATAGAAATTTTCCCTGGCCCTCATCCTTTAAAAAAGCTCACTCTTACAGAGAAAATCTAAACCATTAATGACAAAAGTGAAAAGATTAAATTCCCCCAAAATAGGGGGGGATGGGCACATAAACTTATTTAATCTAGGAATAAAGTCATGAGAGAGGGGTGCTTGGGTGGCTCAGTCGTTAAGTGTCTGCCTTCTGCTCAGGTCATGATCTCCCAGGTCCTGGGACCCAGGCCTGCATCAGGCTCTCTGCTCAGCGGGAAGCCTGCTTCTTCTTCCACTCCCCCTGCTTGAGTTCTCTCTCACTGTGCCTCTCTCAAAATCTTAAAAAAAAAAAAAAGTCGTGAGAGAACATGAGAAGGGTCACTAAACAGAAGTTTGTAGTAGACTACATTTGGCCTAAGAATGCAGTTATTTTGGATGAAATAGTGTTAAACTGAGAAAGAGAAAGAAAGAGAGAGAAACTTTGCAACAAGATTTTAATTCTCAAGTTTATCACAGATCCCGCCACTCTCTATTATATACCCAGGTATCAAGCGTTAATATTTATTTTAACTCCTTCTCTTTAAAGAGTGAGAAATTTGAGTTTGGGACCTTTGCAGATGACGGGGGCAGGAATTTGATGGGATGGAAGAAAACTAGAAGGGTTTCCTGGAGTCTGAGGCTAAACAGGCCCAGAAATGGGGGTGGTGGTGAGAAAAAGGAAAATCATAAAGGAGAGATATCTCTTTCTACCATCTTCAAATGATGCAAAGATACATTCTAAAACCCTGCAACAATAATTTACCAACAAATTGATGGTTTGAGAAACTGACAGAGATATACCGTGTACCTTTTATATTAATGTATGAATTTTATACATCTATGCTTTAACTTCCTCATCTGAATATTTTTCAAAGCAATTACATGTTATAATGCATAGTCGATTGCTTTGAAAAGTTTAAACATTCTAAAATAATTAGAAGAAGATAGTGAACTTACAGGAAAGTGGGGAATAGTATATAGGACTGGGGAATAGTATATCATCTTGCCTTTTTAAAAAAATGGTATGCTACTGAATGCATACTTTTGTATTTACTTCTTTCCTTCAGGTACTTCAGGGGCAGTTTGTTGTGATTTCATTAATTTAGATTGGTTTGAAAAAAAAAAGGACAGTAATTATATGCATTCCTAAGCAAGAATTGGTAACGCACATACACACAGCACACCTACCATTGGTATTCTTCTCCCCCATTATCCATTCAATCATCATTTAGAACTGTCTAAGGAGTCTTGACCTCAGCATCTGTCTAAGCTCTGTGGCACCTTGCCCATTCCTCTTTTTGCCTTCCTGGCTGTGCAGATCTCTGGATCTTTGATTAATAATGAAGAAAGAGTTTGGACAGATAAAGGGAGCTTGCCTAGTTGGAGAAGCAAACAGAGGGGCACTCAGTAGACCTTTGAGGACTTGTGGGAAGAGCAACCAGCTCAGGGAGATGCTAAGAATGAGAGCTATGTCATTGAAGGGGTTCAGTGTTCAGAAGCAAAGTGTTCTGAAATTGAACCCCGCCACGTAACTTCCTACCCGTGTGCAGTCAAGCTATTTAGCTCTCCAAGTTGTAACTTCCTTACCTCTAAAACTGTGAGGATTTTTTGTTTGTTTTTTGTAATTTAAGAGTTAATCCAGGGGCATTTTTATTATGCATCAACAGAATATAGTTTCTGTTATTTGTGTGTGTGTGGCTCTCAAATTTACATCTCAGTCCCAGACCTTGTCCCTCTAATTTCAGACTTGTATTTCTCATCACTTAATTAGCTGTCTCATATCAAAACAACCAATTTACCAAAAAGTGAGCTCCTGATTTTTCCTTCCAAACTTGTTTTTCCTTCCTTGTTTCATCCCAATGGAAGGAAACTACATTGCTCCATGTGCTGAAGCTGGAAACTCTGGAGTCATCTTGATCTTTTCCTTCATTGCCAACATCATAATTGCAAGCAAATTCTGTAGCTATACCCAGAATCTGACTACCGCCAATTGGCACCATCTATTCAAGGTCCCCATTATCTGTTGCTTGGAAACTGCAGCAGCCTTCCTAGCATTCTACATGTTCTTGCCTTTGCCTATTCTCTCCATAATTTATGCTCACCTAGGAACTAGAGTTGTGCTATTAAGTTGTGCTATAAGTGAATACAACCTTTTCTACTCAAAAACATCCAGACCTTTTCATCTCACTTAGAGTAAAACCCAGTGTCATTATAATGACATCCAATTTTTCTATTTGACTTCATCCATTCATCGTCCCCTCAAGTCCAATACTTACTCTTTTTTTTTCTTTAAAGATTTTATTTATTTATTTGAGAGAAAGAGAATGTGTGTGTGTGAGAGAGGGGAGAAGGTCAGAGGGAGAACCAGAGTCCCCATGGAGCTGGGAGCCCAATGCGGGACTTGATCCCGAGACTCCAGGATCATGACCTGAGGCAAAGGCAGTTGCCCAACCAACTGAGCCACCCAGGCACCCCAATACTTACTCTTATTCAACCAAACGTGTTCTTTATGTTCCTAGGAAAAACTAAGGAAATTCCTGCCTAGGATCTCTTATACCTGCTTCCTCTATCTAGAATATTCTTATACTTACATGGCTTTCTCCCTCACTGTCTACACTTAAATGTTAACTTCTCTTTAGCTAAAATTTTAATCATTTCTATTCTACCTTTCTCAATATTGCCAAGTCCCTTTCCTACTTTTTCTCCTCAGCATTTGTGACTATATACATAAATATAGTTATATTTACGTTTCACTTACTTATGATATATGCCTGAAAGCCTTACTAAGACGTAAGCTCTATTAGAGTATTTTTCAGCTTCTTTTTTCAATATTTTATCCTCAGCATTGAGAACAGTGACTGACACAAAGTAGACACTAAAGTGTTTGCTGAATAAATAAGTAAATCAGAATTTATAATTATACTTAGGGACACCTTGCTGACTTAGTCAGTAGAGCATGCAATTCTTGGTCTCAGGGTTGTGAGTTCAAACACCAAGCTGGCTTTAGAGAGTGCTTAAAATCTTAAAAAAACAATAAGTAAAAATAAATAAAGTTATACTTAAAAATATGTTCAGTGAAATATGTAATTGAATCATGTATTATTAAATCAAAGAATCCATCCGCTGACTAAGTTTTAATCACCTAGAAATGCTTATAGATTAAAGTGAGTTTGTTTTCTGTATAGAAACATGTTACTCTATTACTCAAAGGCACACTTAGGGCCAGAAAGAATCAGAAATTTCCCTAAAATAAGCAAAGGATATTATTTACTATAGGGCTGACGTTTTAACATGTTTGTGGAAAAAATAAATAAATCTGTATTGTGTTGGTTATATATGGACTTTGGGGTAGACATAGTTCAGAACTATATGAAAGCCAGGAAATTGGAAGAAGAGATTAGTGACTTTTACAAAAAACAAAACAAAACAAAACAAACAAAAAAAACAGAAACAAAAAAACTTCAGGTTAAACAGGTCAGGCTCACTAAAGGCAACGTAATAATATACAGTGGTGTACAGAATTCTCCAAGCATTTCAAAGGCAACAGAACCATATATCCACAGAGAGAGCATAATTTAAGTTATCTCTGACCAGATTAAATTGTGCTTCCCGAGGCTGCTCATGGTTGTCAGTTTAGTGATAAGCTGAAATCTGGCCTACAGGTAGTGTCCATAATTTACCTTGTATTCCAGGAGAGTTGAGAACAAAGAGAAAAATTATGTTGGGCTGCCAGAAAGGGAAAAAACAAACAAACAAACAAACAAAAAACTAATCACCAGTCCTACAGAATGGAAAGTTAAATTCAAAAGTAAAAACCTGTTGAAGTTCATATAAGGTATTATAATTTTTTTTTAAAGATTTATTTATTTATTTTAGAGAGAGAGAGTGAGTGAGCAGTAGGGAGGGGCAGAGGGAGTGAGAGGGAGAGAAGTAGACTTTCCACTGGGCACAGAGCCCATGTGAGGCTCCATCTCATGACCGTAAGATCATGACCTGAGCTGACATCAAGAGTCTGGTCAACCAACTGAGCCACTCAGGTGCCCCAAATAAGGTATTATTTGTTTATGTATAGGACAATGACCTGGTTGATACTTTTCATGTTTTTACAAGTATGCTTTCTTTGACACGATACCTGAATTACTTCTGGTGTTGGGAGTGGGCCATCATAAAAGTCTTAAATATTAGTAGGACCGCTTCTACCACTGAGCAAGCCTATAGAGAGAGAAAGAGTGCAGCCAAGCTGCTGTTCCCAGCTGAGACCTGGACAGGAAGCCATGATTCAGAGAGAGCAAATTTTAATAATTATTTCAATACGATGGTGGTGGCATCCAGCATCTACTGGCATCAGTTCTAAGTGTGGTTTCAGTGTCCAGTATCAGCATTAGCTACACCCTAACCAGGCTCTTCCATTGGCATGTCCCTGTCTGTGTTTCCAGCTGTCTAGTTTCCACTGGATTCCTAGACTTTCCTTTAGCTGTTATTTTTTGAAACATGGTTCTCAAATTTTTTTTTAAAGATTTTATTTATTTATTTGACAGAGAGATCACAAGTAGACAGAGAGGCAGGCAGAGAGAGAGAGAGAGGAGGAAGCAGGCTTCTTGCTGAGCAGAGAGCCCGATGTGGGACTTGATCCCAGGACCCTGAGATCATGACCTGAGCCGAAGGCAGCGGCTTAACCCACTGAGCCACCCAGGCGCCCCTTGAAACATGGTTCTTAGCTTTGTATTATTTCAGCATGCAACCTGAAAACCTTCTGCTTAAATTAAAACAATTATACACCTTTTATTTATCACCAATATGTTGACTGGTTAGATATTATAGGTGTGCAAATAATTTCTTCTAGTAGAAAATACATATTTAGTGAGATGGTTGATTGTATGCTACATAGTTTACCACGGAAGAAGTCTAAGGCTTGAAATGAAGTATATTAAAAAAAACAAAACAAAACAAAACAAAACAAAAAAACCCTGACAAATAAGAAGAAGGGATATTGAAATTCTTACAAGGGAACATCAGATCAATGAAACAGCAGTCCACATCTATGTTACTGAAGCATGAAACAGGAAAATACTGCAATGAGAAAGTGTTTAAAGCCAGTAGGCCTATAAAACCTAACACAGAAACTGAAAAGGGAAAACCTGAGGGTAAAACACACAGGAGCCTTGAAATTGAAACTGAAGGAGACAACCCAAAGGCAACATTCACTGGAGCCTGGATGATCAGTCTGAAGGAATACAGACAGCCTAAGGGCAAAAATGCCTTCAGCCCCAACAGTGAGTTTGAAAGGATCCCTTCAGGGTAAGACTCATTCTCATTCTAACAGTAAGTTCGTATGGACCCAGTTTAGGGGCAGCATGCTTAATGCCCTGGAACTGAAAAAAGTAAGCACTTAACTAGGGGCACCTGCATTTTTTATAAAATGATAATGAGTCTGATTCATAAGAACTGGGACTTAGCAAGCATTTAAATGTGCATCTTTGAGCTTATGAGAACATTAAACAAAGAAAGACAAAAAGAGGAAATGGGATTGGCGGGGAGTAAGTAGCATATATTGATAAAACCTGTACTGGGTATAACACTATGACCAAGAGCCAATATGCAGATTTCTTCAGTCAGTTCATAGTAATACTTACTGACTGATCTATTTTCATATTGTAAAAGATATTTAGGAAGTCAGCATGAATTATACTCTGATAATTGATCTCTTTCCCATTTAGAGGAATAACATAAAATTGGTATACATTAAAATTAGTTTCGTAGAACAGTAAAATTCCAATACTCTGCTCTTAAGCAATAAACATCTTGAATATGACACACTGACAAGTATGAGCTATATTAAAACAATTTTATTGACATTTAGAGTCATATTTAATCTCCCTGAAACGATCACCAGCCACACACCTTAATATGGTTAATAAGTAAGACTGTCTACATTAGTGATTCTCAAAATGTCCTCACAGATCAGCAATACTGGGATCACCAAGGAATTTGTGGATAATGTAAATTCAAGGCCTCAGCTCAGATGTTTTGAATTTTGGGAATGGGGCCCAGCTTATGCGTTTAATAAGCCTTCCAAGTGATTGTTATTTAAGGTTAAGTGTTTGAATTATGGGTCTACCTTATTATTAGCATGACTACTACTCCAGAAATTTTTAGATCAGAAAATGAACTCGCAAATAACTTTGTTTGTTTCAGGAACTTCCTAAGACATCTGAGCAATAAACTACACAATGACCCCTCATATGAGTTATATTTTCTAAGAAAAATAGATATTCAACCAGGCTGATCCAAATGACCATCTACTCTTAAGGCTTCCTTCAAAACAATTACAAATATGCCACCCCTTGAACTCTGCATTTCCAGGCCATGAGGGTCTGTCTCAGTGTTAGTTCTTACACCCTCCCCGCTAAATTCCAAATTTTTGCAATTATTTTTTTCTGAATGCTGTAATTATACGAAAAAATTACATTTATAGTTTCCACTGGGGGATTTTGCATAAGAACAAAATTATTCAATTGAGAGACACCTTAAAATGAAAGAAAACAAACTTCCAATACTTTTGTTTGATTGATTGATTTTTATTATTGAAATAAAGAAATTTTCCCAAAAGCTGAAGATCCAAGATTGCTTCTTTAATATATTTCTTGGCCAAGGCAAACAAAAACATGGGAAAAATAGACACTCTCACATAGATCCTCCCACCTCAAATTAAGCCTAATGGCTTTATTTTACTAGTCTTCTTCCATCATTCTATGCTCCTTACTTCCTGGCTGCTCCTACTCCTTTTTCTGTCCTGTTCCCCTTTTCTTATGACCGACTGAAAATAAGTTCAATGCCATGTTATAGAAACTGCCTCCAAAAACCCTTATGGAAAAAATTCCCAAAGTCTAAACAAGACAAAGAGAAATTTAGATAATTACTTAGAATAACTTCAGGAACATATAGTCTGTGATTCTCACATCTATATCAATAGTTCATATGTTAGTGGAAACTGCAGATGTAAAAAAGGAAAAACTAAAATTGAAAAGTAGAACGAAAAGGTCTTGGGAATGACTTAAAGGACCACAGACTGCACATGAACCCAAAAGGGTTTAGAAAAAATATACTTGTTTGGCATAGTCTTTTAGCAGTAATCCTAAATTGTTTCCTATGAAAATAGATTGAATTTGACTTCAGGCTGTAAATAATTAGTTCACTAGAGAATTAAAAAATAGGATTGTTGAAAAGTTTACACAGATAGGAGTAGATTTGAAGTACATGTGAATCCAGCTCTTTTCCTCACTTTTTGTGAATAACTGTAAGCCAAAATAGATGAAGTAGTAATACATAGCAAATTTGTTTTACGCATTTTCTCTTATAAATCATTTTGCTGAATGGCTGTATTGAAACATAAGGGGTTGTGGATGTGCAGAGAGGTACTCTCTCTCTAAAAGAAAAAAAAAATAAAAGGGAATTTGTTAGCTTTTTAATTAAAACTTCGAACAAGTATCCATTTTACTCAACAGAGTCCATCCACTCAAACTAAATATGTTTTATGTTATACATGTGTATATCTGTACATTTATATGCATGTACATATATAAATGTGTATATATATTTAATATGTAATATATACACAATACTATATTCCTATATGTGTAACCATACAAACCCAGTTTTGTCTGTCCCCTCAATATCATACATTTCTTTCGGCCATGCTAAACCACTCTTTGCAGTTTCACAATTGCCTTAGCAGGATTGCTTTTGCAAAACTCTGTACCTTTGTTTACGGCATTTTCTCTACTGAACTTTCTCCAATCTCCAACGGTCAAAATTCATTTCATTCTTTAAGACTACTTTTTAAGGGGGCACCTGAGTGGCTCAGTGGGTTAAAGCCTCTGCCTTCAGCTTAGGTCGTGATCCCAGGGTCCTGGGATCGAGCCCCGCATCCGGCTCTCTGCACAGTGGGGAGCCTGCTTCCACTTCTCTCTCTGCCTGCCTCTCAGCCTACTTGTGATCTCTGTCAAATAAATAAATAAAATCTTTGAAAAAAAAAAAGACTACTTTATAAGACTTTTTTTTTTTTTTTTTTTTTTTTTTAACAGAAGGACAGCGAGAGAGGTAACACAAGCAGGAGGAGTGGGAGAGGGAGAAGCAGGCTTCCTGCTGAACAGGGAGCCTGACTGAGGGCTTCATCCCAGGACCCTGGGATCATGACCTAAGCGGAAGGCAGAAGGCTAAGGACTGAACCACCCAGGGCCCCCAAGACTACTTTCAAAAGCTCTTTTCCAATTAACACTCCTAGTCACAATAAATTGTTCTTTTACTATCCTGTGGGTAGTTTTATCATCTGTTCACTGTGGGTTTTGAATGGTAGAGTTTCTTGAGTATCTGTATACACTCCAGCACCTCCCCGCAATTAATGACACAGTAAATTTCAATAAATGAATGAATAAAGAGTAAATGGATTGACTGATAACTAATCATTTGTATAAAGTTTTCCTTCTTTCCTTCATTAGATGATAAGTAAGTGATTCTTTGAGCAAATATTTTACTTCCTTTGTAATGACTTCCTCACAATACACAGTGAAATGCTCTCAACACAGTGGGTAATCAATACCCGCTGTTGACTGTTGAAGTAAAATAAATTTACAGAAATAAACCAGGCTTGTTCCTAGTAATGCAACTCCCCTTGGTGATTTTTGGCATGCTAAATGAAATCACCACAGGAACGTTTATAAATGATATACTGAATATTCCAAACGAATGTCATACTTCCAGATATATCACCATTGACTGTAGCCATTATCGATACTGAAAATTAAGTAAGTCTCAAAAGGGAAAAAGTTCTGGATGGCTTTAATGATTCCACAATTTGTCTCTTTCTCTTTGGGACCAAGTACTCTGATGTCATTATGCTGAATTACATGAAATTGTACAATTAGAAATGCCTTTCTTCAAATACTTTATAAAAAGGAGGTTTTGCTAATAGATCTGACTTATTAGTAAGAATAATATGATACAGGAGAAAAGTACACAGGTGTCCTAAAATGCTAATATGGTTAAAGTTAGGAACTCGTTATTTTGGTATGTTTTCAATGGCTGTTTTAGTTTATCCTCCTATAATTGCTTTGGTCATGTTAAGTGATATTCTGAGCCTGAGGTATGACATAACTTGAATATTATGCAATATGAATATGCATGCATGATAATTATATACATGCAAACACATATGTGTTTACACATGCATGATACATGTGTGTTTATGTAATATTACCATACATGTGTAGGTTAATAATTGTTATACACTGAGATTCATTTAAGGGAGCAAACTATGATGTAAAAAGTGTTGAATGAATATATTACATTCAAAAAGCATTATTTAATGTAAAAATATATTTATTTTTAATTCCAAGATTATTTCTTGAGAAAGGAATGAAAATTTTTAAACTCTGAGATACCCTTCAAGTTTACAAATTGCTAAATATACGCAAAGCACTAAAATAGTAACCAGGCACCTAACACTTAAAAAAGTATTAGGTTACCATTAAGGAGCCTATTTTTCACTAAAAATAACATACCTATCTTAAGCCAAATATATAGATATGTATGTATGTGTGTGTGTGTGTATATATATAGATATGTGTGTGTGTGTGTGTGTGTGTATTGTACTACACTTGGATTTATTTTTTCCATTTAAAAATAAATCTTTATGTTTCCTATGTATGGCTTTCTAATTCTCGTTTTTTTATTTGAAATATTAATTCTGATATAGGAGAACTCCTTATGAAAAATACCAATAGCTGAGTTATTCTAAATAAAGAATATAACATTCTCCACCAAATTATTATACAAATGCTCATATATTTCAAATAATAAAAATATTATAAATTTATGTTCCACCTTTCTTCTGCACTTTCTTAAAAATAAAAACAAAATCCATAAATTGCTTTCATTTGTGTTTCCAATTATATTCTCTAAAATGCATATGCTTTTCATGTTTTCATTTTCTACTTTTTTTCCTACTAAAGTGTCAGTCAGTACATCTCATTGGGGAAATTTGACTATTTTGTTTGCCAGTAATTCTCCATACTGAAGAATTATGGAAGTAATCACATTGTGAAAGAATGTGTTTCTACTAGCTCAACTGCAATGGTCCCCAGATTTTCAATTTACAAGTTTTAAATGAATGGCTGCTTACTCTGCTATACAACAAAAGGTAGTTATCATAGAAACTAATTCATTGCATAATACTCTCACCATCAACTAGATTCACAACATCAGCCACTCTTTGGAAATAAAATAAGTAATAGAACAAGCGAGACTTTATTATTTCCTTTTGAAAATAGGAAACTGGAAATAGGATCAGAGTCATATAGGGTCGTGACAAAATGAAAATATAAAATCTTTGAGTTTCAGTCTTTTTTTATCAGTGTTATTTAAATAACTGATGATATGGATATAGCGAGATATGTTTATATGGAATTATATATACTGGGACTTGAAGAAAACTGTTATTAGTTTGTCTCTGTTCTTTCACTTTCTATTCTTTACTTGAGGTTTTGTGTGTGTGTGTGTGTGTGTTTGTGTGTGTGTATGTGTTTTAATGTGTTTCATGTAAGTGTTCACCCTGCAATGATGAATAAATTTTGAATACACTTCTGGAGTAACTGGCCCATGAAGGAATCAGGGTGACCACAAACTGTAGTCAGGAAAGGAGAATAAGTCCATTTATGTCGTATTTCAAAAGGTGGCAAGAGAATTTCTGTGAAAATCTGATATCTCATGCATTTACTTTTCTGTTTTACTTCTCTATGTAGCTCAGGTAAATATGCAAATAAAGTTAAGTCAATTGTGCAAAGCCACCTTCAATTTACTAAGTAATTCAGGTCATTACAGATGAGGAAAATGAGGCAAAGAGAATATAACGTATTCAAGTGGAAGCACTGAATTTTGAACCCACGTGATTTGGCTGCAACATTACTATTGTTAACCAGTATCTTCCAATACATAGAGCCGTTGTGGTACATGCTATCACGTGTTTCTGAAATTTCTTCCAGAAAGGGGAGGGAGATAGATTAAAGCAGCAGCAGCAGAAGCAGCAGCAAAATTACAATTTACCATGCATTTACATAAAATTAGCAGTGTTTGCAAAAAAGGTATTATAGGCTTTCAGTTCAACTTTGTACAGTATAAGCATACTAAGGAAGATGGTAGGATGAGGCACTTCTTGTGAATTTCAGCGGACTAGAAACCATCTTTGCCTACTGCCACAGTGGCACTACTGATTTCATTAAATTCCTTTTGAATTCCTTTTACAATGTTACAGAATTTTATGATGTATCAGAAACTGGCTTTGCCAGTTTATTAATTGGCATTAATAAGAATTAATAAGAAATTTAATAAGAAACTGGCTTTGCCAAACTGAAGGTGCAGAAGAGTGTAGTCTTTTAAGAGTTGACAAACTGAAAATTTCATGGATATATTAGAACTTAGAAAGGAGACAACAAAACACAAAGTGTTAGCCATATGAATAATCAATTTGTATCTTTTTCTTTGAGAGAGAAAGCATGTGCATGCACACATTGTGGAGGGGCAAAGGCAGAGGGAGAGATAGAATCTCAAGTAGGCTCCATGCCCAGCATGGAGCCCCATGCAGGGTCGATCCCACAACCCTCAGATCATGGCATGAGCTGAAATCAAGAGTCGGACACTTACCCGACTGAGCTACCCAGGTGCCCTTCTATCTGCTTTTGTCTGGTAACTTATGCCATAACTAATTAATATGAAAATATTTGAATAAAGTTCTTGGGTAAGATTTTTATTTTGTAAACACTTAAAAGGAATGATTCCTGAAAATCTGAGGAAAAAAGTGAATCATTTTGATACTGATTTTGTTTAATATTGTTGAATATGCTTTTTGTTTTATTTGAAATAACTGGATATCCTAACAGTGTGACACCAGCACAGCTCATAATATAGCATTTGGATTAAGATACCCCTGTTCTGCCTTAGGTTATATAGTAGTATCTGAGCTTTCTTAGAGCAGATCTTAAAGTCACTCCATTGATTTAGTGTCTTGGGTCACCTTCAATTTTATCTGTAAACTGACATCAGTAGTCTGATTTACTATCATTTTAAGACTTTGTATATGCACTGACTGTGAAACCTTCTGGGCAAAATGTAAGGAAAAGAGAGAGTTATCCCAAAATGCTTTAAATAAAGTGTCATGATATTATTTTAAGCTTTACAACTGTGTATGTCTGTGAAACAGCTTGTTTTATTTCCAGTTATTTGGAAAAATGAAATATGCTGGGTTTTTTTTTCCTATGAAACGGCATGAAAAATAATTAACTTTCAATTCACATTTTACAAATATGTTAGATACATTTGACATAACTGCACAAATCATGTGCAAGTCCCATAAGCTGTACTCTTTCACAAGTACAAATAAATTTTTCCAAGTATTTAAAATTTAAATAATTGTATGAAAATATATCTCAAAGCTGCGATGTTTTGCAAAGAAGAAATAGAACATTGTTTGTGTATAAGCTATGAAAATAGTCTGTGCCACAATTTGCATTGCTGCCTATTAAGAACTTTCTGATTATAAGGGTAAAATCTCACAAAGTCAAAAGCTGAACAGCTGATCTATTGAGAACAAGTTATTTTCATTGCTTAGATGGCTGAATTTCTTGATTAGCTTCTACTGGATTAATTGTTAGAAACTGATGTACCCATGATCAATATTAAAAAAAAAATATGTACCTTTGGAACTTTGGAGCTTTTAGAAAACTGTGAAATTACCGATTTTTCTTATACATAATTTTACAATTTATATATCACTATTGTAATCTAAATATCCTTATTCTGAAAGACACATACAAAACACACAAACCCCGGTTTTTGTTTGTTTTTTGCCAAGACTAAAGGATAAAAATCAGTCTCATGTATTACCATTTCTTTATAGTGATAATTTTATTACATCTTTGTTTTACTCATGTAGGAAGAACAAATTAGAGTAGAAGACTGGAATAGAACAGGCTATGAAAAAAAGTAAGTCCTTAGTAAGTATTAGCTGTTATTATTGATATCAATTCCTTTCAGGTTTCAAGTACACTGAAAAAATTTTAAATTCACTCATATTTTTCTTGCCGTGGTTAATCATTTAAAAATACATAATGATTGAAAAATTTAGAGATATTAACACAATTCTCCTACATTGTCCCATTTATCATCAGAACATCAAGATAGCTCAGATAGTAATAATATAAACTATAGTATGTATACTATATATATAGTACCTCCCTTCTCTCTCCATATGGGTGGGACAGAGAGAGAGACAGAGAAAGAGAGAGAGAAAGGGAGAGAGAGAACAGACAGGCTACTCTGGGTGTCACTCTGAATCAATGTTAGAAATTCAGATCTTTAGTAGTTTGAACCTAAATTTTAATATTTTTCTGCCTTTGAATATTTTTAAAATATTTTTTGAATCTTTGAATATTTTTTTCTTGCCTTTCTTCTTTTTTTTATGGCTTAGAGAAGTGGGAGTAGAATAACATAAATGTTAATAATATTTAATATTACATTTTACATTAAAGAATTAAATGCTAACTATATTTTAGCTACTTTCTAAAATAGCATTCTCCCTGTAGTCTATTTTCATTTATATTTAAATTTCTCAAGATCCATAGCTCCCTTTGGTGTCAAGCCCCACATCATTTAAGCTAGACTCTTTCCATTCTTCAACAGAGGTCTCTCCTTGAAACCTGAATTATTTTTTCATTTACAGCAAATGACCATTCCTTAATTATAAAGCATTATACTTTTTTATTCTTCTTTTGCTAAATATATCAAATCTGATGTTTGGATAGTATACTTTCTAATTATTCTAATATGATAGAACTGGTACTCCATGAAATATAAGTTGTTGTTCTGAAAATTCAAGGCCTAGAAGGGCTCATTTCTTATTAAGTTTTGTGTTCTCATTGAATAAACAAGAAATGAGAAAGAGAGTTTTAGATTTGAGAAACTTAATTTAAGTTAAAACAAAGTTACGTTTCTTTTTTTTTTTTTTTCAAAGTTACGTTTCTTTCTCTTCTTAGATTTGGTTCAGTTTTTCCCAAATTGCTCATTATTATTATTATCATATTATCTGGAAGGGCATTAATTACATTTTGCAGTTTTATTTTTTTTAATTTATAGTAAGTTCTCAAATTGTGACTAAAGAAATGTTAATATTAAATATTTCAGATTTGTGATAGCTCTTTTTTTCTTTACCATAAAAGGCACCTCAATGCATATATAATATCTCTATATATGGATCAGCCAACCCATTTAAATAATGGATATTGTAGGGTGCTTAGGTGGCTCAGTTGGTTAAGTGTCTACCTTCCACTCAGGTCATGATTCCAGAGTCCTGGAATTGACCCCCACCTTGGGCTCCTCTGCTCTGTGGGGAGTCTCCTTCTCCCTCTCCCTCTTTTTCTCTCTCTCAAATAAATAAAATCTTAAAAAAAAAAAGAAGTGCAGTTAATCGCTAAACATAAAGCCTAAAATAATGACACCAAATATTTTATATTATCAGGATTATGCTAATTAATCAGGCTGGTACAATATTCATTTTATATCTTATATAAGGTATATAATTATTTTCATGATAAACTTTTGCTATAGGAATGTTTTTCAAGTCTAATAATTTCTTATGCCTTCAGTTTTTGAGAGTTTTCATAGTACTTGGAATTAAAAAAATATATATATATACACAAACACACACATATATACACAAAATAGTTTTGGTTCTAGTTATCAAATTATATCTTCTTATTTTCTCTCAAAATTTACATATATTTGTGTCCTACTTAATCACCTTTCAACTTTTTCTTCAGTAATTTTCCTTAATTGTGCCTTGGTAATGGTAGCCCAATGTTTCCAAATTTCCATCCGTCAGCTACTGAGCAAATACCTGCTGGCTTATTTTTCTTATCAAATTGATTTTATACCTTTTGAAACTATGAAATCAAATGCAGGCTGAATCCCTCACCACAGTGACATCTTAAAAAATGCATTGCCTCAAATTGCTGAACAAATTACAATGGGTACAGGAAATTTACTTGAGTTTTTTTCTTGATATTCTGAGATGCTATGTATTTTTTAACATAGAAATCTCTGACTGGTTTTCATAGAAGTTTTAGGATGCCATGAAACATTCCTTTTAAATATTTGGTAGAGTACTGCTGATTTCTCTGGGCCCACTATTTCTTAGCACAAGGACCACAGAAGCTAATTTATCAATTGGTTTCTTTTCTGCTTTTGGATGCAGTGCTCTGCAGCAAGTGTACACATTAACTCATCCTTTCTCTTATTGGGTAACTGCTCACCATTCTGTAAAATCTCAGAGATGAGAAGATAACTTTACTTGTGCACCTTGGAATTTTTGTGATTCTAGTTAGTGTTTTTGTCTTTGACAGCTGCAAATTCTCTTTTTCCCTAATTTCAAAAAGAATTCTTGGTCTTCCACTTGATTTTTACTTTCAGTGTTTTCTACTGAGGCAGAAAGAATACGATGAACAGCAGCTTGGCTTTTCTGAGTTTATCTAGTCATGAAAAAAAAATCAGAATGTGAAGCCTTTATGCAGTTCAATAGCATTTCTTATTGGTGACACAGACTTCTTGTTTGGAAGAAACTGGTCCAAAGAATGTTATTTTAGGATAAAGAAGAAAGAAGCACAAGGCATAAATACAGTTAAATATAGTTAATGAGCTGAAAAGCTTGTAAATGCCTTTAGCTTTTTGGGATTGAATGCTTTAGGATTTTCCTTCTTTTCTTTTATTCTCCTAAAATATATTTACTACTCTTTTTTATTGCCAATGTTTTAATGACCTTATGACATTGAGTTTATGAGCTCAATTATTAATCTGATTACCAAAATACACACCAGAATAGGAAAAAAAACATTATTTTTAAACTATTATTTTTAAGAGCATGGTAATTATACTTTATTTTATTTTTTTAAGTTTTTATTTAAATTCCAGTTAGTTAACATACAGTGTAATACTAGGTTTCAGGTGTACAATATAGTGACTTAACACTTCCATACATTACCCAGTGCTGATCACAAGTGCACCCTTTAATCCCCATCACCCTTTACCCATTCCCCCACTCACCTCCCCTCTGATAACCATCAGTTTGTTTTCTGTAGTTGAGAGTCTGTTTCTTGGTTTGCCTCTCTTTCTCTCTCTCTCTCTCTCTTTTGCCTTTGTTCATTTGTTTCTCAAATTCCACATTATGCTTTATTTTAAACTAGGTACCAAAAAAGTTATTTAAGAACGTTTTAAAAAACTATATATTGAAAAGATACAAGAAAAAAAAGATACAAGATCAGCTTTTAGTTAATTATTTATTCTTTTGTTTAAGATTTTATTGATTGATGGAGAAAGAGAGAACACAAGCAGGGGGAAGAGAGTGGGAGAGGGAGAAGCACGCTCCTCACTTAGCAGGGAGCCCACTGCAGGGCTTTATCCTGGGCCCTGGCAAACAACCTGAGCCAAAGGCAGACACTTAACTGAGCCACCCGGGAACCCCTAATTATTGATTTCTCTTTTTTAAAGGTTTATTTATTTATTTGTTTGACAGAGAGAGAGAGAGAGAGATCACAAGTAGGCAGGCAGAGAGAGGGAAGCAGGCTCCCCACTGAGCAGAGAGCCCGATGCGGGGCTCGATCCCAGGATCCTGGAATCATGACCTGAGCTGAAGGCAGAGTTTAACCCACTGAGCTCCCCAGGCACCCCTAATTATTTATTCTTATACTAACTTTGGTATCTGGTTAGAAATCTATGACACTTTAGCCAGTTATTAATTTGTTCAATTGAAATGGAATTTTATATGATAACTAGAACTAAGAATTAAGTTTACAATTTATTTTAGTTATAGCTGGGTCATTTTACTTAGCGCTACTTGTGATTTGATTCAATGGTGAAATTCAAACATAGTGTATGGTATATCACCATTCATCATAAAATATTCCTTTTCATTATAAATCATCTTATAATTAAAAAATAATTTTAGGGGCACCTGGGTGGCTCAGTGGGTTAAAGCCTCTGCCTTCAGCTCAGGTCATGATCCCAGGGTCCTGGGATAGAGCCCCACATTGGGCTCCCTGCTCAGCAGGGAGCCTACTTCCTCCTCTCTCTCTCTGCCTGCCTCTCTGCCTACTTGTGATCTCTGTCAAATAAATAAATAAAATCTTTAAAAAAAATAATTTTAAAAAGTCTAGAGATGTTATTATAGTGACAGATTCCCTGAGCCAGTGCTGGGTAAGATTTAGAAGGTTCATTTGAGTATGAGAAGTTTAATTTATACAGAATTTTTTCTTTGCTTGAAGCCTTTTCTGCTTTACCCAAATAGAACTGTTTTCTCTTTTTCATACCCCCACTTGATCTGCTGCATGCAGTGGAGGGGAAAGAAAATGTTGTTATTTATATAAATATCTCTCACTTTTCACAATGTGCATTTTATTTCCTAGAAAACTGAACAATGACTCAACACATTTTTAATTGACTTCTTGTTGCTATTTGTTTCTAGGTTTCAGTTAGAATGTCCAGGGAGTAAGAAAAAAATGAACTCAATGGAGTTAAGTTGGGGATAGGTAGTAACATAAGATTAAGAAATGTTTTATAAACATAAGAGACTGTTCAAAATATGGAGAGATAGACATTCTAAAAACACTGTTGGTGGGAGTGCTAACGAGAACCAACCCTGTGGAGAGCAATTTGACAGTAAAACCAAAATTTTAAAAGCACATTCTCAATGACTTGGCAATTTTACTTCTAGGTCTACTTTTCCTTATATAAAAATACATATATAAGAATTTTTATTTCACATTTTACTTTACATATAAAAATTGATTGATAAAAAATTTTAAGATGATTATATCTTTACCATGAAATAGTCCACAGATTTCAAAAAACATTTTTTAAAAGATTTTATTTATTTATTTGACAGAGAGAGAGAAAGCACAAGAAAGGGGAGTGGCAGGTAGGGGGAGCGGCAGGCAGGGGGAGAGGGAAAAGCAGGCTCTCCTCAAAGCAGGGAGAAGGATGCGGGACTTTATCCTAGGGCCCTGGGACCATGACCTAAGCCCAAGGCAGACACTTAATCACCTGAGCCACCCAGTCCCCTACAGTCTTCAAAAATTATATATATACCTTTTGAATTATTATGTAGACACCCAAAATTATTTTAAGAAAAAAACTAAAGATACAACATTTTCTGGAAGGATGCATGGACCAAAGCCTGTTGAAGATGGCTACTTCTGAAGGGTAGAAGTAGAAGAAACTTCAGGGCAGAGATTCAGCCCTCTTTATATTATTTTTATACTGTTCGTTGTCAATTCAATGTTAGGATAAAACAAAGAGATGATGACAACAGTATTCATTTGGTTAAGATTCTCACTTGTGCTAGCTGCTTTGTGGTTATCAGGCTGACAAAATCCCAACAGAGCAAATCATTGAAATCTCACCAAAAGTATCTCAGAATTATATTAAAAGTCAATCTTAGCATTCCATTCTTTATCAATGAATGGTTTGGGGAAAAAAGTTATAATTTTCTTTTGTTATTGGAAAGTAATTCCTCTAAAAAAAAATGCTTCTTTAGATTACTCCTTCAAACGATGTATTATTTACCTAGGAGAAAAGCTAGACAAGAAGATATATTTATTTGTTATTTGAGTTTTCCTTTTCTTCATGAGAAAACATGAGTTACCCTAATGTGTTTGAAATTAAAGGCTAAAGAAACTAATAGAGTAATTTCTTCATATAAAAAATAAATTGAACTCAGACCATTTACCTAAACATTAACTAAAGACAAACATTTAGCCAAATAAAGATTACATTTAGAAAAGGTAGCTAATTTGAAAATAAATCAAGACAGTTGTCTTAACTTTAAAACGTCTACTGAAGTTCTCATATGTAGGAAACATTTGATTATGCAGAATACCTAAAGAAGAGAAGTAATGAGAATGAGAACACTGTCATTTCTTTCTCCTAAATTAATATTTATGAAAGCAACTATATATTTTTGAATAAATGGCATTTCAATATGCAATCTGGCAAAATCAACTATGCATTTATATCTAAAGCCTTATCTTATAAGACAAATACATGCAGAAAAGATAAAAAGACACCTTTGCTTCAGGTGAAATAGCAACTCTGGTCATTTTATTTTTTTAAGTACTTCATGTAATGAATACTTATTTAACAACTTCCTCATAGAACAGTGTAAAATTCCTTTCTACCAGCTCCCTCTCCTGTCAGCTTTGTGGCTTTCTCCACCTTCCTTTCTTCCTCAATAACCAGTATAGTCTTATCACACTTTTTTTGAAAGAAATTATTTTTCTTGTGAGTTTTGTTTCTTCCAATTTTTTTTTACTGTATTAAATTTTCTGCAATTATAAAGTAACTGGTAAATATTTGAGGAAGATTTTGATTGTACATGTACAAAGCATCAATATATATATAAAGTTGCATATAATTCACCATATTAATCATAAAATGTGCTTACTTAATAACTTTATTGCCATAATAGACAAGCCAAAATATTATATCTAAACATTACTCATAGGAAAAAAATCTGTAAAATGTTTGCAAACTGAAATGAAATCTTTTTATGTTTCCTGTAAAACCTATTGACAATTTACAATTTAAAAGATTATAGTTTTTATTTGTTCTGATGAGTTTGTGTTTGCAGCATGAGCCACTTTCAAAAATTATTTTTTAAGTAACAAAACATGCAATAAACATGAAAGAAGAAAATAATCCGAGGAACTTACTATTTTCAAATGAATATATCTATAGCATTTTGCAATTGCATGGTACTCAAAAAGAATAGCTGAACATCTCTTCTCCTACCAAAATATAATCGGTGCTCTAAATAATTCTGTACAAGGACATTAGAGACTTCTTTTGTCAGACAAAGCAAAACACAATATAATAAAAAGGCCCAAAACAGGAAATCTCTTTAAATATGTGTAAGTAAAATAAGACCATGAAAAGATAAGAAACATTTCATTATCATTAAATTTACAAGCTTGTGCTAATAAAATATGTGATTTTCCTTATATTCGGAAAACTGGACTGATTGTACTTATGTGTATTTATACTAGATTCCAATGACTTTTGTCCCTTTGTGTATTTCTTGAACCTAAGCACTAAAAAAAAATGGAAGCAAACATACCTAAATATATGAAGGAAATGATTTTGACTCCTAAATCCACACAGTTTCATTTCCTTCTTACAAAAAAAACCCCTGTAAAATAGTAATTAATATCATTATTTTACAAAGAAAGAAGCGGAAGCTTGGAAAGGTTCTTGGGTTGCTCTGGGAAACACTGGGAAGCTGCTGAATCAGAATGAAATCTGAGTAGTAGTAACAAGTCCAGGCTCTTTCCAAGGCCTCCCCAGATGTTGTGAATGGGATCTCTTGTCTCATTATCTCTGTTTGGTGGAATCTATCCTAGACTTAGCTGTCAATACCAACAATTCTGTTACTTTCCATTTTATTCCCTTATCAAAATCTCGCAACACACAAGATCATTGAATTACTGTGGATTAACCCCCCATCACAGAGACAATCCTTTATGTTTATTGATTTTAACTCTCTTGCTTAAGAGATTAATAAACTGAGGAATTGACTTTCCCAAGTCACAGTTAGGGGCAAAACTGGGGCTGAACCTCATTTTAAATGCTATCTAATCTTGAAATGAACTAATTATCATCTTGGTTTTGATAGATCCCAATTCTTAATGTGTCTCTCAGAATCCTTTACATCTCATTTGATATATTTTAACTTCTCTCTTTGCATTAGAAAGATTTTTCTTTTTTTAAAAGATTTTATTTAATTTGACAGACAGAGATCGCTAGTAGGTAGAGAGGCAGATGGAGGGGAGGGAAGCAGGCTCCCCGCTGAGCAGAGAGCCCCATGTAGGGCTCAATCCCAGGACCCTGGGATCATGACCTGAGCTGAAGGCAGAGGCTTTAACCCACTGAGACACCCAGGTGCCCCTAGAAAGTTTTTCTTTACCTCAATTTATTTTCCTGCTTCCTTCTATACATCTATCTCACTTCTGCTTCCCTCCCCGCCAACTGAAAAGGGTCTTTGCCAATTCATAATTGAAACTTCCTTCAAGTCTTAGTACTTCTCATTTTGTCTAGGGGAATCAGTTTAATCCATCCCTAAAATGACTATTTTTGTTCCTCCAATGTCTTCAGAATGTTTGACCAATATCAATAATTATGGCTACTAGTACATTTTCTTAAGTTTCTTATCAAGTTGTTTTAGGACTGACAATTTTCCACCTCTTCGTTGTCTGAGATGAAATCTCTCACTTCCTTTGGATTGCCAGAAATAAGTGGCACTGTGTACACTAATTTTGTAAGGAATGCTCTTCTAAGTAAATTAATAAAAAAGAAGATACACAAAATAATTTTTCAATGCCCACAATCTATACATTTCAGTGTTGCTTTTCACAATCAGGACAGCATTGTGCCTCATATAAAAATAGAATATTTTGGTAGACAGATAACTTATATCTTACAATACATATTGAGTGAAAACAAATTTTCTTCCCAAACTTATGTTGTTGTAGTTTCTAACACTGACATTTTTGTCATTGAAAAGTGTGTTGTTTTTCTTATATAATAATATTATCAAAACTGCATGACATTGATTATCTTAATTTTGCATGTAAAGAAAGGTTAAGGAACTCTTCCAAGATTAAACAGCTAACAAGTTGTGAAACCATGACTGAGCCCTACAATTCAAATACCAAATCTCCTAATGAATACTGTTCCTCCTATATTAGATATTTTGTTATAATGATCAAAATAGTGTTTAAAAACATGTTTTCTACTGCTCTGGTGCTACTAATATTACTATTACTATCAGAAGGGGCTATGTAAGTAAAGCTGCATTAGCTTTGCAGTTAATCCAACCCCATAAGATAAGCTTTACAGCACCATTAATATTCTATACTTAATAACTGAAAGAAATCAAGCTAATTTATAATCACATATAAGAAAGGTATCTTTTCAAAGCATTGAAGCAAACCACCTTCATTTTACCTCACATTCAACTGTATCATCATGAGATCTTTCTAAGATACTAAAGTTAGCACTATAATGAGATGTAGAAAAACACAGCATTCATTTAAAGTGGTTAGGTGAGTCTTGGAATCAAAGTTACTTCAAAATAACTTAGGCAGTAGGAAGTAAATGCAGCAATTAAAGAACCAAGGCTAGCATGAAATACTCCAAGCTGGAAAGACTCAGTAGGAGAAAACTAACAGCAGTCTCCAAAAGAACATTTTGAACATTTGCATCTTAGCTTTATATAACTTTATCACTGCACATTTCACATTGAATTACATTCACCCTATGTGCTTATTTTCTCCTCCAGCTCATAAACTATTTATCCCCCTTTATATTCTTACTTAACTACAACTGCACACACTAGACCATTTGAGTGCATGAAGTAATGCAGACATGGCTTTAAACGTGAAGAAATGACTTTTTATTAATGCAACTTTTTGAGGTATATACTAACAAGACCACCTTAAAAAAAGGAAAACAAACAAATACAGTCAAAACTTTTTTAAACACAGTCAACAAGGTAAATATTCATAAAATCAATTCTGGATCAATTAATTTAAATCTTAAGTAACCGGTCTTTCTTACTAAGGTTATTATTTTATGAAAATACTGGAGAAGACAAAGTAAGGTGAAGGTAAGTAAATATCAAAAGTAAAAATTTAAAGAATATTAAGGACCACTTATTTATTGGACTCAGAGAATATATTTTACATTTTCTACTAGTTATTTGCAAATTCTGCATATATGCATAGGGTAAAAAAAAATCAGATTAGACATTAATCGTTTTAGCCATAGTCTTTTACGGCATCTTTATTATACTTGTCACCACTAAATATTCAGTATTTGAAGGAAATGAGAGTCTTAAAATATGAAGTCAGCCCATATTGGACAAACACACAAATTCTCATGTCATATGTAACAATGAAAGGTTTGAGAGATAATGATGTATCAAAAACCCAGCAATGTATAACTGCCTTTCCACTTGAATTGCACTATGATCATTTCATAGTCTATGTTCAGTTCTACCAGATAGTTTTTTTAGCTCATGGTCTATATATCTCAATATTGCTTTCCACAGTTAGGACAGCATTGTGCTTCATACAAAAATAGAATATATTTGTAGACAGACAATTTAAAGCTTATGTCTTATAATACATGTTGGAGTGGAAACTAATTTTCTTCCCAGACTTAATTCTTTAAATAATTATATCACATTATTAAAATTAAACAATAGAACTTTGGTTCAGATATAATGATAGACTAAATACTATTACAGACTCAAGTTTGTTCTGTATTAACTTCCTTTAGTATTATAACAGTAAAACTAGAGATTTTATACAGGTTGATATTTGAATTCTAAAACTCATAAGAATACTTCCAATTTCCAGAGATTCATGTCCTGTTTCGCATTTTATTAAATTCTCCCAAATCATTACTATCTTAAGGAAGCCCACAATTTAAATTTTAACACATTTGCCAATACACAGGAACTTTTACTCACTCTGACTTCTCACTTTCTATTTCATTTTAGTGTCCCATTAAACATGTAATACTGAAAAAACAAAAACAAACAACCCCCCCCAAAACTGCCAATCGAGGAGAAGAAAGTATTAACCACCACCACCAACAATATGGACAGTCCTTTATAGGTATGTAGTGGAAAAATAATTATGTTTCTTTTCTTACTTGAGTTCCTGGATTTCTTAACTGAAACTGTCGAAAATCTCCTATTTAACTGTTGAGTGAACACTATGTTCATTGTGAAAAAGTTTATATCCAGCAATTACGTAGTCTGGATATTCCGTTCTTGGTTAAGAGAATATGGGTATAGCAGTTTCCTATGAGTTAACATATTTCAATTTTAAATTTTCTAATTCTAAAAGACAATGTTTTATAGGTCACCAATAGCAACAAGGAAATTATACATATGATGTCCTAATCCTGATTTGATAGATATAAAAATAATAAGACTTATAAACTATAAAAAGCTCTGACTCAGAAATTTAAAAGAAGAGTTATAGTTCTAATTCTATTTTTTGCATTAAAAATAATGTTGAACAGGTCATTTCACATCTTTATATCTCTGTTTATTACTCTTTGTGATAATATGTGAAAATACAAACTCTGTATGGCTCCTTCCAACACTAAATCATATTATTCTGTCACTTTTTCCTAGGTGTCCTGATAATTTATACTCATGAGATCTGTGGTTATTTTTAATGAGATGGTTATTTTAGGATTAGAAACTAATTCACTAGCTCACATATTGCTATTAGAATACCAGTATTGAATGACAAAGAGTATTAAATTGAATTATGAAGTTTAAAGTTTTAATTCAATTACAAATGATATGGCTTATGAAGTTCCTATCACAAAATATACTCAAAATTAGAAAAAAACTAATGATCACTAACAAATTGTTTTATTAATTTTTGAATACAAGAGATGAAATTATTCTATATCTTTTGGTAAAGAATATGAAGAGGAAAGCTTCAACATAACACAAGAAGGTGAAACACAAAATCTAACAAGATTCAATATAAGAGATTTTTTTAATAATTTCAGAATTATTTGAGGGCCCTTAATTTTTATAGGTGCACAGGCAACAATATCATATTAATGATCATGAAATACAAATTACATAAAAATTTATTTCTAGAAAACAAGAAGTCTTTTTTAAATTCCTACTGTCACTCACCTGTGTCTTCCAATTAGTATTCATCTTAATCACCAAGGATTTAATCTAATTTTGTCATTTCTGAGACTATAAAATACAATAGTATCTCAGCAAAGATAACATAATTCAAAAGTGAATACTTATATAAAGCTGAAATGGGAGACTCTAAGAGAACTAAAATTATATTTGTGTTTGGTTTATATTATATTTGGCTTAGCTTCAGAAATTTTTTATTACTTATAAATAAGAAATTAAATATCTAAGGAAATAAAGATGAAATTTTATATACTTACAAGTAAACTTTTCACCCAATAAATACACATTTTCTACTAGTTTTCTTATAAATACAAACTCCTAAAACTAGTGAAACCTTTCTGAAAATGCATAAAAAATGAATTCTGGAACACTGAAAAGAAATAAAATAAAATGAAAAAAATATGTTTATCGCTCCAAACACATTAAAACTATAATTATCCTGTGATAGTATCTCTCTTAGTAAGAACCCCTTAGTTTTTAGGTTCATAATGAATGTTTCT
The DNA here is from genome assembly GCF_002288905.1 of Enhydra lutris kenyoni. Taxonomy (NCBI): domain Eukaryota; kingdom Metazoa; phylum Chordata; class Mammalia; order Carnivora; family Mustelidae; genus Enhydra; species Enhydra lutris. The sequence goes on from NW_019154121.1 coordinate 2,686,748, forward strand.
GCCAATATTATGATAGGAAGAGAATTTTAATACACCCTTCATCACCTAAGTGATCAACATAATTTCTCTTCCTAAGCTCCCTATGCTATAGTTACTATAGGATCACAATGGGAGATGAAATCATCTTTTGAGCATTTAACAGCTATAAAAATGATAAGCAGCAGATTCCTACCCCAGCCCCATAAAATGTTTATGTATATAATTATACTTTCCCTGTTGATGGTCACAAAAGAGAGTTTTTGATCACTCATAAATAAAAAAACTCAAAAAAACTCATTTCCCTCCTTGCCCAGATATACAATTAATAATTTTGGATAAAGTTTAGACTAGTTACTTTAACCCTTAAGCATATCCATATTTTAGAGTCCAAACTATAAAGGTATACCTGCAGGAAAGCTCATAAAACTACATTAATACTTTATTTCCTATCAGGATCTAACATTATACATTTGAATATCAAAAAAAATTACAAAAGGAGAAATTAATTGGGCATAGGTAGGGAGATGGGACATAGTTCATCATAGTTTTTAATCCTAAATATTATATTAAGGAGTTCTATATACTTAATTACTTTTTAAAATGTATCATTCTCTAATGCAGAATTATTGATTACAAAAGCTCAGAAAATAGACCTCTGCGAAGATTCTACTGCTTTGAGCTTCCAACCAGCCTCTTTCCTGCTATAAAGTGCTAAGAAGTTCATATGACACATAAGCACAGACTTATAACACTGATCAAAGAAGTATCTTGCCAGAAATACACACCTCTTTTATTTTATGTTTGTATCTTCAGTAATAAAAAAGGGATAAATAAATCTGGGATCTTGAAGTCAGAGTTTTAAGACACCAAATTATACAAATACATGACTTGTTGAAATTAAGATAAATTGCCAATCTCTTAGTAAAATTTTAAGAAAACATGTATTTTTAAAAAACAGACAATTCACAGACTCTATAGTTAATCAAAATATGTGTGGTGGGATGGATTCAGCAAAGCACATTTTAAACATCTTGGCCTCATAAAATCCTAAATTAATTTTTGATGAATGGGGATCACTAAGTGCTGCTATAAAACTTGTTTTAGTCAATGGAACTTAAACGTCAGATCATCTTTATATTATTATAGCCATCTAGACAAATTTCTTTTTCTTTTCTTTTTTTTTTTTTAATTCACAAAAATATACCTTTTGTTTTCTCTAGAAGTAAGACAAACTCCAAAATGACTTGGCCAGCATAGCATCCCTTACTTTCTTCATCTGGAGAGCCCTCTACCCTTTACTGACACCCTCTGGTCCTTATCACTAAATCAGTTTTGAGAGTAAACCACACTCTAACCTCTAACCTAAAGGAGGTAAAGGTTTTCTAAACTTTTAAATAAAAAATACATTAAAGGAGTAAATATTAGTCATTTTAATAAACATTTTAATGAACAGTTTTACTTAATCAGGCCCATAAAATTGAAGTAAACGTGTACAAACAACTAATTTTTAAATCATTTTGTTAAATAAACAGCCTATGTGTGTGCTCACATTTGATTTTAGTTAATCTTGCTAACCTAATAAAGATTTCAAACCACCTCATATTTGAAGGATTGCTTTGGTTAGGGAAACAATGAGGTATTTCAGCGATCCATTTAAAAAATTCCACAACTGTACTTTCCTAGATCTATTTACAAATGTACTATGGTGTAATATGTGCCTCAGAATTTATAGACAAGGTCTGACATTTAGTTAATCTATCAGGGTAAATATTCTTTTTACTAACTTTGAGAATTCTAACTTTCCTTCAATTGTGTATGAAATCAAAGAAAAAATTAAAATAGCAGTTTTTCTAAGTTCTTAGTTTTCAGAAGTGTTAAACTTTAGAACAATTTAAAGTCTCCACTAACCCCAGCAAAAAAAAAAAAAAAAAAAACCAAAAAACCCCTTATATTTTAATAAACATTTCACTGATTTTCAAATATTTGTGTATTTCAAATATGCTTTAATATCATCTCACCACATTCCACTTATTTTTTTCCAAATTCTGTTTCATTTTTTATGTCACACTTCCTTTATTTCACTTTTTTGAATTTTGTGTTTTGTTTCCCTCACTAGACTCAGTTGGTCTTTGTATGTAATATCTTTATTTTTTAACCATTTGCTTTGTCACTTATTCTTACATAGTCAAACTGTTTTGGAGGTTTTTGTTTTTGTTTTTGTTTTTTTCCCAGTTGAGTCATAGGAAACAAACCCTATCAAGTTTGAGACTCAATATACTGGTCCATATAGAACTTATTACAATTTGAGTATGAAGTAGGAAAAATGCAAAGAAATATTCATAAGTTGCTTAAAATTGATTATAGGCCCTTGGGGGAAAAAAATAATGACCTAGCCATTACTAATTCTTTTATATTTAGGGTCACAACATTAATCATGATGAATTCCTTCGAGCTTGCTATGACAGTCACAAGTATTTCTGTAGCTCTGCTACAGTTCAATAATAATCAATTATACCTTCATTAATTTTTAAATTTGACCTACTATTTATTTATCTACATTTTTTAGTGCTAGTGTCCTAATACTTCTTTCATCCTTATTTCCACAGTTAAAATTAAGAATCAAGGTGGAAGTGTGCTATCTCTAAATTATTCTATCTTTTCAATTAGAAAAAAAAATACAGATGGATTGAATATAGGTATGGCATTTCACATACCACAGTTTGAAAGTTTTTGCTTCCAAATCTCATTTAAATTACCACAATGTATTGTATTTTTCATGCTACAGAGGTTATAAGAGTTTAAAATAAAATAATTCAAAAATATTTAGTGGGTTCTTGTTTTTCCAAAATAAAGTTAAACAATTAAAAAATTTTGAGATTGTCAGAGTAATTCTCAGCTTACTGTACACCATATTCATATTTATTCAAATTAATATTCTCTTCCACTTTTCAACAAACACCTCAATAAGGATGTCTGAACATATTTTTATATTCTTTAAAAAAATCTATCACATTCCTACACAACATTGAGAAAACACCACAGCATAACCCAAGATACTATTTTTCTTTGGTCTCTGGAACTTTATAGAACTCCACTTATAGAGCATCCCTCCTGAATTTTAACAAGTTATTGCACTGCCAGATGCCCAGTTATTGAGCTCTCTTCTCACAAATATATTGCTCAATAAAAAGACAAACATTCAGTGTCTGTGAACCACATTCCATTCTCTGAGCGTTTGGTCTCTTGTAGAAAAATTCTTACCCTCACCTGGCATCTATTTCCTTGCCAATTACTTGTAGGAATTGTTTACTCTTATTTTGGATGGCATTATGAGATGAACAAATAGGTTATAGTTACTCTTGCTTTAACTTTTCCCGCATAAAATTCCAGCAGAGAGGGGGAAAAAAATACATGTTAAAAAAAAAAAAAAAAAAAGCTTTACGTTACAGTTTTTAAATTCTGGCAACATGGCAAGAAAAAGATGGCTTTGCAGAAGCGAGTGTGTCAAAAATTGTAAGTGCCTGGGAGATGAAGTGCACAATCACAGACAGCAGTCACTGGCAAAGCAGTGCCAGCCACTTACCAATGAGATGCCAGACTCCCCTGTCCTTCCTCTGTGACTCTCAATTCCTGTCTCCCATCCTCCTGCCCGTCAGCACAGTTCAGATAGAGCAGTTCCTCGAGTCCTACCCAGCCTGTGGCGGAAGAGAATTGCGGAGTTTTTAATCATTCAGAGGGAATCCTCCGGCTTGCCCTGCTTCTCCCTGAAGAGGGGACCCAGGTAACTCATCCTTTCCGCCCCGAGCTTTAATGGCACTTTGGCTGCCGCCTCCTCGCAGTTACGCGCCCCGACTCCGTAGTTGGTTATATTGGGAAGTAGGTGCGGCGCCTCCCCAGGCTGGTGCGTTTGGGGCTCGAGTGTTTTCCTCCAATGCGTCCGCGCGCCCCGCGCCCCGCGCCTCTGACTGGCTGTGTCCTTCCCGGAGCGGTCCCTCGCCCCTCCCCGCCCGCCCGCGCTGTCGCTGTCGCGGTCGCCCGCGCCCTGCGCCTCACTGCCTCTCGCTGAAAAGGTTCATTTAGCATGTCCCCGGGCTGAAAGGTCTGTTTGCCTCCAGAAGGGTTTTCTATGTTCCTCTCCTCGTCTCACCAGACAACGGGTATTCCCCTTCTTGCCCCAGTGCGGAGGCTTCCCCTCCCCCCTGCTTTTCCGCTCGGCGACCTTTCGGGATTGAGCACTCGTAGGCTACGAAGCAGACGTGCTGGCTGGGGACGGCGCGGGAGGGAGAGCTCAGACGGGAGTCCTTGCCTGGCTCGCCCGCGGCCGCGGGTCTTCCTCCGGATTCCGACCCCCGCGCTCGGAGCCCAGGCAGCCGGGCGGCTGGTGCGTTCCCGGAGCTTGGCTGGCAGTGGACTTCTCACTTTGGAGAATCTCCCTACGTCCTGGCTGGGAAGCACTTCTCTTTGTTCATACACTTGGAGTTTTATCTAAGGACGATTAGGCTCTTGGACTGCTTTTATGTCTCCTTGACCCCCGTGTCAGTCCTGAGCAAGCTAAGGCAAGACTCCCCTTGCTCTCAGACAGCAGCCCCTTTTCTGAAATTTTATATCACCATGGATGTAATTGGAAAAATAACACAGGTAGTAAATCCACAGTGTGGCAGCTTTAGTGCTATTGTTCTGCGAGTCCTCCCCTCTACTTTTCCTCCCTCAGTCTCTGAGTCATTCTCAAATTCTCTCGATTCCTTTGGTGTTGAGCGTTTGTTACAAAAATGATACTTCATTTCTAGTGCAGTGGATTTCCATAGATAACGCGACTAGCCCCTGTATTTGATGGAAAAGAAATCCCCCACACTGTTTCCTGTTTCTGTACGTCTATGTACGAGACTGTGCGAGAGCCTCAGGTCACACCCCGTGTCGGTCGGTGTCTGGTTTTCATGTGTGTTTGAGTCCAGCCTGACCCTGCACTGAGGCGACTGGGGTCTGACTGGCTCTAATTGGCAAGGAGAGTACAGTGCCGTGCAGCCTGTATCTGGAAGCCTTCCTACCACTAGGTCTGTGTAGTTTCTCTTGCTTTCCTGGTAATTAAAATTGGTCTTTTTCCTGTTTCTTGGCTGCTCATTCATCCACACATGTATGCACACCCAGTCTCTGCTTTTAATGGCCACCCTCAGGAGCTAGGCTGATTTCTTGTTCCATAGCAAAGACAGATTTGTGTGTTCACATTTAATGCTTCTCTATTCTTCCACACTTTTTATTTTCTTTTTCCTGCTTTTCAGTAATTAGGTTATTTTCTTTATGTGTTAACTGAGGGATTGTTGCTGATATTTGACTTCTCCGGGCTTTTTCTCTGCTTCACTAGCTCCACTCCTGTGTTAGGCTGTTGGTTCACAGAGAGAATCACCAGGACTTTTATAACCTCTTTAAATATACCACAAAATAGATTCAAAGTCTAAGAGCTTAAAGCATTTTTTTTTATTGTGCAATGAGGTTTTTGCCTTTAAATGTTTGTTATAATTGAGCACATTCAGCCTTAAAAGATAAGAGAAGACGAGCCTGCTTATAGTTTCTTTACTTCCTCAATACCTTTATATTGGAAGTGATTTGATAATTTTGGCATTTGTATCATTATCGTATATAATTCATATATTTTCTTTCAACTATCATTTCAGAAAAGATTTAGGCTGGCTTATTAAAATTTTTAAAAGTTAATGAAAAATGCAGGTTAGTCAAATCAAGACATAGGATAAAATGATAGATAGTAGGAGAGATAGGAAACCAGGAGTGGGGTTGAATCAGAAAAATTCATTTATATTTTCTTAAAAATGGCACTAAGTTTAGCATTAAGATAGTAGCCAATGTAAAGAAGGAAACACTATCAGTCACATGTTTGTGGTAACCTCCCACAGTTAACATGAACAAGGAAATTTATGTTCCACATGATATAGGCGGATGAATTATTTTAAATAAAATCATCTAAAGGCGTATAATTTTTTTTTACAAAAAAGACAATTATTATCATGGGAATTGGGTGTGAAGGTATTTTTGTAACAAATAGATGACGTAGAGCACTTTTCCTTTTGAGGTTCTCTGATAATTTAGAGGGAGAGAAAGGAGATGTTGAATCTGGCTAATTAGGAATAGTAGGGTCTATTTCTGTCAGTTCAAATTTAGAATGTTAATTTCAAGCCATAATGTAAGGGTGATTAGGTTACATGGATATATTTCAGCAAGACATGACTTTATTTTCATTTAATTTATAATTAAAAATGTTTAATTTTATAATATTATGCAACTAGGTATTCTATATTAGTATTACATATATTCTATATTAACATCTATATATGGACTATGGACAATATGAGTCTGACTTCTACAGCTTTCTGAAAAATTTAGAATTTTGCTATCGTGGAATGCATTTTTTTGTGTGTGTGTCTGTGCTGCAGATTTTTAAATTGGCCTATAGGTCAGGTGATTCGTATCTTATTACATCCACAGGGTTCAGGTATAAGCAGGTGAACGTTTGAAATTAGAGAGAAAAACAGCAGTGCATAAAGAAGCAGGGAAAATTTTCTTGCAGGAGGTCTGCCAAGAAGAAACAAGCTAACTCATGTTTTCCAAGTACCTGTCAAATCTTTCCACATGCATCATCACTAATCATTTCTTTTATTCTCATGTGAACATAGGGATTTAAAATACTGCTCTTAGAATTATCTTTAAAAGTCATAGGTATTCATGCCCCATTATAAAATCACAATGCTATTTACTTTAAAAAGGTCATTATTAAAAAGATCGCTTGTTTCTCTCTATTTCAGAATGTTAGTGACATTTTAAAAGTAACCAGCTCATTGTCTACCCTGATAAAATATCATTTGAACATTAAATGAATTAAAAATATTGTTTGTAAGTAGGTTAAGTGGTTTAGTGAGTCATTTTCTCTATGCTATGGCTACAGTACCTTGACCTAGCTGTCATGTTGCTTATCTGATGTTGTTGTCTAACCATCTTTGTGTAAAATGTCTTAATCTCTTTATCTCCTGGTCCCCAGTGGGCAAGTGAGCAGATGCAGCACATCTGTAGCAGCTGAGTTGCCTTTAAGCTTTTGTCTTGTTTCTGTTACAGATCTTTTTTCTTTAAATCACGCCCTCCCTTCCCTCTCCTTTCATTTGACTCAAATAAGGTTCTAGGTTCTAGTTAAGAGACTATTACTACTGTTACTTACTAACAAATTGTACCAAAAATGTAGGGAAACACCAAATCAAGTACAATCCTCTTTCTTGAATAACCTGCTTGGTTTATTGTGGTCACTTTCAGCATTTACATTTTTCCATTTTGATGTTTTAATCCCCTATGTTATATGTTAAAAAATGTGAACATGAAAGTCTTTAGAAATAAAATTTAATCTTGCATTATCAATATACATCTGTATTCCCTATGAATATAACTAAAACATGAAGATCCAAAAGTAAACTTTTACTTGAACTGGACAACATATGATGATTTTAATTTTATTTTGAGTTTCTTAGAACATCAGTTTTAGTACTTACATCACAGCTGTTTTGTGAAAGCAGAAATAAACATATCTTAATCAGACTTGGAAAATATACTGACAATTAATTTAACAGCTGTTTCAGTAACCAACACTAAAGAACATAGCCTACTTTGTGGATGTCTTGATAACATCTGCAACCAAAAGCATTAAGAGGTATGAAAGAAGAGGTCATTTGGCCGGGTTTTGTGCTCATAGTGTGAACTTTCACTTACGGAAGCCATGGACATTGATTGACCTCTCTAAGTGGTCCTCATTTTCATCTTCTGTGATATCTTGGTTTAACAAAAATGTTTTTCCTTAGGAAAGAATGAAAACCACTGTCAGTTAAACTAATATTTTACAAAACAGGAGTAAATTTGAGATCTTATTAATTAAAAAGTAAAATTTACTTACTATTTGTTTCTATCCAGTAGCTTGTCAGATAAGCACCTATATATATATATATATATATATATATATATATATCCTGGATATATCCTCAGTATCAGGATGCCTACAAGTTTTAATAGACTTACCTTTATAGATACCCTACTTTCCATTTTGCATAGTGTTCTCTCACCAAGATCTTCTTATATACGTTTGTTTTCTGTAAAGAAACAAAACCTAAGATTCATTAGTTCCAGAGCAGGTATGTCTCCAAGTATTCTCTGTTTACACACTAATCTTTTCAATCTGAAATAAAAATCTCTACTGACTTATGTTCTAATTTTTTTGTATCTTATTATAAAAGAGTTTCATATGTGTGTTGTATTTTGATCATTTTCCATCTCTTTCTAGTCTTATAGGTGCATTACTTTGACTTGATTCTTTGCACTAAATCAGAATATTATCTTTCCTCAAAGTAAATTTTGCTCTGTAATACTCTACCCATCTTTCTATTTCATGGTCTCATTTGAAGCTGGACTCATTTTCTCCTTAATTCATAGTCATAACGCAGCTTAAGAATTTTATGTAGTTGTTTATATAGAGAGCTAGACTATATGCTTCCTGTGGACCAGGAAGTAAATTCTCTACACAGTCTGATGAATTTCTGTGCTTAAACATTTTTATTTGTTGAGTAGTGTATATATAGGAGACCTCATTTGCTTGTCTGAGATTCATTACAAGAGACAGGTCTGTGAAGTGGAAGCAAAATATTTTCATCATTTACTTTTCTGTTCACCAGAAAGCCTGTCATTAGCAAATATGACCACTAGATGGCATTCGTGTTCCAATTAGGAATGCCATTTAGGTTCTGTCCTAGGAATTTTCTAATATTTTAAGACCTGAGAGGAACCCCCAAATTAGTGATTGACTCTATAAGAGGAGTTATATATATACACACACACACACTTTAACAAAAATATCTAGTAAACACATCAGCAAGTTGTAAAATGTCAAATGTTTAATAGGTGATCTTGCACTACGAGGCAAAATAAGAGCTTAACATTTGTTGAGAGTTAAATATACACTAGGTGTTGAAATAGGTATGCTTTAGATGAATTGTTCCATTTTATCCTAATGGTTTAGCTGAAACTCAAATTCAAGTAGTCTTCCTCCACTGAGTGTTCTTAACCAGTTCACAAAACCAATCCCTGTTTTAATTAGAGTAAATCAGTCAAATCATCACAAAATAAAGTGTTGGGTACCAGATGCAGAGAACAGACCCCATGTACAGAGAATCCAATAAATGGAAAATAATTTTAGCACAAGTATATAACAAGATAAAACATCATATTAAGTTTATTCATTGGCACTTTATGGCATTTTGTATATTCTCTGGGACATATGATTCATTCAAGTAATATTTATTGAGAAATTACTAGTTTAAGCACTGTACAAGATGAATGAATTTAAATATGAGGTTTTAACAAAACTTTCTTTCATATACTTCAAAAAGTGAAGAACTATATATTCTCTCATTCTAATATTTTGCCTGAATAATAAAATGCTAAAAGACATATAACAACCAATGATTTTGGAAGAAAATGCATAGTTTTAACAGTAAGTATGTTTTGCTCATAAGAGATTACATTTTGAGGTTCCAAAATTCTTGCCATTGATTCTATTTATATCTGGTTTGTTCTGTTTATAAATTTTAAAAAATCACTTTCCTGTCACCATGTCAAGTCAAGTCTGGCACCCAGAAATGGGGTTATGTTTTTTCCATCTGACCTACCACCAACCATTGCTCTGCTCCTCCTAACTGGTAACAATGAAGAGATCAGGACTCTGCTGGGAATAGTTTTGGAAAGGGAGGAGGGCCCCTCTGGAACAGCTACATTGACTTTGCTGTTGACAATGGTAAAACTTGCTTTTTACCTGTGGAATTATAAAATATAATTTATAAGCTATGCAAGTACAGATACAATAACAGTATTTTATGCCTAAATAGCACGTTTCTTAAAAGGCTCCCAAGTTCATTTACTACAGAAACAAAAATTATTCAGTGTAGTATAGCTACATGTCACTGCTTTTTAAACCTTTTCATTATTTCCTGTGCCACATATTTTGTGTGCATACACATCCTTTATATGAAAGGAAAGAATCACACACTGTGAAACTGTTCTCAGTTTTCAATTGGTGAAGAGATATGCCTAAAGAGATGAAAACAAATTATGTCTGTTGGCAAACTATAATATAATGTAACTTTATTATCAAATATTAATTGATTACTAATTATTAGCTTGAAAAGGACTGACACTTTTGTAGTGAAGTAGAAGGAGTCTATGCTGGACAGTCCCAGGGAAAGATAAAAGGTTGAAGAAGGTGGCATCATGTTAACTGAGGCTCGTGCTAAATGATAATAGCTGATTGGGTAGGAAATACTGATAAGAAAGTAGCAGCAGAAGAAATCATATCAAAACCCACTGGAAAACAATGTGAGACAAGAAAAAATTGACAATGTTTGCGGAAAAATGACAGCCATGGTGTTATGTACGCATAGGAGCCCCAGGATAATGCTACCAACAGTGGCAAGTCCGGAAGGGTAGGAAGTATGGTCATTTCACCATGGTATCAACACAATTAATGTGTAAGGAGCTATCAGCATTAGTGAAAACTGCATGCTCGACTAGAAGTTTGAAAACTTCAATAGACAAACCATTAAATTAGAACTTTTATAATATTAGATGAATAATGGAAAAAAATTGTTTGCTGACCAAAGACTTACTCTCTTAATAAGGACAAAAAGAACAGGATTTATAGATTCATGGAGGATTCCCTGGGAGCATTAAAACAGTATAGCAGTTTCCGCTCTAGATTGCCATCTTTGCTTCCCAGATGGGCGTTGCCTGTTGTTTATCCCGTGCACATGTGCTCCTGGGAAAGCAGAGGACACATGATGAACCTCCAAGTTGAGCAAGCTACAGTGAACTCTTCTTCTCCACACCATACAGGATTGCTTCTTTCTCCCTCCCTGTTTTTTTTCTTTACCTATATTCTCATATGACCTGAATTAGATTTCCAGCTCCTCTGATTCTCTTACACTAATTGATATAAAGACAAATCTTATCCTGATTTGTTCTCATTGTGTTAGTTACTTCAAAATGAAATATGCTTTTTATGACAGAATGGGAAATACATTTTCTTTTTCTTTTTAAAGTCTAAATTGTTGACTTTGATATATTCTGACATTGAGTAAAACACATTTGTGCTTCGTTTTCTCACTGAATCTTTACTGCAGATTGTGTACACAAGTGTTTTTTTTGTTTTTTTTTTCTTTTTTCAATGAAAGCGTGGGAAATATTTTTGACGTTGAAAACCATTAACATGCCATACAAAATTAGGAGACATTCTTTCTGAATCACAGTCAGGCTTGTCTTTTTAGTGGAGTTACTGTCTTGCTTCTTGAGGGTGGAGCTTACTCTAGTAGAAAGACCAAGTATTTCAAACTTATGTTTTTCGTAAATAACTGAATTTGAAGTTTCATTGTTTTACTTCCATCATCAACCAGTGTTATGATTTTTTCCTATAAAAAAGATGTTTCTAAACAAGGATCTTTAGTTCATATGAAGAAGTTCAAACAAACTCAAAATAGTTCATTGTTAAATTCTCAGAGCATTTTGGATTTTAACAACAATCAAATTCTTTCCTATAAAGCCTTCTTACTATATAACATATTTATTAGTTACCGGATTAATAACAGGAGAAGAGAGGGGTATTCCAAGTGTTGCTTGAGTTATACATTGCATAAGTAAATATTTACTCCTTCCAGATCCTACCTGGGGACTGATTTTTTTTTTTTTTAATGTTAAGTGTCTTTTAGTAGACTTATGTTTAAGAAAAGAGTTCTCTAATGATTTTTTTAAAGAATTTAGTTATTTATTTGACAGAGATCACACGTAGGCAGAGAAGCAGGCAGAGAGAGAGAGAGTGGAGGAAGCAGACTTCCTGCTGAGCAGAGAGCCTGATGTGGGGCTCAATCCCAGGACCCTGGGATCATGACCCAAGCCAAAGGCAGAGGCTTTAACCCACTGAACTGCCCAGGCGCCCCATGAAATGAATTTTTATTTACAGGGTTCCAGTTTGAGGGTTTTTTGTGCTGCTGCTACCTGGATAAGTGTATTTAAAATTAAATTTCTCAGGGTACCTGGGTGGCTCAGTCTGTTAAGCGTCTGCCTCCTGCTTAGGTCATGATCCTGGAGTCCCAGGATCAAGCCCAATGTCAGGTTTCCTGCTCAGCGGGGAGTCTGCTTCTCCCTCTCTCTTGTCGCCTCCCCTTGCCTGTGCTCTCTCACTCACTCTTACCCTCTAATAAATAAATAAAATCTTTAAAAAATAGAAAACTAACTAAATAAATAAAATTAAATTTCTATCTCTTCACATGGTAGATTGATGTGATAACACAAATTGTAATTGTTTTAATTTACACATTCCTTCAACAAATGTTTTTAGTACTGACTATGTGACACTGTGTAATATGCCAAAATATATTATATTTACTCTCGAGAAGCTTATAGTACAGAGAGTAAGTGCAATCCCAAAGTGCTTTAACAGAGATATTCCTAGGATTCTGTAGAAAGGCATGAGTGAACACTTCTCTGTGCATTGGTGGGAGTCCTTCACCAAGGACATGCATTTGAAATGGTTGAGAAGAATGAGTGGAAGAATTGGCCAGCGGTGATTACAAATATCTATGTCTACAACTACATCTATATCCACATCCACACATTTTGGGGGAGGAAAAATAATTCTCTCTGCCCTTCTAGGTTTTTGGCTGAGACATCCTGTAATAAAAAGACAGTGTAAGAGGAGAAACATACAGAAATTGGATAACCTGTGTGTCTCCTGTATGCATGGGAAATACTCAGGAAAACTGAGTAACTCCCCAAAGTGGTTGAAGCCTTCACCTGAAATGCCATTTTCTGCTAAAGGCAAAAGAAGTTGTTGGGGTGGGAAGTTATTATAGGAGGAAAAACACGGTAACCAGAGTAAGATTGTGATGCACATGTAAGTCCATGTCTTTGCTATTGGTAAGGTTTCCAGAGAATTGGCTATCCTCCTCTTCCTGGTAGAGTGAAAGAGGTACTCTTACAAATAGAGGTTTCCTTTATAAAGGTAAGTGTTTTGCAAAAGGGTAACTTCTGCTCAGTTTCCAGAACTTCTGCTCTGTCTACAGTTTCTTAAAAATAACGAGGGTGGGATAGTCTTTATGCCAAAGAGATATAATTTGAGATCCAAAATTTTGTTTCCTTTTAACACTTGTATCTTTCTTTTTTTTTTTAACACTTGTATCTTTCTATCTGTATCTATACCCACATCCATATCTTTCAAGATCTATGTCTGTATTTATATAGGTATCTATATTGATGTTTATATAAATATCTATACCTATCTAGCCCTGTGACAGGAGCACAGTGTGCTATTTCATGTTTTCCAGAAATTCATTAAAATTAATGAATATGGATAGATGACACAGCCCCTAGAAAATGCAGAACAGGGGTGCCTGGGTGGCTCAGTGGGTTAAACCTCTGCCTTTAGCTAAGGTCATGATCTCAGGGTCCTGGGATCAAGCCCCACATTGGGCTCTCTGCTCAGCAGGGAGCCTCCTTCCTCCTCTGTCTCTCCCTGCTGCTCTGCCTACTTGTGATCTCTCTGTCAAATAAATAAATAAATCTTAAAAAAAATTAAAAAGAAAAAGGGTGCAGAATAGGAGCTGTTGGGGTAAGTAGCAGTTCCAATGGGGAAATGCTTATATATCATCTTAAGGAACTGAAATAATTAAAAAGTTTTGATCAAGAGAAGATAATTCTGTAGATGAATAGGCTTGAATCAGAGAAATCAGTTAGGGAATTATTATAGTATTTGTATCTATGGATCATAAAAGCAAAGACGAGCAATGTGGCAAGGTGGTGGATCCCAGAGACTTCTAGGAATAGGAATCAAGAGGACGTGTGGACTAATTGGGCAGGTGGGGTGGTGACAGACAAGAGTCACTATGCATTTACTCTTTTCTTCTAGGACCACACAACTAGGTATACCACGATGAACAAAATAGACAAGAAATAAACTCTGCCTTTCTGGACCTTGGATTTCATTGGAAGATCTATTCAAGTAAACAAGAAATTACACTGAATCCATTGTGCTAAGCAGAGCGAAAGGGGAACTCTAGCTGCTTTAAAGCAGTGAGTTTAGTTAAAATATAGTAGTTAAGGGATAGATGTGGAGATCGATAATGAGTTCAATTTATAGTGATATAGATTCATTTGTGCAATATTTAAGGAAGTTGTGCTGAATAACATTGGGTACCTATGTTTAAAGCTCATAGATTTTGTTTTTAAAGTAATTAGGTACATTTGGTAGCTGACACATGGAATAAAAATATTTACCTTGTGAATGATGGCATCATGGCCAACAATGGGACCTCAGGGAAAGCCATGTTTCAAAGTCACAGAGAAGAAAGAACCAACAGTGAACACAGAGAAGGCACCATCTTTATGAGATGAAGAACCATTGAACTTTGTCAAGAAGTTGTCAAGAAGGCTAAAGCTGGAGATAATTTCGAGAAGTAGAGCACACGCAAATCCGTCAAGTTCAAAGAAGTGAAAGAAGGTAGGAATTAAACATTCAGTTTTGTCTTGGCTTTTAGGAGTATACATAGTTATGTCACAGTTGCGAAAAATGCCTCAAAGCCAATGGATAATATGAAAAGATCATCAAAATTTTGTTTTAGTGAAATAGAAGGGTAGAGAAAGATTTTTAAAAAGTTTCACGTGATATAACTTCTTTATTTGGTTGAATTTAACTTTTTGAAGTCAATAGTCCTAGTTTGGTTTTTGTTTTGATTTTTTGTTTTAATTAAAATTTTTGTTTGTTGTTGTTGTTTTTGTTTTATTCCTGGAGAAATATTTCTCAAACATATCATCTAATTCTTTTCTGTTGTTGTTGCTAGAAAGAAAATTAAATTGTAGGAATTCAATTTCTGGCATGTAATGCAAATACAAATTAGTTATATTTTGTATATTTGTAAGAATTATTTGTTCTTAACAAAAAGCACACTATAATATGAAGCCTACTGCAGAACGTGTATCATTTTACAGCAATACAACACTTATCAATTCCCAGTTGAGAGAATGTAGACAGCTTGTATGCTTAAGGAATAAATTAAAAGCATAGGAAAACTTACTCATTTAGATTGGTCCCAATTATAGTGATTCTCTTTGAATAAAATTCAGTTAAGATTAGTGATACCTAACATCCTTATTTCTTTATGATTAACACAAGTGAATGTAACTAAAATACACTGTGACATTCATAATTGTAAAATAATGTCCAGTATGTACATTGACACTAATAATGGGTTATAATAATAAAAGCTTAAAACTCACGTCCCTGTTCCTAGGTACAAATATGATGTCATATATAATTCCTCTTTAACAAATAAACAAAAGAGAAGCAGAAGAGCTCTCCACTTAATCTGTATGATTTACTTTGCAATGATTTATTAGAATCTGAAGTAGTAAAATACCAACAAAAAGGAAAATGTATTTTAGGTTAATTTTAAGATTTGCATAAGAAATTAAAATGTGTCTTAGCTGTTTTCAGGGGGAAGAAAGGAAATAAAAAGAGTCTTTTTGGGATACATTCCTTTATTCAAAGAATGAACAATGCTTTTCTGAAAACCTAGGAGGTATTTTCCATACTAACCAATGGACTGGTATGATTCTTAACCGTTTTTATGTGAATACAACCTCTGAGCCTGTCATAAATTAATTTGGCATATGCACATTTTTAATTCTTTAGCATTTTCTGAAGATGACTGTTTAAAAACAATCTTCCATAATTTTTATTTAGTGTATGAAAAGCTGAGCAGAATATGTATTTTTATTTTGGCTTGTGCTTGTAGACATGACTTTTAATTAACTCAGCAACAGCTGATAATAAGATTATTAGCATGTACAAAGTGTGCAGTTAATAGAAGCAGAACTAGAGGCAATTAGTGGAATTAGGTGTTTTTTCTACTGAGAAACAGTATCCTAAGTACTAATTGTTTATGCCAGTCCAATCACTGCAAATATCACTAATAGCATCATTAAATCAATGTAACACTATATTATAAACACTAAAAAGACTTAGTGATTTGGTATCAGATTGGCACAGTGATGAGCTTATTAATATTGTCAATGAGTTATATATACACTGGGGAAACTTGGTTTTGCAACATTTTATTTTATACACTTTGAAAGACAAAAATATGCTTATTCTGCCATAAGTACCATGTCTGTGTGTCATATTCTTTAAATCACTCAGTGACTTTTAAGGTTTCTAATTAATTATTTCTTACATTTATTTGTTTTTATTAACAAAGCTCTTGAAACTATCATGAAGTAGAAGGGCTGTGCTTTATGCAACCCTGTGGAAAACAGTATGGAGGTTCCTCAAGAAGTTAAAACAAAACAAAACAAAAACAAAAAACAACAAAAAAAAACTACCCTATGGTTCAGCAATCAAAAACACTAATTCAAAGGGATACACGCACGCCAATGTTTATTGCAGAATTATTTATAATAACCAAATTATGGAAGCAGTCCAAGTGTCCCTCAATAGATGATGGATAAAGTAGATATGGTAAATATACAATGAAATACTGCTCAGCTATAAAAAAGAACGAAATCTTGCCATTTGCAGTGATATGGATGGAGCTAGACAATATAAGGGTAAGTGAAATAAGTCAGTCAGAGAAAGACAAATACCATATGATTTCGTTCATATGTGAAATTCAACAAACAAAACAAAATAGCAAAGGGGGGAAAGAGAGAGAGAAAAACTAATAAAGACACTTTTAATTATAGAGAACAAACTGATGGTCACCAGGGGGGAGGTGGGTGGAGGGATGGAGGAAGTAGGGGATGGGGATTAAAGAGGGCACTTATGTTAACTATCCTAGAATTAAAATTAAAAACTTAATAAAAATAAAATGCTGTGTCTTAATGACTCCAAAAATGAAATATAAGAAATTTAGTAGTTATTATTACATTTTAATCTTAAAGGCCCTTGTATTTTACTTTTCATACTTCATATTATTCAGTGGGCCGAGTATGAATGTAGTTTTGAGGGTAGAGACAGGGAACCTCTGATCTTTCTTATATTTTATTTATTTCAATGGAAGAGACATTGTTGTCTATTTGACATGTCACAGGAAATATAGTGAGCCAACAAACTTCCTGCAGTCCTGTTTGCAATGTGTTCTCTGTTCTTTTTCTTCCTTTTATCTATTCTTTATTCTTCTTTCATCATCTCCTATTTTTAATTCTTTAGCCAAGATTATATATATATATATATATATATATATATATATATATATATACACACACACACACATATAACTTTTAAAGTGAATTTTATATATATATATAAAATTCACTCTAAA
Source organism: Enhydra lutris kenyoni (assembly GCF_002288905.1). Lineage (NCBI taxonomy): Eukaryota > Metazoa > Chordata > Mammalia > Carnivora > Mustelidae > Enhydra > Enhydra lutris. The sequence goes on from NW_019154121.1 coordinate 2,704,126, forward strand.
AGTTTTAAGACTAAGGAGCTCAAACTTGAAGGTCTCAGGACCACTTTGGACTCTAAAACATTATGAAGATCCCAAAAAGCTTTGGTTGTTGGTGAGTATATCTATTAATATTCACCACGTAAGAAACCAAAACTGAGACACTTAAGAACAGTTATTCATTATTCATTTAAAACTAGCAATAATAAACCATTATATGTCATCATAAATAAGATATTTTGTGGAACAATGACTATAATTTTAAAACAAATAGTGAAAAGATTAATATCATTTTAGGTTTATCATGACTTTAAAATATATGCCCTAATAGAAGACAGATGTTCTCATACCTACTGCATTTAATCTTTTGCAATATTATATGGAATGTAACTGCTGGAAAACTCCACTGTATATTCATGAAAGAATGAAAGTAAAAAAAAGCAATCATCTTAGCATTGTTAGGAATATAGTTTGACTTCATGTACCCTTTGAAAGGGTCTTTGGGACCACAGAGTCTTAGGGCCAACTTCTAGTTTCGGGTAATGTGAGTTTTCTGAATCAGAATGATTTAACCAATTGTGTTGATGAGATTAAAGCATATACTATCTCCATTTATAGATTTAAATCCAAATATAGATTTGATTTTTCAGTTTTAGTCATCAAAACAGCTAACCCAAGTTCATTGTATAGAAATTATTTAGCTACCTAGGTTGTGAGAATACAGGCTCCTATGGTAATGTCTTGAGCTAACCTTTTGAAAAAGGTCTTTTCCATTACTTTTTAAACATATGTTTCAGCAGTGTAACACAAAATTCCATATAATCAGTAGGGGCATTGTCATCAAATTCTTCTAAAATTATACACACACATGCACACAAGTCTTTTTAAGTTAAAGGAATATAACTTAATGGCACATTTACTTGTTAGAAATTTTTATTCTATAGTGAACCCAAATAAATTTGAGCTATCCTCATCCAGGTCTGAGCACAGTTATAATTAAATAATCTCCAGACTTCCTTAGAAAATTGAGATAGTTTAAGAATTTAAGCCTCAGGGGCGCCTGGGTGGCTTGTGGGTTAAAGCCTCTGCCTTCGGCTCAGGTCATGATCTCAGGGTCCTGGGATCAAGCCCCGCATCGGCCTCTCTGCTGGGCAGGGAGCCTGCTTCCCCTCCACCTCTCTGCCTGCCTCTCTGTCTACTTGTGATCTCTCTCTGTCAAATAAATAAAATCTTAAAAAAAAAAAGAATTTAAGCCTCAGTAAAGCATTAAAAGGAGCAAATCTCCTCAGACACATTTTTAATACTGATTTCTACCAGCTCTCTCCAATTCTATTTCCACATGTCTTCTCTCAGTATTTCACAAGCCTAGCCATCACCCTTTCCCTCCCACCCCCCAGATCTCATTTTCTATATATTTCCAGTCTCAGGACATATACTCCTGTATGCTGCAGTTCCCTTACTCCTCCTTTTCTACCTTCCAATTATTCTCCTAATTTCTCTTCTTATAGCTGCTCTGCCTCCATCATATAATTCACCATAGACCTCCTGGTTCTGCCTATTCTACTTAACCCTTCCACTGTCAACAATAGGGACAGCAAATGCCCAGGGACTGAACAGTCAGAGGCAATATCTGTATTGAGTAGCGTGGGTAGGTGGAAAGGCTATAAATACATGTAATTTTTGTTCTCTGTTGTAAAGCAAATTAATGAATTCTAGAATATAAAATAAAATGTTATTTCAACTTTACTTCTGTTCATGAAGTAAGATGACTGGTTGTGGTTTTAAATCTTCTTATAGAAATATTTTAATTTTACTCTGGATTCTTAGCTATTCTGAAAGATTGATCAGTGTACACCTGAGAATACAGATACCTTGAACAGTAACTGAATCTCTCAACTAACCCCAAGATGCTGTATTTTATGAAGGAGTGGTGAGTGGAGGAGTAGTTTATTATTACTATTATCAAGAAATGATATGGCATCTCTATATCTGTCCCCAGGGGAGAGTTTATTTTTAACTCATACCTCCATCATAAAGTTACTCTTTTCCATATAAAAGAAGATTGGTGGGCATTTCCATATTTTATTGATAAGCAAAGGAAGGAATATACAGAATGCAAAGAAAGGACCCTCAGTTTTGAGAGGGGTGTAGCTGAGCAGATCATTCTGTAGCCCAGCACATCTGTTTCTAGATTAATAAGCAAATATACCAAGAAGCATTAAACAAAGTTTAAATGAATTTATAAACAAAGATCAGAAATTTCAGGAAATACACTAAAACTCTACCATGACACTATAAGCAATGTCTACAAATTCAGTTACGTAAAATTGACAGTCATGGGGCACCTGAGTGGCTCAGTTGTGAAGTGTCTGCCTTTGGCTCAGGTCATGATCTCAGGGGCCTGGCATCCAGTCCCGCATTGGGCTCCCTGCTCAGCGGGATGTCTGCTTCTCCCCCTCCCACTCCTCCTGCTTGTGCTGCCTCTCTCTCTCTGTCTCTCTTCTCTGTCAAATAAATAAATTAAATATTTTTTAAAAATTGGCAGTCGCATTATTGCTGGGCAGACTAAGAACTCAGTTTTAATGTATATTTATTCAAATTCACAATATCAAGCAATATAGTAATGAAAGTTTCTTAAAGGTAAACATAATAAATTAATTGAAGAAAATGTGACCATCAAAGTCTAGGGAAATAATTAAAAAAAACATAAAATTTATAAACCTTAAGATTAATGATGATTTCTATTCAATAGATGTTAAGTGATGTTTAGAATCAAATGTGACCAGGAGAAGATATTTATGACGCCCAAAATGGTGAAGCAATTGGTATCTAAAAAATTTTAAGAACATCTAAATTAAATAAAAATAATTAGGAAAAGCAAGAGAAGATAATCAACACATATTAATGAGCAGTTAGACATTTTAGCCTGGGTGGCTAATATGCATATAAATAGATACTCTTAACTTATTAGAAATTAGAGAAAGATGAAAAACATTTGTAAGATGTCAGTTTCATGTACCTTGAATGACAGAAATGTGTGTCATTTAAAGTAAAGGACAAGGGGGCACCTGGGTGGCTCAGTGGGTTAAGCCTCTGCCTTCAGCTCTAGGTCATGATCTCAGGGTTCTGGGATCGAGCCCCGCATTGGGCTCTCTGCTTGGCAGGGAGCCTGCTTCCTCCTCTCTCTCTCTGCCTGCCTCTCTGCTACTGTGATCTCTATCTGTCAAATAAATAAATAAAGTCTTAAAAAAAAAAAAAGTAAAGGACAAGGACATGGGACATCAATATCAGGCTTTACCAAGATTATGCAAGGTGACCAACCACTTGTAGACTTCAATAAAGCAACATTTATCTAATTTATGCCCACTGAAGCCTGATATACTCGATACTCATTTCTGGATATAAATTGTAATCTCTACTCTCTCCTCTATTCTCCCCTATATCATATGGAGTATGATGGATATATGGGAATACATTTTCCAGAATTTTTGCTACACTAGTTATTGTTTAGATTCCTCCAACGAGAAGTGGTAGCATGTGATTTGGAAGGTACAGGGGCCATTGTGACAGCAACAGGCAATGGTTTGGGACTCAGAAGATGTGAGGTTTCTCGACAGCCTTGAGATCCCTGTGTCACCTACCGGTGAACATTAGAGGCAGTTTGAGATCTTCACCTCTTTTTTCTTCTCTTCTTCCTCCTCCTCTTTCTTCTCCTCTTTTTTCTCCCCACAGATCTGCATCTTCTTGACGCCTTGGAAGCTAGGAGGGAATCTGAGAGCAACTGCAGTCTTTTCTTATATGATCTCAAGCCTTTCCAAGAGTTTTGTTAACCTAATTCTCTGTATTGGATATCATCTTCTAAATCCCTAGAGAGGTATCTCACAATATACTGATGACACACAAACTGATCCTACTTATGTATGGGTAGGGAAAAAGCACCAACAACAAAAAAACTAACTTGTGTAAGGATGTGTCACATCATTACTCTGTAAGAATGAGTAATCTCAAGTTTTAAAACTGAGCATTATATGAGGAATGCTTAAGTAGAGTGTGAGTGGAATACTTCTGAGCAGTAAGGAACAACGGCTTAGAAACATAAAGAGGCATCCTTCATCTCAAAACATTGGTGCTAAGAATGAAAGAAGAGTAAAATAATGTGATTCATATTTAAGTATGTCTGTAAATCAGAGCACATATACTCAATAATATTCCATATTTGATAAGTTTTCATGCATATTTTCCATTTAACATTAGATAAGGGGAGTAGTTCCATATGGGGATGGGGGGGTACAGAGAAGCAGACCAGAAGAAAGGGGGAAATAAAACACAACAAAATGAAATGGAACAGTATAAGACAAAGTAAATAAAATACAAAAGGAATTACTTTGAATGGACATACAAACACAGCACGCTATGAGCTGAGGAGTCCAAGAGTATAAACTCTGCACCTAAAGATCAGAAAGGAAAGAAGAAATACAACGCACAAAAAAATGCTTTACTCAGTGTTTATTTCATCTTATTTATGAACTTATTGTGAATAAGTTCACAGTATTACTTTCAAATTTGTTTTTCATTATACTACTTTGTATTAAAATTTAGATTTTGGGGGCGCCTGGGTGGCTCAGTGGGTTAAAGCCTTTGCCTTCGGCTCAGGTCATGATCCCAGAGTCTTGGGATCGAGCCCCACGTCGGGCTCTCTGCTCCGCAGGGAGCCTGCTTCCTCCTCCCTCTCTCTCTGCCTGCCTCTCTGCCTACTTGTGATCTCTGTCTGTCAAATAAATAAATAAAATCTTAAAAAAAAAATTTAGATTTTGAAAACTTGGTTCTCAATAAGTGTGCATATCTTAGGCATATTTTCTTGAAACTTTTCACTTGTACCGGAATGCATATCCTACAAATACCTATGCATTCTAAAATAATGTTTAAATTAATTTATAATACAGAATATTTTGAAATATTGCTGCTCTTTCAGCATCATTTTACAAATTTTATATTTATTGAATTCAGGTTTTTAAACACATTAATATTTAAATATATTAAAGTTGTTAAGGTGTTAACATTTAAAGATAATAGAAAAAAAAACCAGAATACATAGCAATAATATTTTTTCTTTAAGTATCAAATTTTCCCTCTTCTCTAATCTACAGAAAGTTTATAGCACAGTAAGTGACACAGACAGGCCTTCAGGAAATGTTAGTTGACCTCCCTGTTAACATGCCAACATCATTTTTATTGCAGATAACTAATTACTTTTTATTTTGCTTGAGAAATAATGTGTCCAGCTCCAAGGGACACATCATGATTAACCCGAGTCGATCATGGAGACCCTATGTCTTTACTAGGGATTGATCAAGGGATGGACAATGACACATAAATAAAGTCTGCTTCAGAGACTTTATTATTTTTTTTTAAGATTTTATTTATTTGTTTGACAGAGCTTGAGAGCACAAGCAGGGGGAGTGGCAGAGGGAGAGGGAGAAAGAGGCTCCTGCTGAGCAAGAAGCCCAACAAGGGCTCAATCCCAGGACTCCAGGATCATGACCTGAGCCTAAAGCAGTCATTTAACCAGCTGAACCATCCAGGTGCCCTTGCTTCAGAGATTTTTAGAAAAAAAAAAAAAAGAAAAAAAAAAAGAAATCTTTCCTGATGCAGACAAGAATGGCATGAGGAGAATGTCTTTTTGTCCCTCTTCGTGCTTATCCAAGCTTTAACACAATGAAAATGTGGTTTCTTTAATTATAACAGTCATCTTGTTCCTATCAAATGATAAGGGAGAGGACTAAACCAAAATGCTTAGGACAATGAAATGCTCAACACAGTAACATGAAACAATAGAAATATGGAGATAATTCTTAATAGTTTGCTTTCTTTGCTTTCTTCATTTATTTCTTCATTTTAGATTCTAAAAAATTGCCAAAATCTTATAATCAAATGAGTTTCCTGTGAACTATGAAAGTACATGGATATTAAGTAATTAGAGGAATTAACTTTGAATTTTACGGATCATAAAAACAAAAGGAGCCACTTTTATATTATCTCCGGTATTAATAGAATCTATCTGGAGAGGGGTTTCATCTTCTAAAGCTTTATAGTTTAAAGCAGATGACTAGTAGTTTCAAAATAAAATTTAAAAATAATGTAAAGTATAATAGGCTTAATCCAGGAAATTTATCATATACTATAATTTAGACAATTGTTACTTGAATCATGAAATTATTACTAGTTTCACAATTGGTATTTTTATGTACTTGGGTAGAAAATCCTTTAGCCCGTAAGTCATCAATTAAAAATTATTAAATTAGTAACAAGATTCTAATCAAATAGTTTATTTTTGGAAAATAAGGACATGATTAAAATTGCTTTAGGGATTTTTCATTACTCCTGTTACATAGTAACATAATTTTATAATTAGTAATAAAATATTTGTAACTGTGTCAAGACTTTAAATTCAGAAAAATAATATTGCTTTTATACTTTTTATTCTCCTTTTTAAAACATTTCCTGTTCACTGTAATGCTGACCATTGGCCTCCTCTCTTGCCCTTCTCTAACTGATCCTTTAAGCTAACTCCTGTTTTCTTTACAAACATAAAATTGATATGTTATTTTTCTTCTTAAAATACTCAAATTGCCTTTGGATATAATCCAGTGAATTTAAAGCCATGAATGATTTGGCCACTACATCTCCTCTCCTGTTGCCTTTGCATTCAGATAAGCACTTATCCCCTGTCCACACTTAACAAATGGTACCTTGAGAATCCCCATGCTTAGAAGTGATTCCTTGTTCTACATTTTTGCAAAATGTGGTGCTTATGCTTTTTTATAAAAGGTCTACCAAATATGAATAGCATCTCATTGCAAAGAAAGCTGATTCTTGTCTGTTCATTTTTTATTTTTTATTTTTGCCCTTCATAGGCATTCTTTACATTTTCTCAGATTATTTTTCAATTACATGTGTTACAAATTCTCTCAGAAAATGTGGACGTTTTCTTTAAATCATTTTCCCTCTATAGTATAGTATAGTATATAGTATATAGTATTTTTAATATTTTGATAATCTAAGTTTCTTAAACTGAGTGAAATTGAATTTTTCATGATTTTCTGTTACTTTATTTTTTTTTTAGATTTTATTTATTTATTTGACAGAGAGAGAGAGATCACAAGTAGGCAGAGAGAGAGAGGGGAGCAGGCTCCCCACTGAGCAGAGAGTCTGACGCAAGGCTTGATCCTAGATCATGACCCGAGCCAAAGGCAGAGGCTTAACCCACTGAACTACCAGTTACTTTAATTTTTAAAAATTTATTCATTGACAAGGTGCCTGGGTGGCTCAGTGGGTTAAGCCTTTCCCTTCTGCTCAGGTCATGATCTCAGGGTCCCGGGATCAAAACCCGAATCGAGCTCTCTGCTCAACGGGGAGCCTGTGTCCCACTCTCTCTCTGCCTGCTTCTCTGCCTATTTGTGATCTCTCTCTCTCTGTCAAATAAATAAAATCTTAAAAAAAAATTATTCATTGACAAATGATCTTTATATTGAAATAAAAAATATTCTTTTTATGTGGGTTTTTTTAATAGATTTTTTTTAGCTTTTCTTTTTACATATAGGTATTTATTTTATTTTATTTTTATTTATTTATTTATTTGACAGAGATCACAAGTAGGCAGAGAGGCAGACAGAGAGAGAGAGAGGAGGAAGCAGGCTCCCTGCTGAGCAGAGAGCCAATACGGGCCTCGATCCCAGGACCCTGAGATCATGACCTGAGCCGAATGCAGAGGCTTAACCCACTGAGCCACCCAGGTGCCCACATATAGGTATTTATTTAATCCAGAATTTTTTTCTCACATACAGAATCAATTTTACCACTAATTAAATTATTATTTGAGCCAATACCACATTATCTTAATTTTTATAGCTTTATAAATCATTTTGATATCAGATAGCCAGCATCCACATATTATTTTTTGACAGGAGTCTCTTAATTATTCTTGTTCATTTTGCTTTTAATCTACTTTATGTTAATCTTTTCAAATTCCTCGGAAAATCTTATGGCAGTTTTGATTATATGAAAGTTTAAAAATTGTCTCACAAAAGCACTGCACACAGATTGTTTGAATTTTCTTCCCTTGGTTACTTTTATATTTGTGTTGTTTCAATTTCAAGTGGTGCAGGAATTATAAATTCCATTGTGCTTTTAATTTCAATGTCTATGTGATAGGTAGAAATACAATGGATTTTTGTATATTTCTTTTTTGATCTTAAATTGTTGAACTCAAAGATTATGCTCTAGGAATGATTGTTGTTGTTGTTGTTTAGATTATTTGGGACTTTATCTGTACGTAATCACGTCATTTGAAAATAGGAACATTTTTTTCCCAATCTGGATACATTGTTTTTAAGATTTTTAAAAATTTATTTGACAGACAGAGATCACAAGTAGGCAGAGAGGCAAGCAGAGAGAGAGAGACAGACAGACAGAGAGGGAAGCAGGTTCCCTGCTGAGCAGAGAGCGGATGTAGGGCTTGATCCTAGGACTCCGGGATCATGACCTGAGCTGAAGGCAGAAGCTTTAACCCACTGAGCGACCCAGGTGCCCCTGGATACGTTTTTATTTCCTTTTTGCTTTACTGCAATGGCTGAAATTTCAAGTACCATAATGAATGAGAATGGTAAGCATAGACATCCTTGCCATCTTCCTGATTCTGGAGGAAGGAATTTAGTCTTTTGACTATTGAGTATAATATTAACTGTAGGTTTTTTGTAAATGTTATTTATCAAGTTGAAGAAGGTATCCTCTATTCTATTTTTTTAAGAATTACATTTGTGAATGGATGTTGAATTTTATCAAATGCTTTTTCTGTATTTATTGATACAATCTCGTGATTTTCATTCTTTAGCCTGTTGAAGTGGTGGATTACTTTGATTTTTGAATATTGAGCCAGACTTGATCAACCCCACTTAATCATTTTGCATCGTTCTTTTACATTTTGCTAAATGCTATAACGGTATTTTTTTCTAGGGAGTTCTGCATCTATATCCATGAGAGATATTGAACTGTTTCTTTTTTAATTTTTTCTTTACTTTTTTGTACTGTGGTTTTGGTATCATGGTATCATAGTAATACTAACTTCAAAAAATAAGTTAGGAAGTATCTTCCTTTATATATATATATATATATAATATATATTATATAGAATCATTATTAAAATGATTCTATATAATGGTGATTATTACTCTTTCAACAGTTGGTTAAATTCTGCAGTAAAACTATCTGTGCCTGAAAATTCCTTCTTCAAAAAATTTTATTTATGAATTTAATTTTCTTAGTTTTTGATGATTACGACTCTAGTGATCTCCTCTGTTTCATTTTCACTATTCATAATGCATATCTTTTTCTTCTATTTGTCAGTCATACTGGAGATTTGCCAACTTTACCAATAATTTCCAAAAACAAGCTGTTTGTTTCATTGATTTTTCTCTATGTTTTCTCTTTCATTGCTTTCTACCCTTTATTACTTACCCCCTTCTGTTTGCTTTGGGTTTATCTTGCTTTATTTTTCTAGGTTCTTGGGGTGTGAGCTTATATTATTTATTTGAGACTTCCTATTTTCTAATATATACATTTAGAGTTATTCATTTTCCTGGTAATACTGCTATAGCTATAACCCAAACACTTCCAGATGCTGCATTTTCATTTTCAATTCACTCAGTGTATTTTTTAACTTCCTTTGGGACTTCTTCCTTAGTCCTATGTATTATTTAGAAGTCTGTTACTTATTTTCTAAAATTTTAGGAGATCTTCCTGTTACCTTAATTCTAGTAATAACTAATAGGATCCCATTGTATTTGGAAAACATAATATTTATAGTTACTTTTTTTTAATTTGTTGACTTTTTTATATATGGCCCAGTGTATGATCTACTTTTTATATGTTCCTTGAGCGCCTAAAAATATGTGTTCTGCTTTTTGTTGGGTGCATAGTTAGATAAAAGTCTATTTTATTCTATTAGTTGATTGTAATGTTGAATTATTCGATATCCTTGTGAATTTTCTGTTTTGTTCTATTAGTTATTGAGAGAAGAGTCTTGATATCCCCAATTGTGAATTTATTTATTTCTTCCTTTGGTGTTTTCAGCTTTTACTTTGGCATTTTTCCACTGTATTCGTTGGTTCAAACATTTTTGGAAGTTCCATGTCTTCTTGACAGGTTGACCATTTTAACACTATATGGTGCTTCTCTCTGCCTCATTATTATTATTACTATTATTTTTGCTCTGAAGTCTACTCTTTTTTGTATTAATGTAGCTACTCCTACTTTCATTGGATTAATATTGGATGATATATTTTTCCATTTTTTACTTTATAGGATATAAACTGCCTATATTGTATAATTGAAATTAGTATCTTGTAGAGAGCATATGCTTGGGTCATTTATTTATTTACTAAAGATTTTATTTATTTATTTATTTGAGAGAGAGAGAGAGAGAGCAGGAGTGAAGGAAGGAGCAGAAGGAGAAACAGACTTCCTGCTGAGCAGGGAGTTGGGCAGGGACTCTATCCCAGGATGCTGGGAACATGACCTAAGCCAAAGGCAAAGGCTTAGCCACCCAGGTGCCCCAGCTACTAACTGGGTCATTTAAAAAATATTCAGCCAATTCCTGCCTATTAATTAGTGTAGCTATACTATTTATATTTAATGCAATTACTGATGTGTTGAGGATTAAGCCTATCACTTAATATTTTTTCTGTTCTTTTTTCTCTGGTTGCTTTTATCTACTTTCATATGTGAACATTTTTTCAGAATTCCATTTTAACTTATCTACACTTTTTCAGTGTATCTTTTTTATATGTATTTAGTGATGTTCTCAATATTTCATTACATATACAAAACATCACAGTCTACTAACATCATCACTTTACGAGTTTGAGTGGACTATAAAACCCTTACTTTTTTCTACTTACTTTTATCTTACTCCATTTATGATATGATTTTAAAATATTTCCTTTCTATATAGAACCATATCACACAGTGCTACATTTTTTGCATCAACTATCAAAATATAAATTCACTATTCAAAAACATAAATTAGGAAATCAAGAGAAAAAAGCTCATTATATTTATCAATATTTTTGCTTACTGTGTTCTTTTTTCTTTTCTGGTTTCCTAAAGTTCCATCTCTTACCATTTCTTGTTTGGGAAAATATCTTTAGACTATCTTTTAGCACTAGGTCAGTTAGCAGGAGACTATCTTCATTTTCCTTCACCTAGAATGTCGTGATTTCTCCTTCACTGATGAATTATATTTCTTGTAGAATATCAGTTTTGCTTGACAATTCTTTTTCTTTAGCACTTGAAAGATACTGTGCCACTTCTGACTTCTACGGTCTCTGATAAGAAGTCTTTCAAATTATTTTTCTCCTAAAGGTAAGGTATAATAGTTTTCTTGTTGTTTTCAGAATGATTTTTATTTATTTGTTTAGGAACATACATACTTGTACACACACATCTGATTATGATGTGGCTTGGTGTGGATTTCATAAGGTTTACTCAGATTGGTGTTTTCTCAGTTTCCTTCATTTGTACATTTATGTCTTTTGATAAATTTGTCTGTCATTTTCTTTTTTTTTTTAAGATTTATTTATTTGAAAGACAGAGATCACAAGTAGGCAGAGAGAGAGGACGGGAAGCAGGCTCCCCGCCAAGCAGAGAACCCGACACGGGGTTCTATCCCAGGACCCCAGGACCATGACCGGAGCCGAAGGGAGAGGCCTTAACCAACTGAGCCACCCAGGCGCCCCTGTCTGTCATTTTCTTACCAACCGTCATTTCTTTGAGTATTTTTCACCTCAGCACTCTTTCCTTTCACCTTTTAGGACTCCAGTGACACAAATATTAGATATTTCTTATAATGCCATGGGTCCCTCAGGCTCTGTTCTTCTTTTGTTTGCTTTTTTTTTTTTTTCAGTCTGTTTTATCTTCCTCTTGTTTTATCTTCTTATTGTTTTCTCTACCAGTTCATATAATTATTTTTTCTGATTTCCATTCTCATAGTGACCTGTATATTCTGGTTGTTTTGTTTTTAGTCCCATTTGGTTCTTCTTTGTATCCTCTATTTTTAGCTGAGACTTTCTTTTTCTTCGTTGAGACTTTTGTTGTTTTTGTTGTTTTATTTGTTTTAAGTGTGTTCGTAATGGCCTGTTGAAGAATTATTATCGCTGCTGCTTTAAAATATTAATTTGAAGTTTCTAACATATCTGTCATCTAAATGTTAACATCTATTTTTTTTCATTCAGTTTAAGATATTTTTTGGTTCTTGGTATGATGAATAATTTTCAGTTGCAATCTGGGCCTATTCTGTTATGTTATGAGATTCTTGAATTTACTTAAACATTTTTTTTTTTTTTTTTTTTTTTTTTTAGCTGGCTATCTCTAACAATAGTCTATCAGGAGAATAGGAGGAACCACCTTGTTACTGCCAGATAGAGTTAGAAGTTTAAGTTCTCCATTCAATTTCTCTTGACACCAAATGTGAAAAGCTCCACATTGCTGCTGGGAGTGGAAGTCTAGGCTTCTCCCTACATGGACACGTAGGTAGGGACACCAAGGTGGAGGGGCTTGTTATCAGCCAACAGGGATGAAATACCCAGCCCCCTACTTGACCTTCTCTAACATCACCACCACAGAGGTTGGGTGCTTGTACAGCCTTACAAGTGCAGAAGTTTAAGTTGCTCACGTGCTGGATCAAATGGGAGTAGGATGAGAGTAGAGTAGAGTAGAGTAGTCATTATCTAAAAATTTTCTGCTAAGTTTCTCTTTCCTTGCTCTTTTTGTTAAAGAGAACAATTTTTGTTGGGCAACATTTTTGTCTGTGCCTTTTGACATTTCCAGGTTGCAGTCATCTTTAACTCCAAGTCTAGGATATATGAGCCAAAAATAACTATTGAACTAATACATTGTTGTTGTTGTTGTTGTTCTCCAGTAGCCATTTCCCTAGCAGCTATGCCTTCTTTTTCCTACCTTTGAAGAGTTGTCTTCATTTTTTTTTTTTAACATAATGTTCAGGGCTTTTAGTTGTACTTAGCTGAAGAAATTAGTAAAATTGTGCCTACTTGAGAATCATCATCATTGCCCTTTATATGTTCTAGGTTACTTCCTTTCATATTTATTATTTTAGTGCAACCCAATCACATCTCTTTCTCTTAAGTTTTAACACAAGCTCACTTGTGTGGCAAATATTTCCTTTATTCCATTAAAAATTTACCTCGTAACTATGTATCCCTACTATATCCCATAACTACAAATCTCTATTGTTTAGTTTTGCCATTAAAAAAAAGCTTTACATAGTTAGATTCATGTAGTATGTAGTCTTTCCTCTGTATTATGGGTTTCTTTCTTCAATATTATGTTTTTAGTATTAATTTGAGTTTTTACTTGAAATCGTTGCTTATAATTTTGGTTTCTCCACAGTAATTACTTATATAAATAAATCATAATTTGTGTATCTATTTTACTTTTGATTTAATTTGGATTATTTCTGGTTGTTGCCATTGATCAAAATAAAAATGTTATCTTAAGTGTTCTCCTGCTACAAGTGTGCAGACGTCTAAAGCTGTATCAAGTCATTGCTGTTGTTTTCGCTGTTGTTTTTAACATGAGAAAATGTTGTGTCTATAAATGAAGACACATTCACCTTGTAAGAATGCAAGTTGAATTAGTAAATATATTATTTTTCAAGTGTAATTATTGTGCATGTTTCAGTCTAGTTTTGTTTTCATTTACTGTCTTAGGTTTTTTGTATCTCATGGGAAATGGTAATGAAATACTACTGTTTGTTCTCAGGTGTCTCTTATTTCACACACAGCCCTAGAGCGATGTCCTATGTCTATTGAAGATCCTCAAGCCAAGTGCTAAATATTTTTAATAGCTTTTTTGCAGCGAGCCAGGCTTTTCCATTTTCTACGTTTGTGGGGTTTAGTTCTAATCTGCACTTTGATATTATTTCTTCCATAACAGTAGTCTGGCTGTTTACAAACTTGCTCCTCTTCATGGTTAGAACCTGAGATATTTCTTTCTTGTTTTCTTTTTCTCTTGATTCTTGTTTTAAACTAGTGTTTTTCATATTTTGTCAATTTCTGTGTGTAAAATGGAGATTTGGAAGACAACTGTCTTAGTCTAACACACTGGCCATAATTCTGCTATGACACAAATGTGATGCATTGTTTCAATAAAACACTATTTTTGTACTATATTAAAAAATCTTTAAGTGCAAATGTTCTTACTTACCTTTGATATTGCTCTGGAGTCACACATTGTTAGAAATGGCTGAAATGTAAATCTGAAGAATGGTTTTCTTGATGACATGAACCCCAATCTTAGTATCAAACAAGCACTGAAGAGTAAAAGAGAAACAGAAACTAAGGAACATAAATTTAAGATATATCTATATATGATTTTTGGAAAAAAAGACAATAGAGCCTTTGAAAATAACACTTGGACTCCCCTAGAAAAATCAGTAACGGTTCCACTGAAAATGGCTTCTTTTACTCCAGCTATGAGCGTTAATTATTGTCATAGTTGCAGATAGAAAAAAAAGATCAACATATATTGTTCATTTTACCAAAAATCATGTTTTTTTAATTTTTTAATTTTTTAATTTTTTTTATTTTAAAGTTTTTTTTTTTTAAGATTTTATTTATTTGACAGAGAGAGATCACAAGTAGGCAGAGAGGCAGGCAGAGAGAGAGGAGGAAGCAGGCTCCCCGCTGAGCAGAGAGCTCGATGCGGGGCTCGATCCCAGGATCCTGGGATCACGACCTGAGCCGAAGGCAGAGGCTTTAACCCGCTGAGCCACCCAGGCACCCCCAAAAATCATGTTTTTAACTCTTAGTGTTCTATTCCTTAGCAAACAGTGTTTTCCTTTTAACAATAGCATATGTAAAGTGGCAGAGGGTGAAAAGACAGTCTTGAAAAATATTGTAAAGTTTCAGTTCATCTTAAAATACATAAAAGTAGTGCAAATGTGTTAATATGGGTCAACTTACATTCATGAGTGTTTTATTAATATTAGCTATGGGAATTTAAATAATGCTACCTCTATCCAATTTTATTATAATCATTGTTGCTCTTCTTTACTTGGACTTACTAAATTTCAAGTCTTCACTCCTTAGGAGGTCCAAGGCAATAAACTTGCTTTTAGGATTTCAAGTTATAAATTCTTAACTATGTGTAACTTTTTCCTATTTTCTTTCTATGTAATAGCTTTAAATTCACTACATTTGATTACCATTCTGTTGTAGTTTACTGACCATATACTTTAGTCCAAACAATTACATCTCTTTTTTTTAAGATTTTATTTATTTATTTGACAGAGATCACAAGTAGGCAGAAAGGCAGGTAGAGAGAGGAGGAAGCAGGCTCCCCGCTGAGCAGAGAGCCCGATGCAGGGCTGGATCCCGGGACTCTGAGATCATGACCTCAGCCGAAGGCAGAGGCTTTAACCCACTGAGCCACCCAGGTGCCCCCAAACAATTACATCTTTTAATCCTCACAATGTTATGAAACAGATGAGACTTGATCTCACTGTATAATTAAGACCTGAGACACAAGTGTTTCAAAAACTATGCCCAAAGCTAATGAGCTCTAAGTATCAGCAAATGGATTGTAATTCATATCTGTATGGTTTTGAAAATCTTTTCTCTTAAAGTTTTCACCCTCTTACCTCCCACATACACAAATTACAATTAAATAAACAACCTATCACATCACTGTAATATGTCATTTGTAATGCTGGTATTTATCACTTCTATCCACAATTCTTTTCCTATCTTTTTCCTTCACTGTGTGTTTAAATTGAAGTAGATATAATATGCATATGCCCTACTTCATTTTATATATTTTTAAATTTCTTCACAAGTGTGTAAAGCATTTCTTCATTTAAGTAGTAATAATAAAAAACAACTCACTGTTACTTTATAAATGGATTCACAAACTTAAGGAATATGTGGATTCTCTGGCTGCTTTTCTCTACATATCCAAACAATTTCATTGCTGCAAAATGTTTTGTGTATACTTACTTCCCCCTCATTTCTCCATGTGTAAGTTAATATTTCCTTTTTTGCTGACTACTCTCCTAATTTAGGTAAGAAATGAAAAATAAACAACAAAACAAAAATAAAATGCCAAAAATAGCACAAAACACAGTATCTAAGAAGCTAGGATAGTACTTTGGATATACCAGGTCTTCAACAAACACTTATTGTTAAATGAGATTTGCTTACTTGTGTATTTTAGATATATGTAAAACTTTAAAAATATAAATTATATAAATTTATATATACACATATTTATGTATATATATGTGTATGTGTATATATATACATATATATATATACTTTCATGAATTTATATATAAATTAACCTATTAAGAGGTTTTAAATAAATAAATGTTTAAGAACAATAACATTGTTAACACAGTGCTTTATGTATAATAAATGTTGAGTACATTTGTTGAATTAAATCCCAAATCAATTAACTAATGAAGGAAAAAAATAATATATGATGTTCTTTTCTGTCATGTTTTATCTAAGGCCAGGAGATTATATCCTGATGTAAATACTTCAGGGAAAATATCCTCATACTCTAAATTGCTCATTCACCATGTTTTAATGATGACTTGAAGCAAGCATGAAATGGTGGCATGGATGATGAGGATGGTTTGTATAAAAATGCTAATCATAGAGTGTAGGTATATGCTTTACAATCCTTATTAAGAAGAAAAAGAAGAAGAAGGAGAAAGGGAGAAGGGGGAGAGGAAGAGAAAGAAGAAGGAGAGGAAGAAACTAAGGGGATGGAGTGTCGTCAATCATGTCATCATTATGTGCAAAACTAAATTTTGATGTTGGCTTCCCAAATCATTACATTAAATTGTAATTTGTGCTTTTGCCAACAATGCTTTATTTATTCTTCTTTAAGGAACTATATAGTAGTGTTTTTTTTGTTTGTGAATGAGTACTCAAGCTGTATATTTACACGCTAGACTATTCCTCACAATGTTCTCTATTTATTGTATTACTGTAGACTTTTGGGTAATTTTTTTTTTCTCATGAGTATACCTCCATCAATAAAGCATTCTGAGAGGTTTTTTTTGTTTGTTTTTTGTTTTTTTAGTTAAGGGTATATGTGAAACACAATCTAGATCTTTTGTTTTAGTTGGAAATACATATTACACTTCAAGGTGATCCCCCTGTTTTACTCAGCTTCTGTACATCTAGATGTTATATTTCTATGGATTTTTTTTGTGTTTTCTTCACCATGAGAAAGCAGCTATTTATATAGCATGTGTTTTTTGTTTGTTGTAAAATGAATGTGATTGTTAAAATGTAATAGCAATGTATTTCTCTATGGAAAACATGATTATTCCTTCTTCAAACAATGTGGTTTGCTGAGTTATAAAGGAAAAAGAAAAGAAACTTTGAGAAAGACAAGAAATTAGTATCAACCATATACGTCTATTTTATATTTCATCTTACTAGAGAGGTATTTAAACCTGCTTCTATGGTGAAATAAATTGGTATCCTTAAAAAAATGCCAGTACTTTGGCTTTACCACATAAAAATCCAAGTGTTGGGTCCAGGCATTATTATTTTTTAAGCTCTCCAGATAAACCCAATAGGTAGCTAAGGACGATGACTGCTCTAGACAGTGATTATCTCTGTGGTGTTGTATATTATAAGAAAAACTGCCGTTTGTTGAAAATTTTCTCTGTATCTGGTCCTTATGTATTCCATTATGGTCTATATTTTTCACAAACACCATATAAATTCATTATTCTCACTTTTAGATAGGGAAGCAGAGTCAGGAGATAAAGTCACTTTTATACATTATATAGCATCTAAAAGTTAATGCTAAGGTATGTATTCAGGTCTGTGAGTGTAATTTTATTATTGAATGTAACACATGGCATTAATAATGATCTGCTTCACTTTCTGAGCCCATTTATTTCAAATTCTTCCCCTTCTGGAAACAAAGGGAGAGTCCACTTCACTGACTCCTTGTGATTAGTTGGGGTCATATAATTAGTTCTGGCAAATGATGTAAGGGGAAATGATGTGCATCGTTCTAAGTGTGGATGCCTTATCCCCCACCAGGCTGTCAGAGGATGCTGTGTGTTTGCAGCTACAGGATGGTGGCACCACTGTTGCTCTGAGATCCCCAATGATTACATGAAGCAGAGCCCCTGGCTGATTAATTTTGCAGGTGTAGTTGAGAGAAACAAACTCTATATTATGTTAAACCACTGAGATTTGCATGCTGTTTGTGCCACAGTATCATATGGCACCTACTTTTGAACACACTTATGATACTTTCGCCTTTCCATTCTGAGCCATTTGGGTACCTAAGAAAAATTCCTAACTGATGTTGTTGAAAGGAACATTTTTCTTCTGGATGAATTTAAAGCAGGATAGGGGAAGGAAAATAATTTTCCTCTGCCCTTTTGAGTTCTTAATGGAGACTCTCATAATAATAAGCAGATTAACAATAGAAAAACAAATAAAAGTTTATTAACACATACACCTCATGTATACATGGAGATACCCAGGGGAAAATGAGTAACTCAAAGCGATGGCTTTAAAATTCAGGATTAAATATTATCTTAATGGGGAAAGTAGAGGGGGAATGCAGATGTCTTAGGGGAAAGTAAATTATTTTTAGGAGAGATGAATGGACTCTTATAAGAATAGGTGGTAGGTTTGATAGTTTGTGGCAACATTGTCTGGGTGTGGTATAGACCTCTAGATTCCTTGTCAATCTTCCCTGGTTGATGGAATTCAAGGAGGGGTTTTATGAATTTCTTTTGGAGGATCTATCTTCAGCCAAATAAAGGAAGTTCAGAGAAAGCCTTTCTCTTCAGTTAATTTTTCAAGTGCCTATAGTTCAGAATAAACAGTAACCAAAAGGACATATTTGGGGTATCATAATCTGTTATCCTCCAGCAACAAATCAGTTTCTATTTGTATTTAGTATATGCTTGAACAATGACTCTAATGAAAGCTAGATTTTACTTGCTGATTATTGGATTCAAGTTATTTTCTCCAAAGGATGCTTATGCCCTTTATGGCACATTCATTTAGGTAAGAAGGAAGGCTTAGCCTTCTATTTTCCACCCTGGATCATCCATCCATCCATCTATAATTCACTTATTAAGTATATATTGAATCTCTATAATAGCTCTGCAATAAAAAGCAGCCTCATCACTTACCAAAAGAAGGATCAAGGAGCCACTACTTTTGTGGAGTTCCAAATTCACCAAGTTCAGTCATCAGCAGGGAGAGAAAAATGGCTGAATCACAAACTGAACAATAGATGCTTTTATTGGTAGAGACTGGTAATGATTATAGCAGGACTTTTCTTGCTCTGCCTTCTAGCAATAGGCTGGCTTTCAGGGAAGGATTGGAAAGATATCCTCAAACTTAAACAATACAAAATCCCCTTCCAACTTTGTATGCTCAACAACTGAGAAGAGTTCTATAACGAAGAAATTGATTGGAAGCATTGGGCTAGGAGGCAAATATCACTGCTTACCCTTGAAGGCTTATACTCACAGAAACAAGAAAAATAAATGAAAACAACATTGAAGTGGTTAGCAACTGTGTGAGAGATGCATTGCCCTGAGCAGTCTATGCAGTCTACCTTATTCCCTGCTCTTAAAAAATACACACACACACACACACACATACATATGTTTTTATGTATATATATTTATATATATATGTTTATATATATATTTATATATATGTTTATATATATATATATGTTTAGAATGAGAAATGAATTGTCTCTGCAGTAAAGTTTACTGTAGGAGAATGACAAGATAATTAATTATAATGCTATTCTGTGTTTTTACTTTATTTATCTATTTATTTTTATTTTGTTTTTCTCTTTGTTTCAAGAAGGTAGCAAATTATATCATTTTCTTTGCTGTGGACACACCCGCTAAAAAAAAAAAAAAGATGAATCTTCCTGAAGAATTTTTCTTTTTAGTATTTCTTTTCCCAACTCCTCATTGGGAAGTTTAAGCAAAAATTTCTCAGAAAAGAAAAGATGATTAACAACTTGGAGCTACAAGAAAGTGTGACTGTACTTGGAGAAAGAGTACATTCTCTGATCTGAAAAGGATTGGTGGAGACTCACTGGATCCAGAATTAGCTGTGTCCTACTACTTTGAAGGCCCTAAGTGATATGGTTATATGGACAAGGAAGCTTTGACTTGGCAAAGATCTACACTGTCAGACAGCTATAAACCTATCTATCTGCCTTTCGGAAATCATGATGGCATGGACGATGCACGTAGCCATATAACCAATGCAGATAGAAGTCCAGAGAGACTGGCACAAAGCCTTTAATTGTAGGAGGCTTCTGAGCGCCTTTTCTGGACCTAAAAATGGGGATGCAATTATTACTATACATCTCCTAGCCCCATAGAATATGTCATAGAGTAGATTACATTTGTTATAAATAATTGAGTAAAATTCATAGGTGTTCATCTAGAAAACAGGATAGAAAGGTTAAAGTAAGAATTTGTAGGACAATAGGAAATATTTTAACTATGCTCATGTCATTTGTAAACCTTGTAGGTGTCACAAACATGTTTGGGAGAAAATGGGAAGTAGAAAGTGAAATATACAACTCTGTAAATTATCATTTGATGAAATATTTTCCTTCTGTCTCTTAGAAGTGAAAATCATCAAGGCATTTTTCTCTACTGGATGTTTAGACTTTCTTTACTTTTATGTATATGTAGATATTTGAAATGGAACTCATGACTTACTGAATACACACACACAAACTCATGATATCCTCCCTAGTTTGTACCTTTGAGCTAATTGTAAGGATGTCCACCTTCCTGCAGGAGCATGCCTACTTATTCTTTCCATGGGTTTCCCTCATCAATGACACATCTAGCACAGCCCTTTATGGTGGTTCTGACATAGTCTCCTAGCTATAAAGCTATGTTAATTGGTGAGTTTACTCAAATGTTTGGATTTACTGAAAACATAAATAATGAGCTTGGAATGCCAATGAAAATAGCCTTAGAAAGAGTCATCGTCAGTGATTCCTTTTACATGGTTTTATTACTTTTTATTTTTTTAAAAGATTTTATTTATTTATTTGACAGAGATCACAAGCAGGCAGAGAGGCAGGCAGAGAGAGAGGGAGAAGCAGGCTCCCCGCTGAGCAGAGAGCCCAATGTGGGGCTTGATCCCAGGACCCTGAGAGCATGACCTGAGATGAAAGCAGAGGCTTAACCCACTGAGCCAACCAGGCACCCCTACATGGTTTTATTTTTATAGCATGGTATAAGCTATCCTTTTTTTTTTTTTTTTGATAGCTTGGTCTTGCTCCAACCCTAGCATTACTTGGCTATTATACAGGTCTTTGAATATTTTAGTCTCTTAGAAAAAGCTAATAAGATGTAAATTTGTACCTTTGGGTTATAAAGAGTCTTATCAGTAAGTCTTGATATTTTCAAGCAATTTGACAAGTGAAATATTCTGGTAGAGTTTCTTGGTTTAGTCAGTTTTGTGAAATTCTTCTTTGGTATGCTTCTCTTTGTCAGCCTTCTCAAGTCATACATAATTTCATATGCTCAAATATTTTATTTTTCATTAAATATGTCTTATAAAAATAAGTTAGTTCACCATTAGATAACATTTATTATTATTATTTACTCTTACTCTTTTTATCTCACATTATTATGATTTCCATCTTCTTATTTCAAACATGATTAAAAATAATAATTAGAATAGTAATAATGAATTGTTTTTATGTTCATGGCATTCTCCAAGAATGATATTATTGTAGTTGTTTCAGAATGGAAATTTTAGAATATTTATTGCTTTTACATTTTGATCTCAAATATTATAGTTAATAATACTCTTCCTTTTGTTACTTTTTAATCATTTCTTTTCAGTCTCAACTTTTGGCTGTAGTACAATATGAAATACAGTAAAATAGAAAAGTGAAGAAGCAAGAACAGATAAGCACTGAAAAATTTCCATAAACATTTATATATAGAATTCACACCTGCAACCTTTTAACTGTGCCTCTAAAATGTCAGTGCACTGCACTTAAACATTTCAAATTTTTTTTTAATTCACATTTTTCACAAAATGTATATCCTGTACCCATGGAGTTTGTTGTATGTGTTAGAATTATTTTGATTTGTTTGCTTTATTTCTAAATATTGAGGCTTCTATCTATGTACATTGTTAATATTGTCCCTAAGTCCAGGTGGTACATTTCTGAATCATGGCACATAATCTAGCACTGAGCATCTGCAAAAACTTCAGGAGCATAGATGTGCTCTGGACCCTAGCATAACAGTGGAGAGTCAGGCATGGTTGGTTTGTCACAGCATGGTGGCTTTCACACAGTGGGGAAGCTTTAGAGCACTTTAAGAATGAGTGCTAGCCAAGGCAGTAACTGCTGTGGCTGATCTTATGAAATTTTATGGGCAGCACAGGCCTCTGAAGTAGGGAATAGACAAGGAAGAAAATAATAGATGGGAAATGAGCTGACAAAGCTTCTGTAAGATGACAAGAACACCTGGGGACTACAGGATATAACTTGAAGGGATTAGTGAGGACAATATTGCACAAGGCTGGGACTACTTAAAGTACAGGCAGGGACTTAAGGTTCAGAAACAGTTATTGCTTTTGTAATTTTTGTTTTAACTCCATCCTTACTTTCTAGATTTGTAAGGCTTGGAGAAATGTTGACTACTTCAATTAAATTTCCATTTACAGGTGTGTGTGTGTACGTGTGTGTGTGTGTGTGTGTGTACCAAATATAAAATTATCCTCTACATAGATTTACATGCAAGCAAGGTACTCCTAAACAAAACTTATAAGCCTTGCCCAATTTGGCTCAGCTTCACCAGAAGCTATAGTGAATGGAAATCTTGGGTGTTATTTTGGGTGGAAAGTCTTGGAATGATGTTTAGAATATGGATACCAAGACTGATAATCTATTTATTAAGTATATCATACAAAGAGGATTGATTAAAAAAATACAAAGGATAAGTATAGTTTGCTGAATTTTATTATTATGTTATATATTATTATATATTATTTTAAGTTATAATTTTATAAGTTGAACATACTCATATAATCAGTGGTAGGCTAAATAATAGAATATTATTAATACGTCAAAATCCTCCTTGTGCTTCCTTCCAGTTACTAATCAACACACCAAGGATAATGACTCCCTCAATTTCCAACACCATAAGTTGGTTCTCTGTGCTATCGAACTTTCTATAAATGGTATCTTTATAGTATTTGCATTTTTTAACTTGGCTTATTTTTTCTAAGTTTGTTTATTAGATTCATTCTGTTGCATGTATCTGTGGTTGTTTTTCTTATTTGGATATATCTTTTTGAACTTGTTTTTTATCCTTGCTGTGTATTCTTTGAATATTCTGCATATTAATATTTTGTCAAATTTATGTATTGTGAATTTTATTCATTTATCTGCCTGTTTTGACTTTACATATTTACTCTATTTTCTCCTTCTTTTCTTCATACTAATTTTGTCAGTTATATTTCCTGATCTGTGACCTTTATACCAAACCTTCATTCTGGAATTAACCCAGTGTGTTCAGGAAGCATTATCCTTTACGTGTAAGTGAAATCGTGCAGTATTTGTCCTTCTTTGTCTGATTTATTTCACTTATAATCCCCACAATTTACATCCGTGTTGTCATAAATGGCAAGAGTTTCTACATTTTCATGGTTGAGTAGTCTTCCATTATATGTATATCACATCTAATACTGTGTTGAATAAAAGTGGGAGAGTGGGGATCCTTGTCTTGTTCCTGATCTCAGAGGAAAAACATAACTTTGATCATTGAGTATGCTGTTTGCTGTGGGTTTATCATATATGGCCTTTATTTTGTTGAGGTACATTCCCTTTATACCCATTTTGGTAAGAATTTTTATCATAAATGGATGTTGAATTTTGTCAAATGTTTTTTAGGTATATACTGATATGATCATATAATTTTATTTATTTATTTATTCATTTTAAAATATTTTATTTATTTGACAGCGAGAGAGAGACACAGTGAGAGAGGGAATACAAACAGGGGAATGGGAGAGGGAGAAGCAGGCTTCCCACTGAGCAAAGACCCGATGCAGGGCTCGATCCCAGGGCCCTGGGATCATGACCCGAGCTAAAGGCAGACACTTAATGACTGAGCTACACAGGTGCCACTTATACTGGAATTTTGAATAATATTATCTCTCCAGAAAGCATTCTTTTAGACTATTAACTTCTAGAGAAGATGCTTGATATGATTTTAACCTTCTTGAATATATTGAGGCATGTCTTCTGGCCTAATACGTAATCTATCCTGGGTTATGTTTCATGTGTGCTTGAGAAGAAAGTGGGTTTTTTTTTGTTTGTTTTTGGATAGAATACTGTGTATATATCCACTATGTATAACTAGTTTAATGTGTCATTTAAGTCTATGTAAAGTTTTCATCTTCCTTTTTTAATTTAGATGCCTTTTATTTCTTTTTTCTTGCTTATTTGCTACAGGAACTGTGGGTGGAAGTGTCCTATTCCTTCTTACAAATGAGAAGGGTACAGCTCTTCTTCTTCAACTAGAACCTATGCTCATGGTCTCTCCAAGAACTTCCACTATCTCCCATCCCAAACCATAGCTCTAACACAGTGATTATATTAGCTAAAGAATATGAGAGCACAGATGCCCTCAGGCTGAATCTCCAGTATAAGTAAATAAGTAAATATAAGTAAATAGGACTCTTTCACAAGAAGACTACAGGTATGTTTCAATCTGCTGTCTGCAGTGTCGTGGAGGTGTTGGCATGCTAGAAACTCTCTGATTATTATAGTTTCATTGAGCTCAGGAATGTCAACCCCAATACAAGACAATTTATCCCCTGTGTGGATTGTTCCCACTATGGTTTGTGTGAACCTGCTGGGTTTAGTAGGGCATCCGGAAAGTACAGGGGGTGAGTTATACTCACTTCAAAAAATCAGTGAGAAAATGCCCTGACTGCATGTGGTGCACATAGGCTTCAGCAAGACTTCAAGAGAGTGCCTGATCTGAACACTTTTGTTGACCCCAGATTGGATGTAGGTAATACTGTTATCATTTGTACCTGCCCCAGCCAAGGCTTGTTGGATGGTGCCAGAACCCTCCCCATCCAAGTGAAGCAGCAGAATGATGCCTCATACAAGCACATCTTCCAGTGCTAGCAGTGTAAGTGGAGAGTACACAAATGGTATGGGCAGGCCCCTCCATATCCAGAGAGAGGTCTAACTGCCCTCTACTTCTGGAGTAGATGCCTCCAAACCAGCAAATGGATCTCCTTCACCTAGAGTCTAGGTACTTTTCAAATTTTCATTTTCTTCTATGCCCAAGGGTGAGTCAGCCCACATGCCAGACCTTTAAGAGAAGATTCACAGTTCCCTATAACACTTTGGGTTCCTTGGATGCAAGCCCCATTGGCATTCCAAGCCAGCATTTTCTGGAGCTTGTCTCTCCAGGGCAGATCCCATAGGTTAGAAGGCCTCATGTGGGCCCCAAACCGTCACTTCCCTAGAAGCATCAGATCAGTGAGATCCTTCCCTGTAGTGTGTTGTTTTGCCAAGGGTGGGGTTTTTCTCTGAGACTGAGATTGTGTCTCTGCTTCTCCTAATTGTCTCACTGGTCCTTTTATCTTTTTTGTAGAAGAGAAGTTCATCTGGTTTTCACATATTTTTTCAGAGGGAAATGACTCATATGTAACCATAGATTTTGTATCTTCATGGGAGTAAGTGAATTCAGGATCTTCCTATGCCACATCTTGGACCCCTTCCATCCTTTAATTCTTAATCTCTATATGTCTGCACACATTTAAGGTGTATCTCTGATAAGAAATATATAAACCACTTTTTATTTATTTATTTATTTATTTAAATATTTTATTTATTTATTTGACACAGAGAGAGAGAGAGATCACAAGTAGGCAGAGCAGCAGGCAGAGAGAGGGGGGGAAGCAGGCTCCCTGCGGAGCAGAGAGCCCGATGCGGGGCTCGATCCCAGGACCCCGAGACATGACCTGAGCTGAAGGCAGTGGCTTAATCCACTGAGCCACCCAGGCGCCCCTATAAACCACTTTTTAAAATAATTCTGGTATAATAATCTTTGCTTTTTGTTTAGTATTTAGTCGTTGGACATTTAGTACTTACATATATACATATATGTATATACACATGTACACATACATAATATTTATGTCTACCATTTTACTATTTGTTCATCATAAATGTAATTCACTCTGATATATTTCCACTTTCTTGCCTTCTTTTGAATTACATTTTAAATTATATGATCAGCTTATTTTATGAACATTATTTTATTAAGTGGTTTCATTGAAAATTAACTGTGGGTTCTGGACTTATTTTAATATAAATTATTAGTTCAAGCAATGTCAATGATGTTAAAATTTTCCTACCTTTGTTTTGTTTTTGTGTATTTAATTTTACATTTATTTAATATTTACATTATAATTATTTTGTCTAGCCATACCCTATATATTTAAGCCAAACATTTGCCTTTTCATGCATAATATTTTATTCCTGTTTCTTGTGCCTCTACCAGGAATGATTCTCTTTAAGTGAAGGTGTGATAATGATATGTTCATTAATTTTTGTGTTTCTGAAATAATTTTTATTTTGCCTCCTTTTATAATAATATTTTTGCTGAATGTAGAATTCCAGGCATTTTGTTTTGTCTGCACTTGGCAATATTTTTTCATGGTTTTCTGTTTCCATACCACGATGAACAGTCAACCATCAATTATATTGTTGTTCCTACAACAATGTGTCAGTTTTTATAGCTGCTATTAAAATTTTCTCTTTATCTTTGGTTTTTGCTTGTTTTACTATGATGTACCAGGATGTAGATTTCTTTGTACTCTTACTCCTTAGGGTCTACAGAATTTATTACACCTGTGGTTTGATGTTTGTACTTGGTTTTGGAGAATTCATGGCCTGTATTTCTTGAACTAATGCTTTTGTTCATTCTCTTCTTTACTTCTGGATCTCCAGTTAAAAGTAAGCCAGATTTTTAAATTTTGTTTCATGTATCATTATAATCTTTTGCCAATTTTTACTCTGGTTTCTTTATGTGCTTCAGTATGAATCCTTTCTATTACTCTGGCTTTTAGTTTCCTTCAAACACTAATTCTTTTTTATGCTGTGTCCATTCTACTGTCAGAGTCATTTGTCAGGAAATGATTTCCAGATTATAGATGTTCCCTATTTTTTTAAAGATTTTATTTATTTGTCAGAGAAAGAGAAAGAGAGTGTGCATAGGCAGGCTGAGTGGCAGGCAGAGGAAGAGGGAGAAGCAGGCTCCCCTCCAAGCAAGGAGCCAGATGTGGAACTTGATCCCAAGATGCTAGGATCATGACCTGAGCCAAAGGAGCCGCTTAACCAACTGAGCCACCCAGGTGCCTCTATATTTTCCCTATTTTTAACGTATTCTAATTATACTAGTTTAAAGATGTCCTTATAACTAAAATGTCAAGTTTACCACTGATTTTATTTATATATTTTTTTCTTTTTAATTTTAGTCTTTGTCTCTTTGCATAACATATTTTTATAATAAATTCTGAGTCTTATATCTGAAAAATTATTGAGTTCCCTCATCATATCTTTCTCTAGAAACTGTCAACCTTTCCTCTGTTCAGGCAGGTAGAACAGGATTAGATCAGGATTAGATCAGTTTTTTCAATCAGCAAATGAAATGACTCTAAATTCATTTGAAAAATAGCAAAAACCTATATTTCTGGAGCTGCTGCTCGTCCTATGGTGTAGACTCTCTACATGTTCTGACTGAGAATCTGAGATGATCACTAGTGAGGTCTTGCCCACTGGTCATCCTTGAAAATGAATCTTTTTCTCCTCAGAATCACAAGGTTGTTGAAACTTGCCTTTATTTTTTAGGACAATCTACTTAGTGTCTTTGCCTCTAACACTAGGAAACTTCAGAATTTAATTCTTCAAGAAGTGAATGCCCTGATGTTAAAACTGATACGGAAGTAAACTTAATTCCCCTCTCCTTCTCAAAAGAATCCTAGAAATCTCTTGTCTGTTGCTGTTTTCTCTTGAGTGAAGAAAGATGTCATTTTTCTGTTGATTTTCCTGCCTCTTAGTAGTTAGTGACTGTTAGCCTGGGCCTATTCCCAGACTTTCCACTTTTTGCCCATGTCCAGAATTGACAAAAGTCCTGAAAGAAAAAGGGGCTGCAAAATGTAGTTCATCTCTGTTAGCGGTTTCTCCACTTTCTTGATTTTAACTCTGTTAGGTTGCCTCAGGTTCTTTCCAATTTTTTAGCCATTTCTTTTTAAATAAACATTTCAGCTTTTTATAATTCTTTTTTGGTGGGAGTTTTGTTATTCTACATCCATCATAACTGTAATTGGACCATCATAAATGTAATCAGCTTATTTTAATTTTAATTTTGGTTTTCAGAAAGAAAATTGGGATGATATGACTTTATATACCTTTCAAAAAGTACTTTGTCATATATTATTACTAGAAAACAATATTTTCTTATATATTTACTAAAAATAAAACCAACATTTAACAATCCACTCTACTATGACTGAGCTGTACAATAATTAACACATTAGAAAATATGTTCCTAAGCTAGGAAATTTTTCTTTTACAAACACGACTTTACCTGATTATTGGAGGTGAGTATATTTTTATTCTCCTTATTAAATAGTGCAAGATGCCAGGAAGTGCCCTAAATTATAAGTAAATATTATTTTGTAATCACAGGTATTTACTTAAAAACATATTTGGATATTATGCATACCCACACACACACACAAAGTGAGACATTTCTTTTCAGTGACAAGAGATTTTAATTTGCTGTTGAAAATTTGAATTTGAAACACAGACACCTAGTGTGAATACTTACATATGGTGATCACTTTTAATTCACAAAGCATTGTTTTCTATGTGACTCAATTTCTTTTTTGTACCTAACTTTTGAATTTAATAATTCATTGCCTATTTATAGAGAGCCTACCATGTGTGTAGCATCTATTTAAATAACCATTTATTTGTAGACAAAGGAGGTTTTTTTTGTTCAAATTTTTTTGGTTATAAGTTTTAACTATAAAAAAAGACATAAGACTAAATTTGCAATACCAAGTCTTATCTGAAGTAATGAAATTGAATAGTTATCTTTCTGAACACTTTCACCACCTTGGATGATGGATTTTAATGGATATAGGATCTTAAACTGGCTATTCAAATAATGTGACACAATATTCCAAATTTATGCTGCTGCTGACATTTTAACCAGCACACTTTTGTTTGGGTGTATGACTTTTGCTAAAAAAGTCATTGAAGTTTCCTTCTTTGACAAAATTACAATAAGTATGTTAAAATTAAATATTTTCACAATATTTATACTTAGAGTTAATAACATTTGTATGTCAATATAAGTTATCTATATACCTATAGTTTTAAATATATATCCATATATACTTACATAACTTAATATATAGTTAATAATACAATAAAATTAATCATTATATTTTATTCATTTTTGTACCCCTAGTATCTGTATGTTATTCTGACTCATGCACTATTAATGATATCTTAAGGGAATGAATAAATGCATTAATTTTTTCTATTTATTGAGATTATACATGTAGAATTTGGATTTTTGGTTCTGTTTTAAAACACATTTTACTTAAAGATAACAAAATAAGAAAAATCTAAGAACAGTTTATTATAGAAACTTCTATATTCTTTTTTTTTTTTTATTTTTTAT
This sequence comes from Enhydra lutris kenyoni, assembly GCF_002288905.1. NCBI lineage: Eukaryota > Metazoa > Chordata > Mammalia > Carnivora > Mustelidae > Enhydra > Enhydra lutris. Next base: position 2,733,959 of record NW_019154121.1, read on the forward strand.
TTTTTATACACATATAATATATTTTTATCCCCAGGGGTACAGGTCTGTGAATTGCCAGGTTTACACACTTCACAGCACTCACCATGGCACATACCCTCCCCCATGTCCATAATCCCACCCCCCCTCCCAACCCCCTCCCCCCAGCCACCCTCAGTTTGTTTTGTGAGATTAAGAGTCACTTATGGTTTGTCTCCCTCCCAATCCCATCTTGTTTCATTAAATCTTCTCCTACCCCCTTAACCCCCCATGTTGCATCTCCACTCCCTCATATTAGGGAGATCATATGGTAGTTGTATTTCTCTGATTGACTTATTTCGCTAAGCATGATACCCTCTAGTTCCATCCACGTCGTTGCAAATGGCAAGATTTCATTTCTTTTGATGGCTGCATAGTATTCCATTGTGTATATATACCACTTCTTCTTTATCCATTCATCTGTTGATGGACATCTAGGTTCTTTCCATAGTTTGGGTATTGTAGACATTACTGCTATAAGCATTCGGGTGCACGTGCCCCTTAGGATCACTACGTTTGTATCTTTAGGGTAAATACCTAGTAGTGCAATTGCTGGGTCATAGGGTAGCTCTATTTTCAACATTTTGAGGAACCTCCATGCTGTTTTCCAGAGTGGTTGCACCAGCTTGCATTCCCACCAACAGCGTAGGAGGGTTCCCCTTTCTCCGCATCCTCGCCAGCATCTGTCATTTCCTGACTTGTTAATTTTAGCCATTCTGACTGGTGTGAGGTGATATCTCATTGTGGTTTTGATTTGTATTTCCCTGATGCCGAGTGATATGGAGCACTTTTTCATGTGCCTGTTGGCCATCTGGATGTCTTCTTTGCAGAAATGTCTGTTCATGTCTTCTGCCCATTTCTTGATTGGATTATTGGTTCTTTGGGTGTTGAGTTTGCTAAGTTCTTTGTAGATTTTGGACACTAGCCCTTTATCTGATACGTCGTTTGCAAATATCTTCTCCCATTCTGTCAGTTGTCTTTTGGTTTTGTTAACTGTTTCCTTTGCTGTGCAAAAGCTTTTGATCTTGATGAAATCCCAATAGTTCATTTTTGCCCTTGCTTCCCTTGCCTTTGGCGATGTTCCTAGGAAGATGTTGCTGCGGCTGAGGTCGAAGAGGTTGCTGCCTCTGTTCCCTTCAAGGATTTTAATGGATTCCTTTCTCACATTGAGGTCCTTCATCCATTTTGAGTCTATTTTCGTGTGTGGTGTAAGGAAATAGTCCAATTTCATTTTTCTGCATGGGCTGTCCAATTTTCCCAACACCATTTATTGAAGAGGTTGTCTTTTTTCCATTGGACATTCTTTCCTGCTTTGTCGAAGATGAGTTGACCATAGAGTTGAGGGTCTATTTCTGGGCTCTCTATTCTGTTCCATTGATCTATGTGTCTGTTTTTGTGCCAGTACCATGCTGTCTTGATGATGACAGCTTTGTAATAGAGCTTGAAGTCCGGAATTGTGATGCCACCAACTTTGGCTTTCTTTTTCAATATTGCTTTGGCTATTCGAGGTCTTTTCTGGTTCCATATAAATTTTAGGATTATTTGTTCCATTTCTTTGAAAAAAATGGATGGTATTTTGACAGGAATTGCATTAAATGTGTAGATTGCTTTAGGTAGCATAGACATTTTCACAATATTTATTCTTCCAATCCAGGAGCATGGAACATTTTTCCATTTCTTTGTGTCTTCCTCAATTTCTTTCATGAGTACTTTATAATTTTCTGTGTATAGATTTTTAGTCTCTTTGGTTAGGTTTATTCCTAGGTATCTTATAGTTTTGGGTGCAATTGTAAATGGGATGGACTCCTTAATTTCTCTTTCTTCTGTCTTGTTGTTGGTGTAGAGAAATGCAACTGATTTCTGGGCATTGATTTTATATCCTGACACTTTACTGAATTCCTGTACAAGTTCTAGCAGTTTTGGAGTGGAGTCTTTTGGGTTTTCCACATATAGTATCATATCATCTGCGAAGAGTGATAGTTTGACTTCTTCTTTGCCGATTTGGATGCCTTTAATTTCCTTTTGTTGTCTGATTGCTGAGGCTAGGACTTCTAGTACTATGTTGAATAGCAGTGGTGATAACGGACATCCCTGCCGTGTTCCTGACCTTAGCGGAAAAGCTTTCAGTTTTTCTCCATTGAGAATGATATTTGCGGTGGGTTTTTCATAGATGGCTTTGATAATATTGAGGTATGTGCCCTCTATCCCTACACTTTGAAGAGTTTTGATCAGGAAGGGATGCTGTACTTTGTCAAATGCTTTTTCAGCATCTATGGAGAGTATCATATGGTTCTTGTTCTTTCTTTTATTAATGTGTTGTATCACATTGATTGATTTGCGGATGTTGAACCAACCTTGCAGCCCTGGAATAAATCCCACTTGGTCGTGGTGAATAATCCTTTTAATGTACTGTTGAATCCTATTGGCTAGTATTTTGGTGAGAATTTTTGCATCTGTGTTCATCAAGGATATTGGTCTGTAGTTCTCTTTTTTGATGGGATCCTTGTCTGGTTTTGGGTTCAAGGTGATGCTGGCCTCATAAAATGAGTTTGGAAGTTTTCCTTCCATTTCTATTTTTTGGAACAGTTTCAGGAGAATAGGAATTAGTTCTTCTTTAAATGTTTGGTAGAATTCCCCCAGGAAGCCATCTGGCCCTGGGTTTTTGTTTGTTTGGATGTTTTTGATGACTGTTTCAATCTCTTTACTGGTTATGGGTCTGTTCATGCTTTCTATTTCTTCTTGGTTCAGTTGTGGTAGTTTATATGTCTCTAGGAATGCATCCATTTCTTCCAGATTGTCAAATTTGGTGGCGTAGAGTTGCTCATAGTATGTTCTTATAATTGTCTGTATTTCTTTGGTGTTCGTTGTGATCTCTCCTCTTTCATTCATGATTTTATTTATTTGGGTCCTTTCTCTTTTCTTTTTGATAAGTCTGGCCAGGGGTTTATCGATCTTATTAATTCTTTCAAAGAACCAGCTCTTAGTTTCGTTGATTTGTTCTATTGTTTTTTTGGTTTCTATGTCATTGATTTCTGCTCTGATCTTTATGATTTCTTTTCTCCTGCTGGTTTTAGGGTCTCTTTCTTGTTCTTTCTCCAGCTCCATTAGGTGTAGGGTTAGGTTGTGTACCTGAGACCTTTCTTGTTTCTCGAGAAAGGCTTGTACTGCTATATATTTTCCTCTCAGGACTGCCTTTATTGTGTCCCACAGATTTTGAACCATTGTGTTTTCATTATCATTTGTTTCCATGAATTTTTTCAATTCTTCTTTAATTTCCTGGTTGACCCATTCATTCTTTAGAAGGATGCTGTTTAGTCTCCATGTATTTGGGTTCTTTCCAAATTTCCTCTTGTGATTGAGTTCTAGCTTCAGAGCATTGTGGTCTGAAAATATGCAGGGAATGATTCCAATCTTTTGATACCGGTTGAGACCTGATTTAGGACCGAGAATGTGATCTGTTCTGGAGAATGTTCCATGTGCACTAGACAAGAATGTGTATTCTGTTGCTTTGGGATGAAATGTTCTGAATATATCTGTGATGTCCATCTGGTCCAGTGTGTCATTTAAGGCCTTTATTTCCTTGTTGATCTTTTGCTTGGATGATCTGTCTATTTCAGTGAGGGGAGTGTTAAAGTCCCCTACTATTATTGTATTATTGTCAATGTGTTTCTTTGATTTTGTTATTAATTGTTTTATATAGTTGGCTGCTCCCACGTTAGGGGCATAGATATTTAAAATTGTTAGATCTTCTTGTTGGACAGTTCCTTTGAGTATGATATAGTGTCCTTCCTCATCTCTTATATAGTCTTTGGGTTAAAATCTAATTGATCTGATATAAGGATTGCCACTCCTGCTTTCTTCTGATGTCCATTAGCATGGTAAATTCTTTTCCACCCCCTCACTTTAAATCTGGAGGTGTCTTCAGGTTTAAGATGAGTTTCTTGTAGGCAACATATAGATGGGTTTTGTTTTTTTATCCATTCTGATACCCTGTGTCTTTTGATTGGGGCATTTAGCCCATTAACATTCAGGGTAAGTATTGAGAGATATGAATTTAGTGCCATTGTATTGCCTGTAAGGTGACTGTTATTGTATATTGTCTCTGTTCCTTTCTGATCTACTGCTTTTAGGGTCTCTCTTTGCTTAGAGGACCCCTTTTAATATTTCCTGTAGAGCTGGTTTGGTGTTTGCAAATTCTTTCAGTTTTTGTTTGTCCTGGAAGCTTTTAATCTCTCCTTCTATTTTCAATGATAGCCTAGCTGGATATAGTATTCTTGGCTGCATGTTTTTCTCGTTAAGTGCTCTGAATATATCATGCCAGCTCTTTCTGGCCTGCCAGGTCTCTATGGATAAGTCTGCTGCCAATCTAATGTTTTTACCATTGTATGTTACAGACTTCTTTTCCCGGGCTGCTTTCAGGATTTTCTCTTTGTCACTAAGACTTGTAAATTTTACTATTAGGTGACGGGGTGTGGACCTTTTCTTATTGATTTTGAGGGGGGTTCTCTGAACCTCCTGGATTTTGATAATTGTTCCCTTTGCCATATTGGGGAAATTCTCTCCAATAATTCTCTCCAATATACCTTCTGCTCCCCTCTCTGTTTCCTCTTCTTCTGGAATCCCAATTATTCTAATGTTGTTTCGTCTTATGGTGTCACTTATCTCTCGAATTCTCCCCTCATGGTCCAGTAGCTGTTTGTCCCTCTTTTGCTCAGCTTCTTTATTCTCTGTCATTTGGTCTTCTATATAGCTAATTCTCTCTTCTGCCACATTTATTCTAGCAGTGAGAGCCTCCATTTTTTATTGCACCTCATTAATAGCTTTTTTTATTTCAACTTGGTTAGATTTTAGTTCTTTTATTTCTCCAGAAAGGGCTTTTATCTCTCCAGAGAGGGTTTCTCTAATATCTTCCATGCCGTTTTTGAGCCCAGCTAGAACCTTGAGAATTGTCATTCTGAACTCTAGATCTGACATATTACCAATGTCTGTATTGATTAGGTCCCTAGCCTTCAATACTGCCTCTTGTTCTTTTTTTGTGGTGAATTTTTCTGCCTTGTCATTTTGTCCAGATAAGAGTATATGAAGGAGCAAGTAAAATACTAAAAGGGTGGCAAAGACCCCAGGAAAATATGCTTTAACCAAATCAGAAGAGATCCCAAATCGTGAGTGGGGAGAAAGGGGATAAAAAGAGGTTCAGAAAGAAAAAAAAAAGAAAAAGAAAAAGAATAAAGAAAAAATATAAAAAAGAAAAAAATATATATATATTAGATAAACTGGTTAAAAAACGTTAAAGAAGAAAAGGGTAAAAGTTAAAAAAATAGCAGAAGAAGAGAAAAAATTTTGAAAAAGAAATAAAAAATTAAATTAACTGCAAAGCTAAAGAATCATGGGGAGAAAGCCATGAGTTCAGTGCTTTGCTTTCTCCTCCTCTGGAATTCCACTGCTCTCCTTGGTATTGAAACTGCACTCCTTGGTAGGTGAACTTGGTCCTGGCTGGATTTCTTGTTGTTCTTCTGGGGGAGGGGCCTGTTGTAGTGATTCTCAAGTATCTTTGCCCGAGGCGGAATTGCACCGCACTTACCAGGGGCCGGGCTGAGTAATCTGCTCGGGTTTGCTTTCGGGAGCTTTTGTTCCCCGAGCGCTTTCCGTAGAGTTCTGGAGGACGGGAATGAAGATGGCGGCCTCCCAGTCTCCGGCCCGGAGGAGCTGAGAGCTCGGGGCCCCACTCCTCAGTGCGTCCTCAAAGAACAGCGCCCAGTTGCTCCCATCTGCCTGGCCTCCGGCCGCGCTCTGAGCTCACGGATCCTGCGACCAGTTCAAGGTAACCGCGAGCTGTGAACTCACTCCTCAGCTCCTTCTCTGTAGCCGGCTTCCCCATTCTAATACCTGTAAGTTCTGCGACCCTCAGACACCCCCAATTCTTCTGTGACCCTGCGGGACCTGGGGCCACGCTGAACCCATGTGGGCTTCACCCCCGTTAAGCCTCTGGAGCGATGTCCCTCAGCAGAACAGACTTTTAAAAGTCCTGATTTTGTGCTCCATTGCTCCGCTGCTTGCCGGGAGCCGGCCCCTCCCACTGAGGTCTATCTTCCCGTCACTTTGGATTCACTTCTCCACCAGTCCTACCTTTCAGAAAGTGGTTGATTTTCTGTTTCTAGAATTGCTGTTCTTCTCTTCGATCTCCTGTTGGATTTGTAGGTGTTTGCAATCTTTAGATAAGCTATCTAGCTGATCTCCTGCTACCTGAAGTAGTCTCAGCCTGCTACTTCTCCACCATCTTGACTCCTCCGAAACTTCTATGTTCTACATAATTGTAAGACTATAGTTAGAGTAAGACTGTTGGTAGAGTCTTATTGTAAGACTGTAGGTAGAGTAATCACAATAGCTAAAAATGATGAATTAAATTGCCTAAAACTATGAAAATAATCCTCTCAGAGCAGTGTAGCCAAACAGAAGGATGTAGTTCTAGGAGAATGACTACAAATAGATATCACAATTCAGGAAATAAGCGAAATGAAAGAAAGTACATATATTTTACTAATTATTTTTTATAAGAAGCCTATCTTTTTCTAATTAAAAAACTCATTTGCCTAATAAAGTTATTATAATAATGAAGATTTATTAAAAGAACACAGAATCAAATCTTTAAAGGATCAGTAAATATTTACTGAGAGACTTTTTATATCAGAAACTGTTTTACAAGCAAGAAATCAGACAGGGAGCAAGAAAATATTCTAGAGTGGTCTGAAGATAAGGTCAAGAAATCTCCCAAATAAACAAACAAGTGTTGAAGAGATAAGAAATTTAAGAAGAAAAGATAGGACACATCTAGTAAGAGAATAGAGCAAAGTCTTCAAAATCTTATGGGATAATAAGTTTCCTATCTATACTTTATATTCTATATTATCAAAAAAGGGGTAGCATAAAACTATTTTGATATTTTCAAGGACTCAAAGTTTATCCTGACAAAATGTTTTCAAGATCTCCTTTCAGGATGTATTTTAGCAAAATGAATAGTTAAAAATAAGGGTAGGAAAGTTATTGAATTCAGGTCCAACCTTGAACAAATTAAAGGAAGATATAAAAATAAAACTAGTTTCAGACAAAAGCTAAACAGTATATAAGGCTTTGTTAAAAACCATAAATGTGATAAAAAGCAAATATAAAAAGGATGATCCTTTGGGACACCTGGGTGACTCAGTTGGTTGATTGTCTGCCATTGGTTCAGGTCATGGTCCCAGGATCCTGGGATAGAGCCCCACATCCAGTTCCCTGCTCATTGGGGAGTCTGTACCCATCTCTCCCTGCCCCCCACCATGCTCTCTCTCTCATGCTCTCTTTCTCTCTCAAATAAATAAATGAAATCTTAAAAAAAGAAAAAAAAAAGGATGACCCCCCAAAACAAGAAAAATAAACCATAATATATCTCATGATTTGGAGCATTTTGTGAAATGTAGGGGAAAAAAAAAAAAAAAAACATTTAAAATTGAAACCATCACCTTTCATTGGCATAATGAATTCTAAAGAAGGAAGTGTTACTGTGGTATGTAACAGTCCCTCAGAACAATGTACTGACCAAGCATTCTTAAACATGTACTAACAACAGACCTCTGGGGGAGAGGATGATATATGTCTTTGAAGCCAAGCAGCTGGGAACGCCCAGCCCGCTCAGGGTGAAACCACACCCACTTCTTTTTTCTGTTACCCCCTTCTCCAGAGATCACCTGTAGTTAATTATATGATCCCTTTAAATGTGTTTATTCAACCACAAATCCTATACTGCTTGATCAAGCAAACTCAACCCCAAATCCTATACTGCTTTATCAGGCATGTCTTACTTAGTATCTATAATCTCCTTTGACTGCTTTGTTGATTGTTGTCTTGTATCTAATAAATACGGGACTGAGGAGTTGTTCAAGGCGACAGTCTTCTCAAGTGCCTAGCCCTGCCTGCTTTCTCTTGAAGCTGATTTGTTTGTACTTCATTCTTCTTTTGTACGCTGTGGGGAAGCGGCAGTGGTATGTGCAATGTATTAGTCCAACTGCAAAGTCTGAGGGAACTATTCTTATGAGGTTGTTCTTGTTTCAGACACCAGTCACAGATTTGTAAGCCCTCAGGCCAGTTGCCGAGAAATTTGGGGTTCTCCACAGCTATCCTCAGGTTAAATATTTCACTAAAATGACTCCTAGAACTCAGGAAAGGGATATACTTACTGTTTTCTAGAATAGTTAAAGGATGTAATTAAAGTCTACCAAGTTCAGGCAATCCAAACATGGAGCTTTTGGTTGTCTTCTCCCTGTTGGGGTCACGGGCAGCATAACCTGCTCCAGGCCATGATGGTGACAGTATACAAAGTACTGTGTATTTCCGAGGAAAGAAGCTCTTTAGAGCCCTTTTGGTGTCTACAGCTTATTAGTATTTGATTACATACTGCTTGTGTGGCTACAGGTGCTATCTGGGGGTTCAGGCTAATAGCCTTAGTTGTCAGGTTCTTGAGAGGTGAGGATTTATATGACGTGTCTCAAAGACTCCATCATATATCACGTTGTTAGACTTTGCAGTGGACTAAACTTCCAGGCAAACCAAGACACTCCTATCAAGCCTAACATTTCTTTGGTCCTAGAGATTACCTCCCCTGTGGCCGAGGGCAGAGTCTCCAAGAGACCTCTCTTGGAGTAAGGTTGATTCTTCACTATACAGCATATTACATCTTACTGAAAATAATTACAGCCATGATAATTAGATTTTTTACTGGCTTTTTACTTACAAAGAGCAGCAACAATAAAACGAAAACCCAGAGAAATAGATTTTTAAAAAAAAGACCAATCTTAGAAAATTTAACTATGAATTAAAATATAATGGAAATTCAAAACATATTTACAACACTGAGATTGGGCCGTGGGAATAAAAACAGTGGAAGGGAGAAGATGAGGGAAAAGATTAAATACTGATATCTGCATCTGACAAAATAGGAAGTCAATATGTAGTATCTATGTGTTTGGAAGAAGGAATGGAAGGTTTGGTACACTGAAAATGCAGATTCGAACAATGGAAAGAGAGACTGAGAATAATTGTGCAACTGAATTGAGAGACATAAGAAGGGAAAGAGTGTTATAGCAAGTGAGCTAGAGCTATATATTTTAGATGAGAGAGTGCAAAGGTAATGTTTTGGTAATAAATAAAAAAAACTGATCCAAGTATATTACATAGTAAATTAGAATTGATAATTTAAGAAGTAAAAGCAAACATTGTATTTGTCATTAGGAATTAATTCGATTATTTTAGTGCAGATTCTCTGCACTATTAGATGATTTTAAAATCATGTACATAAGTTATTTTGTTAAAAATTTTAAAAGAAACTTGAAGAATAGAGCATGTTAAAATCAATACATATGAAATTTTGATTTGAATTTCCCTGATGGCTAATGATGATGAGAATTTTTTCATGTACAATGGAATATTACACCTCCATCAGAAAGGATGGATACCCTTCTTTTGTATCAACATGGACAGGACTGGAGGAGATTATGCTGAGTGAAATATGTCAGGCAGAGAAGGCCAATTATCATATGGTTTCACTTACTTGTGGAGCATAAGGAATAACATGAAGGACATTAGGAGAAGGAAAGGAAAAGTGAAATGGGGTAAATCAGAGGGGGAGATGAAGCATGAGAAACTGGACTCTGAGAAACAAACAGGATTTTGGAGGTTAGATGGGTGGGGGGTTAGGTGAGTCTGGAGCACTGGGTATGGTGCATAAACAATGAATCTTAGAACACTGAAAAAATAATATTAGAAAAAAGAAATTCTGGAAAAAAATAGTTAACATTGGTTTAATGACCCATTAAAGAACACTATAAAAGTGAGAAAATACTATATATGTGCCTGGGCTTTTTAAAATTTAAAGCTCATTTTAAATTAAATAAACATTTAAAAAATATACTGCATATGGACAAAGTGTTTTTTGACAAACTAACATAACAGAATAAAATAAAAATGCCATAACCACCTGAACTTGATGTTATTAGACAAAACTGGTGAAAATTATTCCTTTATAGCCATTATGGTCAATTTTGGATTATTAAAGGCAAGTCAATATTTTAGTGAGCGACTCATTCCTGAAATGATCCAAGAGAACTATTCTAGTTCAAAGATAAAGGAAAATTTTGAGGGGAAGAATAGAAAGAGACTTTAGTATTGTGATTTGATACTGCAGTGATTCTATATAATTCTAATTTAAGAAAATTCAAGGGAAAACATTCTTGGACTATTAGAATTATAAAAGTAGAAAGGAGAAAATTGATAAAGAAAATTAGGCAAGTAGAAGAAAATTTAATTTCTCAGCTTGGGCAAAGTAGCTTAACTACTGAATATATATATGATAGTTACTATATTGTGGCAGGTAACAAAATAAAATTTGGAAAATATTTCTGAGAGATTGGCTTCAAGGTTCCACTAAGAGAAGATTGATTGTTAGTTGAAATATTGTATTACATTGTTTCTATATTTTTGTAATGAATACATAAGTCTAGAAATCTGAAGTTAAATGTAAATGCACTACATGTATTTGGCTGACAATGGATTGATTATGTCCTGAGTATCAAAAGGTTATCTCTCCAAAAGCCTGTGCTATAAAATACATTTCAAATCTTTGAGCCAAAGCAGAATTGTCATTTCCTGTTAAAGAGGTTACAGTAAAATGTGTGCATGTTTATTTCCAGATTTAGTTTAGAATTGTATCAGCCTAATTGAGCATTCTTTTCAAAGTTTTTAAATCCTGGGTAGAAAAATAACCATATTCTTGAGCTTCTGTTTTTTTATTTTTATTTTTTTTTTAATTTTTTAATTTCTTTTCAGCGTAACAGTATTCATTGTTTTTGCACCACACCCAGTGCTCCATGCAATCTGTGCCCTCCCTAATATCCACCACCAGGTTCCCCCAACCTCCCACCGCCTGCCCCTTCAAAACCCTCAGGTTGAGCTTCTGATTGAAATAGGGGCATAAATCCATAAAAGTTGGGAGTGCAGTTGCAGTTAGTTTCCCTAGGACTTAAAGACAAATTTGCTAATTCCTAAAAATAGTTTGTTCCCTTGAAAATGTTAGATTTTTAAAAATTGATTTTTGAAAATCTAGGAAGCAACATAGAAGGCTGGAGAAACAATTCCTTAGATAAGTAAAAAGCATCTGGTTACAAACAGATGTGGAATATTGCTGAAGTGGGACATTTCTGTTAAATAGAATTTCTGAATTAGTTATCCTATTTTATTTTTTTTCTGAAAAACATTTATTTTATCTTATTTTCTCCTTATACCTTAAAGTTGTTTAACCTGACCTTTAAAAAAAAGAAGAAAAAGAAGAAATTCTTTTGTGTTATAATAGCTTTCTGTTCTAGGACAGGCTTGAAGTTAGTGAAATACATATTGGTTACATGCCTCCTCTTTGCATTTTCACAGATATCCAAATTCTGTACTACCACTTAGATGTCAACAGCATACCACTCAATATGTTCTCTTTAAAAGAAGAGACAGAGAGTGGTGAGAGAAAAAGAGGTTGGGAGAAAGAGAAGAAGAGGTGAGGGAATCCTGACGGAGAAAGAATTAAGAAGACAGGAGGGTGCACTGATATCACAAAGTCATGGTTTTGAATACTTGCTTAACAATCCAGTTTTCCTCCGACCATGTGTAAATAACTTACTTATTTTTTCAACAAATTGCTCATTACTTACAAACTCCAATCTATATATCAGTCACTATGTATAGAGAACTTGTTGATCACTATTTCTGCCTTAAACTTACAATATGCTGTCAGCATATGAACTTCTTGGGCAAGTTTCTTCATCTTAAAAAGGATAATGATAATACAATTTATCTGTTCATTTTTTTTAGTTAAAACCCTGATTCTTTGATAATAATTTTATCTTCATTATGTAAGCAACTCAACGAAATGTGATTTATGACGGGGGCTTTGGAATACACCATATCAGTTAATGAAATGTATCTTATCATTCCATTTTACAAGATGATAAAATTGAGCTTCTAAGTGCTTAATAACCTCATTTGGAATATAACACTGTGAAATGAGCTAAAATCCTCTGGGTCCTGGAAGTCCCAAGCTAATTCTATTGTTCTCATACTTTGTGTCTGGTGCTAGAATCCATTTATTCAAGCTTTAATCCAACTCTATGCATGTCATGCAAGCCCTTTTGCTACCATTTGAAAGTTCCTCAGTTTTCCCTCCCCTCTATTTCCATTCAAACTTATTTTCTGGAATAATATGATGGTGAATGTTTAGATGCAAAAGTGAATATAGTAGCTAAAATATATTATTACATGAAGTTGCTTAGCACCTGACACACTTCATGTTGTTTACTCTTTTCATAGTTAACTTTATTGAACTTTATCTGCTTTTTGTTTTTTTAATGAAAAACTAAAACCCAGCATTGTTGGTTAGGCTGCCAATTCATCAGCTATAATAAGGACATTAGCATTTATTTCTGCACATGAAATTATGAAATATCAACTTTGTGCCTGATTAAAGAATATCAGTCATCAGTGAACATATAATAAAATACCTGGGGATTTGGGGGTCTTTAAAGGTACTACCTCAAATGTTATCATTTCCATGTACTTGTAAATATAGTCTTAGAATGAGTGTAAGATTGCCAGTATAGGCATGTCTTTAAGTAGAATAAACAAAACTCTTATTCATTCCATCCTTAATAGTAAATGCAATTATTAGATGATTACTTTTTTAGTAATCGTATTCATAACTTCTGTGGCAAATAGAAGTTCTTTTGCCACATGGAAAATTAGGCTATAGCTTCTCCAAATCCTCTGAGCAACTGCTTCATTAGGCTGCATTTGTTTTTATTCCAATATCTATGATATTTTATTCCAATATCGATATAGATATCTATGTAGATATATTCCAATATCTATTTATTCCAATATCTAGTATATGTCTGATAAAATAGAATATTTTATTGCACCAAAGATGCACCTTCTCAAACCTGTAGCTCTATGAGGGAAGAATCCATATTATGTGTTTACTCTTAGACCCATTCTCAGCAACCGACTCTATATCACAACATGTCTGGCATTAGACGGAGAATTGCTCATAATCATCATTAAGTATTTGGAGCAAAACACATTTCTTGGTTTCTCCCTGCCTTTAATGTCTTTCTCTACCTTTCTATTTCACCAAAATCAAAATATCAACAGCTTTCCCAACACATTTCAGATAATAAAGAAAATTGTTTCATTTCAGGTCCAGAAGAACACTTTACTTTATTTCATCTGCAGTGTTACAGAACTTTATTGTCTATCTGTTCATTCTCATTGTGGTTGATGTTGAAACTATTTTCTGCTTTTTGTATTTACTGAATGACTTCAATTCCTTTTTTAAAATATTTTATTTATTTATCTGTCAGAGAGAGATATAGAGAGAGAGCACAAGCAGGCAGAGTGGCAGGCAGAGGCAGAGAGAGAAACATGCTCCCTGCTGAGCAAGGAGCCTGATGTGGGACTTGATCCCTGGACTCTGGGATCATGACCTGAGCCAAAGGCAGCAGCTTAACCAACTGAGCCACCCAGGTGTCCCAATGACTGCAATTATAAGCATCAGAGACAACCATCCATACAATGCTCAGTTGCTGTTAGAGTGGTACCTTTTGTAGAAAGGCAGTAAATGAACACAGTAGTCTCTAATTATGTAAGTTATGGTACCTAATTTCCAGGGTCATATTGTTAATTAATATTTCATCCTTATAATTAATGTCACATAAGTTACTCTGTTTATTCATTCATTTTACCATCAATGTATTTGGGAAGACAGATAAAAAACAAGCAACAAATACTATGTTAGAGTGTATTTTAGAGTATGGAAAAAAGGTAGGGACTCTAACCCAGGTAGTAAAGCTTCACGGTTTCTTTAAGTTCTTAAAATTTTGGAAGATAGTATCCATGAAAAGGCCAGTCAAAGATATTTTCAAGCAGAGGAAATAACATATATGAGGGCAAAATCCTTAACAAATGTGATGGCTCTGAAAAATGTAGGCAGTTTGGATGAGTTTGAGTATACACATATGGATGGTATTGATGAGAGATGGGCATTTTTGTTTTATCATTTAGATTTCATTTTGGAAGTTATGAAGAATGCATACTGTTAGATTTTATTTCAAGTATGAAGTGACCAAATCTTTTACTTTGTGTCAGTATTTTTTTTTTCCAAATTGTTTCTCCAAAACAGAGAGACAATAGAGTACAAGTGACTCATAACTACTTTTTACTAGTGTAGGAAAAAGGATCCACATGTGAACACCTATGTCTGGAGAGTTAATAACATTTTCTTCATTCATAACCACTGCATAGCATTTATATGTCCAGAAGCTATCTTGATATATTTTTGAGTAATTAGACTGCAATAGTAACCTGCTCCATCCTTTTAGATTTTGTTTGGAAATTAGAACCCTTAATAGTGGATAAGGGAACTATTGTAAGAATTAGACCTTACATGATTGTGAGAGTTGGTAAGGAACGCTGTGAAAATATGCTACTGTGTATCAGCTGATGAGTCTGTAATTCCCTTAAATCAGCAGGACCAATAATTAAGAAGAAAAGCTTGGTGTGGAGCAGGAGAGACTGAGGATTAACTGGACATATGCCAGGGTCTCACTGCCTACAACCTTGATGACGTTAGATAACCGCAGAGGAAGCTAGTGCTCTTTCCTGCTGAACTCTACATATATCTGGCCCAGGAAGTGGAGAATAAAATGAAGGAAATCCAGTGGTAAGTAGAGGAATTTTAAGCCTGAATTCTGCCATGCAACAACACGCTGAGATAGCTAATCGGTGACAGTGAAAATCTTTGCCATTTTACTTACACCTTATAAATCTTTTCTGTTGTATTTGTGGTTAAACTTATTGAACATTACCAACACATGCTGGAAGATTTAGTTCCACTTAGCTAACAAATGTTACCAAATAACCACTATCAACCCCTTGTGAACCTGGAATCCATACACAATTTCTTTTTTTTTTTTTTTTTAAAGATTTTATTCACTCATTTGACAGACAGAGATCACAGGTAGGCAGAGAGGCAGGCAGAGAGAGGAAGGGAAGCAGGCTCCCTGCTGAGCAGAGAGGCCGACTCCGGGCTCCATCCCAGGACCCTGGGATCATGACCTGAGCCGAAGGCAGAGGCTTTAACCCACTGAGCCACCCAGGTGCCCCCATACACAATTTCTTTAACCACATTTAACTTCCAAAGAAATACAGTAGCAAACTGTGCTCCACATTCCCTTTCCTTGAGTATAGGCTGTACTTCATGACTCACTTCTAATGAATAGAATACAGTAGAAGCAAAGACATGTCACTCCAAGATTAGGTTATAAAAACAAAACAAAACTGTGGCTTCCCTTCTTGGAGGTTCTTTCCCTTACTCTAATATCTAATCTCAGTATGGAGAATCTATATCATTAGTGGTCCTATTGAGAAGCCTGCATATTGAGAGAATGAAACCTCTGGCCATAAAGCACATTAATGAACTCGGAAGCAGATCCACCAATCCTTAAACACAAAGACTGCTGTTTGGACTGACAGCTTGATTGCAACTTGATAAAAAGCCCTGGAACAGAACCACCCAACTAAGCAGCCACTCCCAGAATCGTGACCATTAGAACGTGAGTGAATGAACATTTGTTGTTTTAATCTGAAAAAGTATGGGACAGATTTTTAATGCAGCAATAGTTGACTAATATCAATGTTAGTATCTGGGAGTGCTGCCACAACTACAGCCTAAAATGGGGGAATAGTTTTGGAATGGACACTGGGCTTTGAGGAGAGTTTAGTTAAAGCTTAGAGTATCTTGAGTTTATCACCTGTAGAGGTTTGGACTTTGAGTATGCTGTAGATAAGAACTCCCCAGGGCACCTCGGTGGCTCAGCTGGTTAAGCAACTGCCTTCGGCTCAGATCATGATCCCAGAATCCAGGGATAAAGAGTCCCACATTGGGCTCCCAGATCCAATGGGAGTCTGCTTCTCCCTCTGATTTCCCCTCTCATGCTCTATCTCACTGTCTCTCTCTCAAATAAATAAATAAAATCTTAAAAAAAAAAAAGAAAGAAAAAAGAAGGCGAAGAATATTTTATTGGAAACTGGAGAAAAGGAGTCTTTTTTGTTTTGTAGTGTTATGTAGTGGCAAAAAGTTTAACAACTCTGTTGTCTACAGCTATATGTAAAGTAGAAAATATAACTAATAAACTCAGTGATCTGGGGTAAGAAGATTTACAACCAAAGAAGTGCCACCTGCTGTCGTTTTGTTTTGTTCTGTTTTGTTTTTTCTTGAACTTTAGAGTGAAATGCAAGAGGAAAGTTACAAACTGTTAAGAAAGAACAAAGGAAAACTGTTAAAAACTGTTAAAACATCATGATTTTGCAGTTTCTCAGCCTCTTCAGCAGGTAAATGATACTAAAATTAAGCAACTATGTTGGAGTGAAGATTAAATCTAGGGTTAGCAAGACAAATAGGGTCTAAAGATGAAGCTGAGAGTATGACTAAAAAATTTTTGTTAAGATCTCAAAAAAATTAAATGTAATACCTTAGAGTACCTTTACATCAAACCAAAGCCCTTCTAAGAAAATTAAGGATCTACCTCAAAGATCCTCTCAATCAAATAATAGGGCTCCTAAGTAGCTTAAGAGTGTTCTATCTCAAAAGTCCCAGTAGTAAAACAAAAACAAAAACAAAAACAAAAACAAAAACAAAACAAAACATAAAAAACAACAAAGTCCCAGCAGTACAGAGGGGCTTATTCTTGAAGATACATGGTTTTATCCCTTTTCAAAGGAACTAACACTTAAAATGACCAAGAGGACATCCAAGATATTTTTTTTAAAGATTTTATTTATTTATTTGACAGACAGAGATCACAAGTAGACAGAGAGGCAGGCAGAGAGAGAGAGGAGGAAGCAGGCTCCCTGCTGAGCAGAGAGCCCGATGTGGGGCTTGATCCTAGTATCCTGGGATCATGACCTGAGCCGAAAGCAGAGGCTTTAACCCACTGAGCCACCCAGGCGCCCCCCAAAATATTTTTAGAGTTATATTGGAGTACTGTCATTTTGAACTAAAATAGACAAAGAATACAGTGAAGAGTCTATTCCAATGCTAAAATTTTATTAGCAGGAAGCAAACAGAAAACTACTCAAATATCAACATTTGTTTGTTAGCCTTCATGAAAAAGATGGTGCAGAGGGCAGAACCATGAGAACGGAGCACAGAAAGAATGGTGAAATAATTTTATAAAGGAAACTTCCCCAGTCTACTGTTTTGTTACTCAATATAGCTTATATAGGAAATACAGAATGAAATCATCACTCTTTTCCTCTACTTGCTAATTTTTAAAATAATGAGTTTATTCCCAATATGCAACAATTTCTGCATATTTTTCCTGAGCAACATCATACTCTTCTTCTTAAGTACTTTCAATTTTTTTCAGCAAGGTCATTAAAATGAGGGGTGAAGATCTCTGTTTTAGGAGTGTTTATTGGGCCTTGATCTACCCTTTGAATATTTAAATACCAAATCGCAAGTCAGAATGTTCAAATCTACTTCTTGTTGCACTTTCCTCTACTTCCTGTCTGCCTCCTGTCCTGATTTTCAGCTGCTTTGTTGGAAAGAGAAGAGCCCTTCCTGCTGACTAGCAGTTTTGATAAATCGTATCACTCTGCTGGTAATGGTAAAGTTTCAAGTTTAAGAGTATGAGATCTGGGGGCACCTGGGTGGCTCTGTGGGTTAAAGCCTCTGCCTTCGGCTCAGGTCATGATCTCAAGGTCCTGGGATCGAGCCCCATGTGGGGCTCTCTGCTCAGCAGGGAGCCTGCTTCCCTTCCTCTCTGCCTAATTGTGATCTATCAAATAAATAAATAAAATCTTAAAAAAAAAAAGACTATGAGATCTGGTTTCCCACAGGAAAATGGGAATTTGGAAATTTTCAAAACCCTTTTTCCCAATAAAGCTTGGATTTTGAAATATTGGCTTTGATATGGTTTCAAGAAAATCAGCTTTAAAACTCAAAGAAAACATTCTTTATTAATACAATGGTTGGAATGATACAACAATTACTGATAGGATATGAAAATATTTACAGGGGCACCTGGGTGGCTCAGTCGTTAAGCGTCTGCCTTCGGCTCAGGTCATGATCCCAGAATTCTGGGATCGAGCCCCGCATCAGGCTCCCGGCTTGGTGGGAAGCCTGCTTCTCCCTCTCACTCCCCCTGCTTGTGTTCCCTCTCTCGCTGTGTCTCTCTGTCAAATAAATAAATACAATAAAAAAAAAAAAGAAAATATTTACAAAATGTTTTTTCAAACATTTTGTTCTTAACACATGTTGGGCCAGTATAGGTGCATAATCTTCTGCAAACTAGATGTT
Source organism: Enhydra lutris kenyoni (assembly GCF_002288905.1). Classification (NCBI taxonomy): domain Eukaryota; kingdom Metazoa; phylum Chordata; class Mammalia; order Carnivora; family Mustelidae; genus Enhydra; species Enhydra lutris. The sequence goes on from NW_019154121.1 coordinate 2,752,401, forward strand.
CTTTTAAAATTTTTTTTTTTTAAATGATAGCATAGTGGTAGCATTTGAACAGGAAGTCAGTAAGAAATCAGAACACTCAGGTGTTAGTAGTGGTTTTATTATAACTCTATTACTACTATGATGTATGTACGTACATGTTTAAGACAAGACACATTAGCAAGTATAATCTTGTGTTTTTCTCTGATGTCATTTCTGTGTTTGTAACAGAGGACTCTACAATCAACTCTAAAATTCTGACTCTTTACTCAGGGGCCTATTATTTTGAGAGCTCTAATATGAATTCTAGTATCTGACTTTCTATCCTTCTTGAATTTATATTTAGTTACAAAAAAAAACTCCACCTTTGGTCAGAAATAGATTGTTCCTTTAATTATAAATTTGCATGCGTTTTAAAAAGGTAAAGAGTTAGGGAACATTGTGACAACATATTTCCTTCATTCTATCAAAACTCATTCAAACACTCTGGTAACTTCTCTACAGACATAGTTCAGGTACTGTACTTTTACCTGTTGAACAATACTCCAAAATTCTCCCTGATCAAGGAAGCATTACAAATAACTTTTGATATATCTCTAATTGAAATGTTTGTTTGTTTGTTTGTTTTCTAACTGAAATGTTTCTAAAGGACATCTTCCATCCATAGGTTTTAAATGATTTAAAACTATTTCTAATTTGCACTTTTATTTTTTCTTCTAAATATTACCTTTAGTCAAGTTTTCCTCATTGTATTTTGAGGATTTAACATGATTTATGAGAAATTTGGGGTTTTTTGTTTGTTTCTTTTTTCTTTTACTCAATTATCCCTGTGTATTTTGTTGTTCGTTTGTTTGCTAGTTAATTAGATACAGTATGTAGAAGTATTTGTTTTCTTAAGTTTTTATATATCTGGCCATTAGATAAAATTTGATATTGATCTGAATTATTCTGACACAGAAATTTCCAAAATATTCCAGAACTCCATCTTACTTTTGCAATGTTTTAAACTACTGATAAATATTTCTATTGTAGGTACAATGATATTTATGACATTCTCTTTGTTTAGAGACAAACAGACATTAAATGAAGGAGGAAGGGATTCTGATTAATGATATTGAGCATCTTAAATGTGTCTCTTCGTCATCTGTATGTCTTTGGAAAAATGTCTAGTAAAGTATTCTGCCCATTTTTTAATTGTATGTTTGGGGTACTTTTGGTGTTGAATTGTGTAAGTTCTTTATGTATTTGGGGTATTAATCCCTCATTGAATATATAATTTTCAAATATCATCTCCCATTAAGTAGGTTGCCCTTTTGTTTTGTTGATGGCTTTCTTTGTTGTACAGAATCTGTTTATTCTGACGTATTCCTAATAGATTATTTGTGCTTTTGTTTCCCTTCCTTCCTTGGGAAGCATATCCAGAAATGCTGCTATTGCCTGTGCTCTCTTCTAGACCTTTATGGAGTTAGGTCTTTAATTCATTTGAATTTATTTTTGTACATAGTATAAGGAAATGGTCCACTTTCTTTCTTTTGCATGTTGCTGTCCAGTTTCTCCAACACCATTTGTTGAAGAAACTGTCTTTTTTCCCATTACGTATTCTTTCCTGCTTTGTTGAAGATTCATTGACCATAAATTGTGGGTTTGTTTCTGGGGTCTCTATTCTGTTCTGTTGATCTATTTCTGTGCCAAGAACATTCTGTTTTGATTATTATATTTTTTGTAGTGTATCTTGAAATCTGGAATTATGATACTGTTAGGTTTTTGTTTTCATTGTGTTGTTTTGTTTTTTTTTCCGTCAAGATTGCTTTGGCTATTCAGAATCTTTTGTGGTTCCATACATATTAGGATTTTTCTTCTAGTTCTGTAATTAGAGACTGTGGATTCTGAGAAACAAACTGAGGATTTTATAGAGGAGGGTGTGGGGGTTGGGTGAGCCTGGTGGTGGGTATTAAGGAGGGCGTGGATTGCATGGAGCACTGGGTGTTGTACATAAACAATGAATCTTGGAGCACTACATCAAAAACTAATGTATGGTAACTAACATAACACAATAAAAAAATGTTGTTGGTATTTTGATAAAGATTACACTGAATCTGTATTTCACTTTGGGTAGTATGGACATTTTAGCAGTATTTGTTCTTGCAATCTGTGAATGTGGAATAACTTTCTATTTGTGTCATCTTCAATTTCTCTCATCAACGTTTTATAGTTTTAAGACCACAGGTCTTTCACCTCCTCAGTTAGTTTTTTCCTAGGCATTTTATTATGTTTGGTGATCCTGTAAGTGGAATTTTTTTTATTTATTTAAGTTTAATTAGTTAACATGCAGTATATCATTAATTTCAGATGTAGTGTTCAATAATTCATCAGTTGTGTATAACACCAGGTGCTCATCACATAATGTGCCCTCCTTAATGCCCATCACCCTGTTACCCCATTCCCCACTCACTTCTCTTTTAGCAGCCCTCGGTTTGTTTCACATAGTTGAGTCTCTCATGGTTTGTCTCCCTCTCTGATTTCTTCGCATTCAGTTTTCCCTCCCTTCCTTTATGATCCTCTGCTCTGTTTCTTATATTCCACATATGACTGAAACCATATAATAATTGTCTTCCTCCGATTGACTTATTTCACTTAGCATAATACTCTCCAGTTCTATCCACATCAAGGTAAATGGTAGGTATTCATCCTTTCTGATGGCTGAGTAATATTCCATTGTTTATATATACTGTATCTTTTTCATCCAGTCATCTGTCAAAGAACAATTCAGCTCCTTCCACAATTTCATTTTGCTACATCTGTATCTTTGAGCTATATACCCAGTAGTGCAATTGCTGGGTTATAGCAGTAGCTCCATTTTTAACTTCCTGAGGAATGGATTTTTTTCTTAATTTTCTTTTTGCTACTTTTTATTAATGGATAAAATGCTATCAATTTCTGGGTATTAATTTTGTATATTGAATTACAAAATTTACTGGTTTTTTTTTTTTTTTTAGTCAATTCTAATAGCTTTTTGGTGCAGTCTTTAGATTTTTCTATGTATAGTTTCATGTAGTCTGCAAATGGTGACAGTTTAACTTCTTCATTATTGATATGAATATCTCATTTCTTTTTCTTGTCTGATTGCTCTGGCTAGGACTTCCAGTACTATGTTGAATAAAAGTGGTGAGAAAGGAAATCCTAATCTTGCCCCTGGTCTTTGGGGAAAAGCACTCAGTTTTCAACCATTGAGTGTGATTTTAGCTGTGTGGTTTTTTTTTTTGTTTGTTTGTTTGTTTTGTTTTTGTTTTTGTTTTTTTTAAATATTACCCTAATTATGTTGAGGTAAGCACAGGATAGGGAATATAGTCAATGGTATCATGACAACATTGTATGGTGACAAATGGTAACTCACTTGTGGTGAGCATAGTATAATGTATAGGGCAGCTGAATCACTATGTTATATACCTGAAATTAATGTAACCATTGTGTGTCAACTATATTCAAATAAAAAATAAACAGAATAAAAAAGATCTTCTCAAAGGCAAACATCAAAATAGTTCTTAGAAACCCATGAATCTTTAATGTCTCATGACAATACCAAGATATAGAGTGCTATGAAGGGAAGCTGCAATCACATTACTGTGATAGTGGGGGAAGGAGTGGAATCTCAGTTGGCCTTCAACTAAAGGATATATCAGATGAAGCAAAAATGAACACTTAAGTGAGATAATGAATCATATCCTTCAAACTTAAAAGTATTTCTTTAATTCTAAGAACATAATTTTTATACCTACATATTTCAGACTCTGTGATAGAGTGAACATTTTAAATCGTAATTAAAATAAACAAATATTTGCTCTTCCAGGATATCCAGAGAACACTTGTTGATCCTAAAGATAAACATGACCATACAATTTAGCTCAAGATAATATAGATAAGAAGTTAATCTACTTTCTAACCTCACAAATTACTCCATAGAACAGGAAATGACTATGGCATTATTTGATGAATACCCTTAGCTTTCATAAATCAAGTTTTGATGTTACATTTCTAAAGTATCTAAAACATTATTCTAATGCCAAAGAATTAATTCATAACACATCTAATATTTTCAGTATACATAAAATGCATTCCTAATATAAGATTTTCAATATGAATTTTAAAAAGCCTTTATTAGATGGCAATAATCCTTCTGGATAGTATGAGCATAGATTATTAAGCTCTGAAATTCAAAGTAGAAATCATATTTAAAATATCAAGACTGTTTTTTTCAAATTACATTGCTCCAGATTAGATGCCTTATCTCAACTTTTCCATTCTAGTTATTACTTTTTTCTTTTTGCCATTCTATTATAATGCAAACATATGTAAACTAAACAAATGCAATTGAAATATACCTTCCTTATCTCAATATCATGCAGAAAAATAAAATACTGTATTAGTGCCAAACCATGGAGATGGTGCTGAGACCTTTGATTAATAAATAGTACAACTTATTTCCTAGATGTTCATTCAGACAATACATAAGTTATTAGCACTGTATCTAATCAAAAAGCATATACCAAAATTTTATATTAAAAAAGGTAGTTGACTAGTGAATATGATGGTGAGAATGTGTGTGCAGTGAGATGCCAGATTAGATTTTTAATTCTTCTTTGGAAGAAACATACCAGAAAGTCTTTTGGAATCTATACATCTAACACCTTGGTTTCATATGATCCCATTAGAATCACATGTGCAAGGGGCACCTGGGTGGCTCAGTGGGTTAAGGCCTCTGCCTTCGCTCAGGTCATGGTCCCAGGGTCCTGGGATCAAGCCCGGCATTGGGCTCTCTGCTTGCCAGGGAACCTGCTTCCTCTTCTCTCTCTGCCGGCTGCTCTGCTTACTTGTGATCTCTGTCTGTCAAACAAATAAATAAAATCTTTAAAAAAAAAAAAAGAATCACATGTGCGAATCCCTTAGAGGATTAAGTCAAATTTGAGTTCCCAGAAACAACTTCTTCTGAGATATGAGTGCTGAGATTAGCATTTTTTTAGGGGGATAAACAGATAACCTTGTAGCCCAAGAAGGGAGTTCAGAAGGAGAGATTTATCCATAACCACAGGGGAGAATGGGAAACATAAATTATATGGAGGGCATTGAAGTTAGTCTTGCCTTTCCTAATAATAGTACTGCTGAATCAAGTAGGCCATGCCCCAAAAATGAAGGACTAAAACTATTGCTAACTGTATGCCACTCTCAAAGACTGCCATCAAAGCAACTACCTAACTCACTGGTGAATAAATTAGCCAGAGCCTTTGTCCAGTGTGCATACTTCTGATTTGGCTTAAACAAATTATCCAATAGAATATGGTTGGGAGTGCTTCCCCTCCCAGTTCCTGGTAAAGGAATTAGGTCTACATTTGACACATCCTGCAAGACATCCTTAAATTCTATGAGAATCACAGAAATGAAGAACAGAAAGGAAAGAAAGAAGGAAGGAAATAGAAAGAGGAGGGAAAGTGGAAAATATATTCTGGGTTTGCTTTTACTGGAGTTAAATGGGATAAACAGAAATGGAAAGGTAAGAAAGTAGATTTTTCTAAAAGAGAAGCTCTGAGCCCTAGAAATAGAAAATTTTAGCCTTAGGTATGATGACTTCTCAAATCTACTGTACACAGTAAGTAGGGTCCAAGACCATGACTTGTGATATTCATTCAACTTCCAAATCTGCTTACTAAAGTTGGTAGTAAGTCTTATTATCATTGTTAATGAAACAGGAAATATTTTATTTTGTGATGTTTTTAGTAGTAATGAACTGATTTAAAAATAGGTTTTATTATTAAAAAAATATAGTTGTCACTGAGTATTATTATTGTAAGGAGGAAATATGCCCTGTATATTTTTTGTTTAACATTGGAAAAATGATGATTAATAGACAGGCAGTACACCTTTAAAAATAGATCGATTCTCAAGGGATTAATTAGAAAAGATTATGACATATATACTGTATGTCTCCTAAAACATGGAAGTGTTCTTTTATTCTATATAATTAAGTCTTTAAATGGGGTTAAATCAATTAAAGTAAAACTAATGGGCAGGGACTTGGAAATCTATGCTTGAATTGCTAGCTTAAATATGACATTTTAAAATGTCTTATGTACTTTTGAAAGCCATTATTAACATAGAATATCTGTGCCTACATATATTGTAATATCTGTTTCTTAACCTCTGTGGACATGATTAACACAAATAAACCCATCATCAGTAGCAGATTTTAGAAATAAAACTCTGATATCTTCATATGAATATGCTGCTATTAGCTCATTTTTTACTCCTTGAAAGACACAGAGTGTTTAATTAAAAATCAGCCTTATCCAGGCATAGCTGCATTTCTGTCAGACAGAAAGCTGGTGGAAAGATTTCGCAGCTGTATAAATAAGATATACACTTGAAGCTGTGCTTTTTTCCCACACAAAGTCCTTCCAGAAATATGAATACCTCATTTTTTATTAGTGTATAGGAGAAAAAAATTCCTTTGTCTTAGAAAATCCACTGTCACATATATTGGTATTTTTACTACCATAATAAAACCCAGGGATTTATTTTAAAGAACATCACGTTATGGATTTTTCTTTAGGAAAATGCAACAGTGAGCTTTAGTTAAACAAAGAATTATGCCTCTTCATTTCAAATAAATTTAGTTTAAATATAGTATTTGAAATATAAGTTTAGGCAGAATTTTAATTAGCATATAAGCCCTGGGTTGTACTTCTCAGTAATGCTGAGTGTTTTTTGAGTCTCTACTTTCAGACACACTCAGTATTAATTTTAGCATGATAAGCAACCTTGTCTTTCATACTTTTTAAAGTCAAAGAGATAAGATTGTTGTTTAATCGAGTTATTTTATATTAACTCTCTGTTACCTGGATATTATGAGCTGATCCAGAAGTTCATAAATATCCACCATTGCATCTGAAAAACTTCCAAGTTAAAAGGGAATTGAAACATGAAGTTGCTAGGAGATAGTTGGTTTCTTGGGCAACACATCTCTGTATCCAGGGAAAAAGCTAAGATATTAAGGATTGCCTTGTCTAAATTCATATGGTGCATTACAAAGACATGGTGTTAAGTAAAGGACAGTGGATGGTATTAACAGCTCTGCTAATTACATAATATACTAATAACTACAAATATTAATTGTACTTGGAGCTATGCTAAGTCTATATTTTCTTTCTCTCTTTCTTTCTTTCTTTCTTTTTTTAATTTTAGAGAGAGAGCTCACACAAAAACAGATGTGGGGAGAGAGGCAGAGGGTAAGGGAGAGAGAGAGAATCTTAAGCAGGCCAGGCCACACATGTAGCACCCAGCCTGATGCCTGTCACAGGGCTTGATCTCATGACCTGAGCTGAAATCAAGAGTTGGATGTGTTAACTGACTGAGCCACCCAGGTGTCCCTATATTTACTTTCTTCTTAAGCATTTACAACTACCTATGTTTTGTACATTTTGTAATGTACCTAAATTCCACTCAGCCTGAAAGTGACACAGCAAAGTTTCTGATGCAGCCCTAGTCATGCCTAGAATTCAAATATTTAACCTCTTTGCTATTTTACTAAATGACATTCTGGTAACTTACTATACAATTACCACAACTAACTAACACTTATTAAACATTTGCCAGAGACTCTTCTAAGTGAGTCCTCTTAATTCTTGTATAGATTCTACCGTGTTACAAACTACTAGCAATAAGATATATATTTGTCTTATCAAATATACAATCCTGATACTATGCCTAAATATGTATGTGTGCATATTTATACATATATATATATAACATACAACATATATAATATATGTCAATATATGGACACTAAACTGTTGAATGATAGGTGAGTTAGGGCCAGTACATTTAAAAATTGTGTGATACTTTTGATTAATAACCTACTATTAACTAGAAACCTTACCAATACCATAAATAGTCAATTAGCACATATTTTGTATATTACATGTATTATTTACCTTATTTTTAAAATAAATTAAGCTAGAGGAAAGAAAATGTTATTAGGAAAATCATAAGGAAGAGAAAGTACATTTACACTATTGTACTGTATTTACTGGTAAAAAATTCCACATGTAAGTGAACCTGCACAGTTCAGGTCTGGGTTCAAAGATTAACTGTACACACACAAACACACATGCAAACCCAGACTACATGTATACTTACAAATATGTGCTAGAATGTTTATAACATACCTATTTGCAGTATCTAAAAACTGAAAACTATCCATATATTTATCAGTGGTTGATGGATGAACTATGGTATATTGAAAGGATGCAATACTAAGCAGCAACATTATACTAAATCTCAAAAGTAAAATGTTGGATGAATGAAGACTCAATAAAGTATGTATTAATCCAATTTTTATGAAATATAAATATAGACAGAACTGATCTATGCTATTAGAAGTCAAGGTAATGTTTACTCTTGGAGGTGGGGAAGGTGGTTAGAATGGAGCACAAAAGAGAAGGTACTGGGATGCTGATATAGCTCTTTTTTTTAGTAGTGGTTTTATGAATATGTTCAGCTTAAGTGTTCTTTAAACTGTATACACACACACTCATATGTATACATGCATATATTTAAAACACTTTAATAAAATGTTGAAGTTAAATCATGCTATGACTGCTTTATATTAGTTTGACTGGATTTTTTTTTTTTTTTGAGTTTACTTTCATTATTTCCTTTTAGCCCACTTATTCTATTCCTTTCTTTCCTTATTCAAGCTAGGCATAAACTTCAGTTTGTCTTTGGTTTCTTAAAAAGATTATGCCTTCTGTTCATGAAAATAACTATAGACTTTGGAAAAACCTTTGTTAGCATAAAAGTTTAGAATATTCCAAATTAAAAAAAAAGATAACCTTTCTGTTTATATCTGAATATTATATATGTGAACATTATGTCTGAATATTAGTGCTTAAGGTTCTGAACCAAGCTTCAAAAATGTTTTTACATTTTTGTCACTTTCATCAGTTTGCATTTCAAATTAAATTTCATTTATTATCTTTCACACCTTTAATTCTTTTAAGTATACCATCAAAATGCAATTTTAATTATTTTTTAGAAATTTGTAATAAAGACAACCTGAGCATCGGAAGACCTTAAAAACAAATATGCATTTATATTAATAAACAATAGAAATAATATGACTACATTTGTAATCTTGTCATCTTGATAAAATGTTGACAGTAACAGTTTGCTTACTGACTGCTATCACTTAAACATTTTCACCATAATACCTGACTTTCCTCCAGCTTTTGAAAAATTATTAATTCAAAATAGTTACCACCTGCCACATATATATATATATATATATATATATATATATATATCAGGTCCTCTTCTAGTTAGTGGTAATACAACACTGGAAACAAAAAACAAAATTCACTATCTTCAAAGACCTTGCATACTTGTAAAAGTGGGGGGGCCATATCCAATAAAATATGGAATAAATATGTAGTATATGAGATATTGATCAAATATAGTAGGGAATTTGAAGTAATGGGGTAAAGATGAGTTGCTTTTTTTTTTTTTTTTTTTTAGAACTTTTAATCTATGTATTTGAGAGAGAGAGAGAGATAGTGAGACATGAGTAGGGGGCGGGAGATAGGAGCAGAGGAGAAGGAGAAGCAGACTTCCCACAGAGCAGGGAGCCTGATGCAGGGCTTAATCCTAGACCAAGAGATCATGACCTGAGCTAAAGGCAGATGGTTAACCAACTGAGCCACCCAGGTGCTCATGAGTTGCTATTTTAAATAAAGAGTGTCAAGAAAGGCTCTTTTAATAAGGTGGACATTTTGGCAGGAACCAGACTGAAGTGAAGACTGAGAAAAACAGATGTCTGTGGGAAGACCAGAGAGAAGGAAGAACAGGGACTAAGTCTTCTGGTTGTGAGTGACAGTGGGAAGGAGTGTTAGCATCTGAGTTCATATATTTCAGTAGCCAGATGCCCAGATCTTGAATGATTTTGCAGGCCATCATAAGAAATTTTAGTTTATTCTAAAGGACATAGGAAGCCACTAGAGGGTTTTGAGATGTATGGTGAGATTTTTTTTGGATTATGTTTTAAAATCTCACTCCAGTTTCATTGTTAAAAATAAGCCGTGTGTGTATGTGTGCATGTGTGGTTGTGCGAAGTACATCATAGAGACAAAGCATAGAGATAAATTAAAACATAATTGACATAATCCAATAGAGAAGAGGTGATGAAGGCTTGGGCCTGTTTTTTTTGTATGTGTGTGTTTTTTAAATTAACATATAATGTATTATTTGCCCCAGGGTTACAAGTCTGTCAGTTATCAGGCTTACACATTTCACACCACTCACCATAGCATATACCCTCCACAATGTCCATAATCTAGCCACCCTGTCCCTACCCCCCAACCTCCAGCAACCCTCAGTTTGTTTTGTAAGATCGAGTCTCTTATTGTATATCTCTGGGGCCTGTGTTTTAATGATGGAAGAGGAGGAGGCAGATATTAACTGTGTTTTAAAAGCACAATATATACAAAATGCCAAATATACAATTGTACGTATAGTCAGTATCTTTGGAATATAAACTGAAAATATTTGCTGAATGAATGAAGACCCTATCACATAATCTTTTTATCTTTAGTTGCCCATGGTTGTGTTCTCAAGTCAATGCCAATTGCAGAAATTTCTTGGCTATTACTCTGAGTTAGTTTTCTGTTGTGCATGTCTTTGGCATCCTGTGCACACTTCCATCAGTTCTCACCAGTATATTTTCTGTGCACTAAAATCATGGTTAGATAATTTAGATCAGTGTTGTCTGACAGAAATTCAATGTAAACCACATGGGAAACTTAACATTTTCTGGAACTAATACTTAAAAACAAAACCAACAAAAACAAATAGTGTGATTAGTCTTATGATACATTTCATTTATCTTGATTTATCTAAGATATTTTCATTTCAACATATAATCAGTATAAATAAATCAATGGGATATTGTACAGTACTTGTTTTTTTATACTGTCTTCCAAATCTGGTATATATTTTATACTTACAGCATACTTCAATTCAAATGTTAACTTTAATGAGAAAAATTTAATTTATATTTAATAAAGTTTATGGCTGAAACAGAGTTTATATAGTTGAGTTGTTTGATGCATACTTAAAAGTTTTCAAACAACTGAACTGAGAATCAGTTTTAAAATTCAAATGTAAAGCAGTTAAAATTAAATAAGAATTTAAACTATAACTCCATAGTCCATCCGGGCACATTTCTGGTGATCAGTTCCCATATGCAGCTAGTGACTCATATTGGCTTTTGCAGGTCTAGAAAATCTATTTCTCTATTTTAATGTAGTTTATGAATTTTTTTTCCAAGCCATGTTCAGTTATACAATTAAAGGCATGAATAGGCAGAAAGGAATTTTTAACAAAAGATTGGGGTTTTTCCAGGAGAAAGAGAAGAAAAAAGAATATAAGAACTTAAGTACATAAGTAAGGCAGTAATGATGACAATGGACTATAGAATGAGGGACAAAAATATACATTCTGAATATAATGAGGAAATAGGAAGCCAATCAGATTTTTAAAGGCATATGCCAAACCAATTGGCCTGTAATCTTCAAAATGTAAAGGTCATGGAAGACAAATATATGCTGAGAAAATGTGCCAGATTGAAGGATACTAAAGATACACATCTTAATGCAATGTGGGATTCTAAATTGGATTGTGGACTGGGAAAATATACTTGATCTGAACATTATTGAGAAAATAGTGAAATTTGATTGTCTAAGGTGGATTAGAGAAGAATACAGTATCAATTATAAATCTCTGATTTTTATCATTGTACTGCAGTTATGAAAAAGAACCTCTTTGTTCTTCAAAATACACATTGAAGTGTTTGGAATACAAGAACAGAATTTCGGCTACAACATATAATCAAATGGTTTAGAAAGAATAATGGAGAAAGACAAGAGAGAAAAGCAGAAACAGCAAGACCGCAAAACAAATGGGACAGCTTATTAATTGCTGTTCTAATTAAGTGTAGATAGGACTTGTACTATTCTCATATCTTTTCTGTACAATTTTAATTATATTAAATAAAGTCTCAGAAATATCCAGAATGAGCATTCATTCATCAATTAAAGATATTTTTTGAGGCAACTGCGTGCCTAGTTCTGCTATAAATACAGATGCTATAGTGCATCAGACACATTTCATTTTCTTATAGATTTGTGATTTAGGTTTCAACTTTCCTTATGCTATTATTTATTAATTTTAATTTTTAATATGAAAGTCATGATAGTCCAACAGGAAAAATAGGAAATGTTATAATTGCAAGGTATTTATTTAAAGAAATTTTACAGTAAGAATGAAAGTAGTGTAGCTATAAAAATTCATCTGTTTTAGACTATAAATTTTTATGCTTTGGATACAATATAGATTTTTTCTCCTTTTTCTCCTGTATTTATATATTATCTCCATTTCTATCATACTACCCAATCAGAAAGCAATAAATTGGACAAAGCCCCTTGGGCTTTCCACAATGTGCATATAGATATAATGGAATATTATTTGGACATAAACAGAGGTGAAATTCTGATTCATAGACAAATCTTGAAAACTTCATGCTAAGTGGCATAAGCCAGAAACAAAAGGACAAATATTTTATGCTTTAAATTATATTAGTTACCTAAAATATGAAAATTCATAGAGACAAAGTAATATAGAAGTTCCCAGGGGCTAGTGGGAAAGAAGAAATCAGACTTCACTGTTTAATAATGATGGAGTTACTGTCTGCAATGGTGGAGTTACTGTCTGCAATAATGAAAACATTCTGGAAACAGTAATAATGTTTACACAGCATTGTAAATGTATTAATGCCAGTGAAGTATACATTTCAAAAAGGTTAGAATGGTAAATTTTGTGTTATATTTATTTTACCACAATAAAATAAAGCACACATTTGTGTGTGTGTGTGTGTATTTTGGGCAAGTTAAGCAGTACTTTTAGCCTCAATATTCTGGTTTATAAAATAAATTACAGTAGTTATTTTTGAGGTCTGTATAAGGATTCAATAGATTATGTGTATAATCCATCTAGTCTGTCACAGGGTAAATATTTTATGATAGTCCTTGCCTTGTATTATGTATGAATAGTAGGGGTCATAGAAATGCATATCGGAGCTAAGGATTCCTTAATGTAGTGTTTTTTAAAATGTGTCCTCTGAAACACTAATCTTAAGAAAAATGATTAAGCAACAAAGAGCAGTAGGGAAATCTTGGTTTGGAATTGCTGCATCTATCACCCATCTATTGGACAGTGATGGTGAAAATTGTCTTCTTAAAGCTTGTGAGACTCCTGGGTGGCTCAGTCAGTAAGGTGTCTGCTTTTGGCTCAGGTCATGATCCCAGGATCCTGGTATCAAGCCTCTTGTTGTTGAACTCTCTATGCTGAACTCCCTGCTCAGCAGGGAGCCTGCTTCTCCCTCTGCCTGCTGCTCCTTGCTCTCCTTGCTTGTGTGCCCTCTCACACTCTCTTTCTCTGACAAATAAATAAATAAATAAATATTTAATAAAAATAAACAAATAAAGCTTGTGAAAAAGCCTGGCAATAAATAAACCTTTTTCTGAGTCAGCAAGTATTTGAGCATCTGGCCATAGAATTTCATTGTGTAGACATACTTTGTAATGCTTCATCGAGGTGTAATTTCACTCCTTTGGAGAAAAGGAGGAATTTTCTCTCCTACTTATAGCTGAATTTATAAAAATTTGGGAAGTTCTACATACAGTAATCGTATTCCTTCTTTCAGGAAGTTATTTCCTGAAATGGAGCAAATTGCCGTCATTTCATTTTCTTTCCTCTTAGAAAACTAGGTTGATTTGATTATATAGCACCTGCAAAAATAAATTTTTGCTTTATTATTGTTAGATCATTTGACCTGCTCTTACTATTTATGATCACTCTAACAAAACTCTTTGGATATAGAGAACTTGAATTAGAATTTCCTTTGTTAAAAAAATAATAAATGCAGTAAAAGTATTCTGTGTATTATGGTAATGGTGTATACATGACATAATGTATTTGTCTAAACCCACACACATTTGTGTATAACACAAACAGTTCCTCTTCATGTAAAGTATACATTTCAATTAGTAATATTGTATTGGTTCATCAATTGTAACAAATATACTGCATTAATGCAAGATATTAATAGTAAAAATTGTATGTGGAGGGGATACATGAGAACTCTGTGTTTTCTGAGCAATTTTAAAATAATAAATGCAAAATTTCTTTAAAACTTTAACTCTAATGCAAATGCCTATTAAAACAGAAAAAATACACACATGTGTTTGTATGTCTATATAAATATGTATTATATATTTCTTCTGAATGCTTGACATATTTTTTATCTTGTCATTGAAGTGAGTATATTTTAAGGATTTGAACAAATATATAATTTAATGCCACTATTGTGGAAAAGTTTTGATTATGTGAGCAATCATGTATCTATAGTGAAGCAGTCATTGAATCTTGTTTTTACTAGATTTTCCAGGCAATCTCTGTTCCTGGCTTGTCCATTGGTATTATGATGAATTAAGATGATACTTGGATACCTTGGCTTTCTTTGATTACCAAAAAGTCATATTTTTGCCATTTTTAGTAAATAAATTTAAAAATGCTATAAATCACAAAACAACAACCATAGAAGTGAATGAAATATCACTGAACACACACATGCATATTACTAAGTTCTTCACAAAAAGCTTTGCAACAGTAATATAAGCAAGTTGGCAAGTTTTTAATTAGAGAAAATGACTACTTCCCAAAATTATTTTTTAAAAGAAAGAAATTAAAATAATTTATTTTGATGTGTTGTGGGAATTATTCTTGCAATGTCAGGGTAAGGTTTTGAATGGAGGTATTTAGTGTATTAAATATACTTCATGTTTGTACATTTGTAGATCTATCAAGGTTATTAGAAACAGAGGGAACCTACTATTCCATGTAAATCTCATAATCCAAATCTAAGCCGAATGTGTGTACAGCTTTTCAGAATAACCTAAACATGATAAAAGAGGTTTCCTCAGAAGCTCTTTCTGAGACAATGATTCAAGTGCAAACAATTAATTTGGAAGGTGAGAGGTAGAGGATAAGGTAGTGAGAAAGACAAATGGGTTGGAAGGAAGCAATGTTGAGTTCATTATTGAGCTAAATATTACTGTGGGTGACAGGAATGCTTATGTAGGACACAGAATTCCGGTCTACCCTATCTGCAAATTGAGAGAGTTGGAGTTTGTATACCAATTTCCATTAGCTGGATGAGGCCTGCTCTCAGGTAGTATTGATTCCCCTATTCTCTGACCTGGAGTACAGAAGGAGAACTATGTTTCAATGGCTAGAAAAAGACTGTAGGCAAAGAAATTCATTTCCTAGTGGAAGAATTTTGGGCTATGTGCTTTAAAGGGGTAAAAACAAAGAGATTTATTGGACACTACCATCATTTGCTATATTTATCTGCTATAGTGTTACCAAGTTATTATCATTGTTGTTTTTACTATTACTAACTATTGTAGTTTAAATTTTACTATTTTACTTGGGAATGTTTGTTAATTTTCTCTTAAGGAAGGAGTTAAAGGTTTCTTTAATAAAGCCCAGTGTGCAGCTAAGAAATGAATTGAATAAAATAGAGTAAGAGTTACTCTGACACAGAAAAAAAAAAATCACTAGCATTTTCACTTATGCATTGAATGAACTTACTACTCATGTATAACATTTTGATTTAATGAAGAGTTTTTTTTTTTTTTAAAGATTTTATTTATTTATTTGACAGACAGAGATCACAAGTAGGCAGAGAGGCAGGCAGAGAGAGAGAGAGAGGAGGAAGCAGGCTCCCTGCGGAGCAGAGAGCCCGATGTGGGGCTCGAACCCAGGACCCTGGGATCATGACCTGAGCCGAAGACAGAGGCTTTAACCCACTGAGCCACCCAGGCGCCCCGAAGAGTTTTTCTTTTAATTAGTAAAATTCTAGCTCACATCTGGTTCATATCATGTTTTCTATGTAATGTTAAGGACTTACGGTGGAGGAAAGGGGCACAAAAGTTATCCCATGGAGATGTCTTTTGTCTCTCAAGTAGCATTGAGAGTAACTGAAAGCTTGAAATGAGAGACAGATTAGGTGGTTTAAAACTTTTTTTGGGGCGCCTGGGTGGCTCAGTGGTTTAAGCCACTGCCTTCGGCTCGGGTCATGATCTCAGGGTCCTGGGATCGAGTCCCGCATCGGGCTCTCTGCTCAGCGGGGAGCCTGCTTCCCTCCCTCTCTCTGCCTGCCTCTCTGTCTACTTGTGATCTCTCTCTGTCAAATAAATAAATAAAATCTTTAAAAAAAAACAAAAAACAAAAAAAACCTTTTTTTTATTTATTTCTATGTAAAATTACCCTCCTATGTCTCAGTTTCTTTATATGAGAAATGGATATATTTTATTATGCCTGATATCAAAATTTACAGTGTGAATTAAACACATAGAATACCTAAGACCATGTCTGGAACATATTTGTAAAATATTATCAAGGTGCATGTATGTGTGTGTAGCCATTTCCATTAACAATTATGTACCCATTTCCTCCCAAACTGAGTTTATACAGTTGGGTTCATGTAACTTAAAAATTTAGAGTGGGGTCTTGAATGCCAGTTTTTGAAGAATTTATTTTAATTTGATAGTTTATTGTTTTTCGGAGGAGAAATGATAGAGCATTCATAGGGCTGTGCAGATAAATATATCTTCTATTGCAAAAGGCATTTAACCTTTCTCCTATTTGATTTATCTCACCTTTAATGTTTATTATCATGAGTAGTTATGATAATCACCTTTAATTGCCACACAATGATTTATTGATAACCTGCCTGTGCCACTACTCTGAGAATTAAGAAAAATAAGAAGACACCATCAAGGAGATTACAATTTATCTGAAGATCATTTCACACTGATATTTATGTGTGTAGTTTGCTTCATGAGTGCAATCATAACTCAGATAATTACTGTCTTTGTTATAAGATTATTCAGAATAAAAATTCTGCCCAGAACTTGTGAAGTTTGACAAGTCGAATAGCTATGAACATTTAAAATCATTTAGATATATTGAAATTCATTTTCCTGAAGATGTTTGTTTGTTTGTTTGTTTGTTTTGGTCAATAAATATTTTTCTAGAGTGCTTAAGTAAAATTACTACCATCTTTTATTAAAAAGAAATAAAAAGAGCAAATTAAAAGCCACAACCTAATTCTTACATGCTTAATTACAGGAAATTATTCAGCACATTGGGCAAAAGAAAAATCAGTTATAAACATAGTGTTAGTTAGACTTTATGAGTTCAAGAAAATCTCAGAAGTATTTACACACTATAGCTATGTAAATCAAGAGTCAATTGTAAGCTTATAAATAAATTTTAATTGTAGGCTATGTAATATCTTGAAAATTTCATTTCTATTTTAAAAGAAACTTCAGAAATATTTTAAAGTTAAACACTTAAAGTAAATAATTCTGAAAGAATAAAAATTATATCTATTTTTATAAAAATAATCAGTGAGAGAACCAACCAATTTCAGTTATGACAAAAAGTAGAAAAGTAGGCAGGCAACATTAGTGGATTAGAAAGCAACCAGTTCACCTGGGGATTCAGTCAGTTAATTGTCTGCCTTCAGCTCAGGTCATGATCCCAGGGTCTCATAAAAATTATCTCACATTGGGATCCCTGATCAGTGGAGAGTCCACTTCTCACTCTCACTCTTCCTTGCTTGTATCCTCTATCTCAGTTTTTCTTAAATAAATAAAATCTCTAAAAAAAATTAAAATGTTAGAATCCAACCAATATCTTATATATTATTGTCCATGGAACTAGAAAATCAATTTGTATCCATTTTCTTCCCATTTCCCAGTCTGAGACAAATTTCTTTGGGAATACAAAGATATATACCATATGGTCTTTGCCTTTTTGAAAAATTGACATATTAAAATCAATTTAATTATAGATATCTAAATTAATTGATCTTATTTTTAAAAATAAAGCTAAAAGAAAAATGAGATAGAAGAAATTTAAGTTTTAGTGGCATAAAGAAACTTGATGGATCAAAAATGTATAAGTAAACATAATTTATTCAGACTTATTCAGATGGTACACTACAGAAGCAAATGATAGTAAAACCATTATAGCATGATGCCATTCATCTAATTATTTACTAAGTACAGCTTAAGCACCAATTTTTATGCTGGATACTGAGCTTGGTACTGGAGATGAAATAGTTACACAACTCAGTAAGACAGGCCAAACTAATGGTCTGTAGAAATGAACAAATAGGGCAGGGAGATTTTCAAAATAAATTCATTTATTCTATTGTTTGCCCAGGTTTAGCTGAGCTTCACTTACAGTTACATTTATATTGGTATATTTCTTCAATTATACAAGTTAGTAATAATTAAGCTCCTTACTGATTTTGTATATACTCAATATATTTGATGATTTAAATTGATCACTTTATCTTAACACTTATTCTTATTTGCATTTTAATACATTTTACTATCATTAATATGCTTATTTCAGATTTTTGTTCTCATAAAAACGTTCTGGCCAAAATCATATCTAACAAATCTTCAGGTATTTATTTATTTTGAATATTATCAAATGTTTTTCTTCTGTGAATAAAGCCCTCTTAAAATAGCCATTTGAAAATCTCTACGAAGCTTCATCTTATATAAATAAGTATTAGATACTCTAAATTACCTAAGTTTAACTTGTGGGAAGGTATTTCACTTATGTAATCAATAAATTTATCAGAATTATTAATGGCGATTTAATGTCCTAGAAAACCCAACAACAGTGCAAATCAGAATCATAGTCATGAGCATGGAACATGAGAGAGAAATTTTTTGGGGGGGAAGATATGGAAAATTTGGGAAATAACACACAATTCAGGCATAGAAATTCCTGTTTCCTTATTTTGTCTTTTCTTTGGATTTTTTTAAAGTATATTTAAAGCCTAAATTCTAAAAATGAGGTACAGGAATAAAGACAGTGAGCAGCAGGGTAATTAACAACTTTTCTTGAATTCATTAGAAAACTCAAGTTGCAAACCAAACTTATAACAAAAATTTGGAAAGAGAAAGATCACTTCATTGAGGAAAAAGACCAAAACAGTTGATTACCTGAGGAACCCCACTGGAATAGGGGAACAACAGCCATTTCTGAAATCTGCCCTGGCTTATTTATATATTTATATTGTCTCTAATAGAAAAAAAAAAAAAAGGACTACAGAAGGAAAGTCCTTTCAAAACCTGTGGCTTGTGGGTACTAACAAAATCCTATTGCAACTGGTGTGGGGAATGGAACACAATACCTAAAATCTGCCTAGATCTGTCTCTCTTAATTAACAGAAGACTTCATCTTTAGGGGATGGATTTCAACACTGTTATCTGAGGAAATTGGTGGAAACCCAATGCAGTTGGAACAAGGACTTAGAAAATAAAAATAATCTTTACCCATGAAGAAAGGGCAGGGCCACTACTGTGATTGAAGGAAGGACAGAAATATTGGTGAAGTTCACACTTTTAATCCAAGTTCACACTGCCCACCTAAGAAAGACAACTAAATAACCTAAATAATTTACATACATTCACATTTTGAAGATGTAGATGAATACATAGGACTTGAGGGGCTATAGTATTTGGCAAAAGAAAGATGATATGTAATTGTTCACCTTGATTATATTTCCAATTCATGGTGTGGGACAGTGGAGGGCAAGTAGAAACCAAAAGTCTTACTCCTGCTGAAAGAAATTGCAGTTTCATTCCATCAGGCTGTGATTTAAGAAACACAACCAATAGAGGAAAGAATTGTAGAGAAGGAGTGCAAAAATCTACATACAAATATCACTCAAGGTTTTTTAATCCTGAACTGTATATATGAAAAGAACAACTTTAAGTTACTCAGTGGAACAGAACAGCTGAGGGGATAAAATGCTGACTTCAGATTTCAGAAGCAAGAGGCAAGATTGAACTTTAATGTCATATCAATGGGGACAAGCTGTTACAGTGTGGGCTTTTACTTAAAAACCCCTAAGACCCCAAACTTTGAGAAAGAGACATATGTTAAAATTAATTTCCCTTCCTAGGAATATGCACTGCACCTTAAGAGCAGGGAGAAAAACTGAAATAGATCCATCCAAAAAGCAGTCAGTCAGCATCAAGGTGATCAATTACTACTCAATTCCAGAAGTAAGTCAGAATAAAGCTTATCTCTCTTTAGAAAACAGATTTGACTTGCATTAAAGGTTTTTAAAAGTCAATGAATAAGCATTATCTTTCATTATGTGGTTCCTTACCTACTTATAAAGAATATACTATTTCCTATGGCTAAAATGATTTCATTTGTTTTTCTTTCTTTTTTTTAAGAGAGTGGAGGGGCAGAGGGAGAGGGAGAAAGAGAATCCCAAGCAGGCTCCACATCCAGCGTGGAGCACAATGCTGGGCTTGATCTCACAACCCGGAGATCAAGACCTGAGCCAAAATCAAGGGTTGCACATGTTATGAACTGACTGAGCCATCCAGACACCCCTCATTTGTTTTTCTAGCTGTGAAATTCTATCTTTCCTTTCAGGTGGCTTGAGAATCCTCCTATATGGCCTTGACTGTCTTGAATGAATGAATTATTCTATCCATCTTTTGCATTAAAACTGTTTTATATTTATACAATTCATTATAATTTAATTTAATTTAATAAACTGTTTTCTTTGAAGACCTATTTTTACTTCCTAATTTTTTTTTCTCCTGGACTAGGATAGTACCTTCCTTGTATAAACCCTTAATTCATGTTCCCTGTTGAGTGAATAAAGGGATGGTTGGAAAAGGAAAGAAGAAAAAAACAAAGAAAAGAAATATACATATTTTCATTGATATTCGAGGGATCTATAACCTTCCATGTTAATTTCAAATTGCTTCAACTTTTTCAAACAGCACTATACAATTTGAATAGGTCACACTGTTTATTTTTATAGGAGATCTGTCCCTTTGGACTGAACTGAACAATTTTCCATCCTGAAAGCGCATCCCATATAGTCCAATCTGTCACATTTCCAGAACTCTGGAATCTTTCTTTCTTGTAATTCCAATAAAATTCTTGAAATATTTTTTTTTTAATGAAAAAATCCAAATTGGTTTACATTTGCCCTCTTTTTCAGAATTGCTTTTCAGGGAGTACCTGGCTGGCTCAGTTAGTGAGGTGTCTGATTCTTGATTTTGGCTCATGATCAGGGTCATGAGAGTGAGCCCCAGCAAATTCCATGCTTCTTTCTATCTCCCTCACCATCTGGCCTTC
The DNA here is from genome assembly GCF_002288905.1 of Enhydra lutris kenyoni. Classification (NCBI taxonomy): domain Eukaryota; kingdom Metazoa; phylum Chordata; class Mammalia; order Carnivora; family Mustelidae; genus Enhydra; species Enhydra lutris. The sequence goes on from NW_019154121.1 coordinate 2,773,737, forward strand.
CCAGTAACACCCCATCCCACATGCAATTGCTCCCTCTCTCTCTTTATCTAAAAAGAAAACATAACTGCTTTTGGGGAAATTTGCTTTTCTGTGTTTTGTTTTGTTTTTCCAATTGGAAACTCTTTAATTCTCCATATCTTGTTTTCTTGGAAGTCTAAACTTTGAAGTCAGTTTTGTCTCTAAAGATAAATCTGTGTTGGTTTTATGTATGTATTTATTTTTTGAACTGCAAGCTCTGAATCAAAGTGTGTGTTCTAGTCATAGTTAAAGACACTAGAGGTAAATATGTGAATCCTAACTGAAGATATGAGTTCTCAATGTCTTATTGTCCATAGGTTAATTTTCATGCTAAACTACCCCAAATCATCTCCTAACCCAATTTTTATGCCAACCCTTCATAACCCAGAGGGAAGATCTCTATAACAAAAATAGAAGATCATGCTGAACTACCCAAAATCATCTCCTAACCCAATTTTTATGCCAACCCTTTGTAACCCAGAGGGATGATCTCTATAACCAATTAACTTGGGTGCTCTCTTCCACTCTCTACCTCTTTCTGTCTCTACTTTCTTTCTTGCCTATCAATAAAAATAGCTTATTCATTGTGCTAAACACAAGATATAAAAATGAATAAAACATGCATATTTTAGTTCTAAATACATGGATACTAAAATTTAAGTCAGTATCTGATTTTAGACACTATATCAAGTACATAACAATCCGGTATCTTGCTTAATCCGTGGAGCTAGAATTAGGAGTTGAGGGCAGGATAGCTGTTGCCAGAGGCCACATTCAGTCACTGCACTGTGCTGCCTCTCATAAATGCAGTGGGAACTAGGAGAAGTGCTGTTAGAGCTGGATCAGAGCATCTTTAAGTAAGAATAGACACGATTGAGAGGAGCTTCTTACTGGTTTCTTCCACATAGCCCATTTGCTTTAAGCGTTGTGATTCTTTTCTCTGTATCCTTTAATCTTAGAGTTTGAGATTCTGTTAGAAACATCAGTGGAAGACTGACATTTAACCTCATCTTTTACTTGTGAGCTATATCTTTAATAAAGAGTAATTTCTCCTTCAAATAATTGTCAAACATTTAGAACATGTTTTAAGGTATAAAAACAATTTTCAACATTTCTAGCACCATAATAAGCTTTTTCTTGTCAATCTTGACAATGATGTGGTAACCACATTAGAGTTACTATTGTTCATTAGTCTGAAGTAAGAAGATGGGGAAGTTAAAAATCTTAATTTTAAGTTATGAGTATATTTCTATACATGAATCTATCTGTATGTATACATAATGGAGAAATTAATTACAATTTAAAAGAATAAACCAATAAAATTATTGTAAGATTCATATCATGCAAAGAGATAATATAAAATGTTTGGATGTGTAAATGTAAACTAAGTTATAATTTTCTCTTCAATATGAATTTCTATGACTTTAATTTTGAGCTCATCTATTTTGAACTAATTTATATCAACTTCACAGTAATTTGAATCTCTTTAATTTTTTAAAATTACTATTCGTAGCTCTAATTTGTCAAGCAAGCTACACCTTGCTTAATCGTGCTTGTTAGATATTTTTCTTTTATATAAATTTCACTTCTATTTTTGTTCTCAAATAATGTACTAAGAACCCAAGGTATTTACTTAAGAATTTCTGTCCTTTCACTTTAACTGGTTTATGATAGTAAACATTCTCTTCTAAACGTTTATTATAATTTTTGAAGAACTTTTCTATTGTGATACCATTGATAGGTGACTTACTCTAAAAGTTTGCATTAATAAAGTAACATGCTAGGAGTTTGAAACCTATTTTGGTTCATTCAAAAACTATTAATATCTATTTTTTAAGATGACTGAGCTGTCAAGAGTTGTACTTCAAGTCATGGTACATGACCTGTCCATCCGATCTGACATACTCACTATTGCAGCAACAACAGATTGATTTCTTGTTTTAAGTCACTGAAAATTTATTTATTTTAGTTTTGCTATCACTGTGATTCTAGAGATTTTTTTAAAGCATTTTGGGATTCATAGATAAAACAATGGTTATCAGAGCCCCTTGAAATCATGCTAGTTCTTTGTATTCTATGCACTTTCACTCTGACATATATACAGCATTTTTTTTCTAAGTTAACGTAGAAATTATTAACATCACAAAATAAGAAAATAAGATTAAATTTAAAATTTAATTGATTAGAATATGTTTTGTGATTAAAATATATTTACCAGGTTTTTTTCTGCATTCTCTATAATCTCTCTAATTCTCTATAATCATGAGCCTTTATGCTTTTTCAATGACTTTATAAATACACTTTGTATGATTTTGATCTTATAGAGTACAACATAGATTCAGACACAATATATTACTTATGCTACACTCAAGCCCTGTAAAATAGGAAATGGATATTGTTAAATCCATAACATCAACAGTTGCCCAGAAGTCCCTACTTCCTCAGTTTATGTTTTCATTTTTTATTGACGTGAAAATGGTCTAAAGTCACATAACACGTATTTGAGAACAGCAGAGCCTCTCTACCTCAGTATCTGCTAGAATTTGCAGAAAGCTTGTATGTGTCCGAGTTACTGCCCTTCAAATTACTAACATTTACTAAATGTTCATTTTACTATAGCTCACATCTTACATTGGATACTTCTCTGTGTTCTGCAGGAATTCTGAGAGAGAAATACAAGCTTGTCATATTTGCCTGACTTATTGAAAACGTGAAGACAATAGACATAAGGTGATATTATATAGCGGAAACTTAGACTGTTAGGCAACCTTGTTTTTGAAAGGCCTTTGGTCACTACTGCTCCTTTCACTGTGAATGTCTATTGCATGTTGTCCTGGTAGCTTGCTCTGACTTTCTCCTTTTCACCTATTCCTCTCTCACTTATCTTCTCTTCCTTAAGATAATATCTTTGGGAACTAAATTTCTTGTGTTCTTTCTTTTCTTTTCTTTCTTTCTTTTTTTTTTTTTTTAAGATTTTGTTTATTTATTTGAGAGAGAGTGAGAGAGTGCACGCACAAGGGGAGAGGGAGAAGGAGAAGCAGACTCCCCTCCAAACAGAGAGCCTGATGCAGGACTCAATGCCAGGACCCTGGGATCATTACTTGAGCCAAAGGCAGATGTTTAACCAACTGAGCCACCCAGGCACCCTTCATGTTCTTTCTTGTAAAGAAAATATAAGTATCTATCTTATTCTTGGCTTACAAATACTCTTTGCATAGCTAATGATTAATTAATATACTCTAGCAAACAGAAATTTATCTACTCCGGTTCTGATTGTTCAGCATACATAAGATCTGGCAAAAACTTTGGAATTTTGATCCTTACCCCCACCCACAATACTCTGAAATGAGGTAATATAGCATGATTTTCTTACTGATCTTAATTATGCTACCTTTGTTAGCAAGTAAAAACGAATGCAGAGTCTGAAAAAATAAAAACAAACACTGAAACAAATAAGATATTTTTATTAACAGTGATTTAGCACTTCTAACTACACTCTATTTCAGTTTGAAGAAACAGGATCCAAAATGATGAAGCTGGCTTAATTGAAAGAAACTGAAAAGACAGGTATCCAGCATAAATCTTCATCCCTTTCCACTGTAACTTTCTGTTTTAAGTCTTAAAATTGATTTTCAGTAGTATCAGTGTATTTACAATAGTGCTATCATGTTTACACAGTTGGTGAATATAAAATCATCAGTATAATATTAGGTGTGTGTGAGAAAATGCACAGTTACGCATAATTGTTTAAAAGTTATATGGAGAATATCTTAAATCGTCAAAAGCATTTTCGTCCATTTAAAAAGTAATTGCTGTCAACTTCAGGCAGGTTGATAGTGCAGATGCTTACTTAGAGAAACAGAAGGAAGTAAACAGTATTCAATATGTGTAAAATTGACTTGAACTGCTGAAAAAGGGTCTAGGGAACTCTCCATCATGACCTAAAGCATTATAAATAAAGGGATCTGGAAGATGTATCGGAGAGGCCAGGTAAAGGTGCATTTCTTCTTCCTAGTGCCTATCTTTCTGCAATAAATGTTGAGTAAAAAAAGAGGGTGTAAAAGTGTATTATGGGAAGATTGTCTTTTATTTATTTAGTTAGTTTTTACTGCATTGTGGAGAGCAGAACACAGTGGAAAAAAACTTCATCTTATCCTAATTCATCTTTTCTTAGTTAAGAGGCACAACTAGGGCTCAGTAAAGAATCATGGGATTTGCAAGGAGTCTCGGTCCAGAAGCAACAAGGCAAGGGATCTGAACTGGTCTGAACTGTGAACCAGTCCTGAGGCTGGCTGCAGTGGTCTACACTGTGGTGTTTCAGAGCAAGAGATTATTCAATGTCTCTCAAAGAGTAGCCCATGGTCTTCTGTATCAAAGGACTTGGACGATTTTTGAAATGCATATTTATGACTCTGATATCAGACTCCCTATAGCAAAATCTCTGTTTACAAGTGATTTTTGTGATTCTTAGACACTATAGGAACAATGGTTGTAAGTAAATGTTTCAGAAACTATAACAGAACAGAGCTGGAGAAATAAGAGAGCTAATTCTAAATTTACATAGAAGTACAAGGATGTTAGTAAATAACTAAGAGTCTTAGATTCTAATGTAGTCTGACTGTGTGGAAACAGGTCTAGCAGATTAAAACTCTCAGAATTCCTGATCATGAGAAACTAAAGAACTTATAAATATAAAGCTTGTGTGACTGAAACTGATTAAGCTAAATAAAATCTTGTAGTGGGAATAAAAAATTAAAGTTAGATAATAAGAAGCAAGTCAAAATTCCCAGGATTTGTACATTTGTCAACAATCTTGTTTAAATTGGTATTTCATTTTTGATACCATTTATGTAAATAACATATATAATATATAATCATTTAATAAAAACATGCTTTATTATAAATATAATAATGGATACATGAAAAGTGAGTCTTTCTGATCTCAATCTCAGTTTCAAAAATGTACTTAATTTTCAGGTCTATATTAATTGACATCAAGGCCTACTGACACTATTACCCCAAATATAAATTCTAAATCATACAACGGAATTAGCAAAGTTGAGGAGGAGTACATTTTAGTAATGACAAATAGAAGAATATAGGAATCACAAACTAAAATCCATATCAAAAACAACTAATATTATATGTATCTTACATCAATTTGAGTCTTAAAGTAAATCAATCGCTTATTTTTCTAATTAAATACAAACATAAAGAAGTGTAAACCTCATTGTTCTCCCTTTACATTTAAATGAAAACTGGTAAAATGTAATTTCATGTGATACCATGAACACCTTTATTTATTAACAGGCATATTAATAACACACATAACCATCTTGAATAAATAATTAGCTTAAAAATACAAGTATCAAGGGACCCCAGGGTGGCTCATTTGGTTAAGCATCCAACTCTTGATTTTGGTCATGATCTCAAGGTTGTGAGCTTGAGCCCCAAGTTAGTTTCCTCTCTAAGCATGGAGCCTGCTTATGATTCATTCTCTCCCTCTCTCTGTGCTCCTCACTCCCTCCTCTAAAGAAAAAAAAAATACAAATATCAACGGACAGACAACATGCCATCATGGGTCTGGACTCAGTCTAAGTTGGAATCTTTTTACTGTGTCATAAAAAGTTCTTGATTCAGGGGCGCCTGGGTGGCTCCATTGGTTGGGCGACTGCCTTTGGCTCAGGAAGTGATACAGGATCCTGGGATTGAATTCCTCATTGGGCTTCCCCTGCTCTGTAGGGGGGTCTGCTTCTCCCTCTCCCTCTACCTGCCACTCCCCCTGCTTGTGCTCTTTCTTTTTCTCTCTCATCGTGTCAAATAAGTAAGTAAAATCTTTAGAAAAATTCTTGACTCAGTACCAATTATTTAAACTCTCTAAATCTGGGTATCTTTATCTTTCACATAAGATTAATAATTCCACTATTGTTGGGTTATGGTGAGGATAAGAATAGTGTATGTGTTCCAGTCAATAAACCATAACAATGTTATTCTTTTTGTTGTCTGTAGGGTCAATGAGTTGATTTATCTTTTTGCTTTTATTTTCTATACTGGGGATATTAAATGATATTTTATTCTGGGGGAAAACAAATGCATATATGATGTGTGAACATGATCCTGTATAGAGGAAAAGTTTTAAGAAATTCCTTAATCAAGAATACAGAAGATCACTTCCTTAATGACCTCAGTTTGACCCATTCAGTCATTACAGTATGAAAACATACAGGCAGCAGATGTAGAACCACCACATATTGGCCTCCTTTTAGCTACTTTTCTGCTTGGGAAGTATCCAAAACGAAATATATCTATATCTATATCTATATCTATATATCTATATATCTATATATCATTTATATCTATGTATCTATCTATATCTATTTATCTATATCTATCTATATCTTGGTATTTTACTAAGATTGTTTATTACTGGCTAATGATTTTTAACAAACTACATTGCAATCAGGGGAATTTTTAAAAAAGATCTTGCCAAGGTTAATTAATGTCAGATCAAATTTGACCATTAAGATGGATGTCCCCAAATTCCTCATCTATAATTTTACCACTCTGCTACCAAATCTAAAACATCTGATTTAAAGAATAGCCTCTAGTAGAGAAAGGAAGGTTTGTTCCAATGTCAAAGCTTAAAACAAAGGTAGACTGAGGCTATGGTTTTTAAACTTTTAAAACAAAACTTAGTAAGAAATACTTTATGGACCCAGAGTATGTACACACAAACATATACATGCACACATACTTAACTGAACAAAAAGTTTCAGGAGACATATGTTACTAAGTGTGAAAAAAATTAGTATATTTTGTTTCATTTTAATTATTTTAATGCCCAAGTTACAGTTTAGTGTTCATCCCAAGCTGTAATCTAAGTTCATAAATCAAGTGAGAAGCAAGGAGATTCTTGTTCTGCTTTTATGAACAACCCTTAAGAGATCACATGTGAGGGGCGCCTGGGTGATTTAGTTGTTTAAGTTTCTGACTCTTGATTTCAGTTACTTTATGATCTCAAAGTTGTAAGATCAAGCCCCACTTCAGGGCCCATTCTGTGTGCGGTGCCTGCTTAAGATTCTCTCTCTCTCTGTGCTCTACCCCTCCCTCTCTTAAAAAAATTAAATAAAATCACATGTGAATCACATCTTTCTCTCCCTTTCTATTATATTAACTTGAGAAAAATAAGTATTGAATAATATTTTTCTTTTTCTTTTTGTCCTGAATGTACTTTTCAGGGTTTAACTCACATCAGGCATTTAGGAAGTCTTTTCAAATAAATTAGCTTCTTCCTCTTTTACCCTCAACCTAGAACTGGATTAGTTGTCATAATTTTTATGTTTTCAAAATGCTCTACATTTGTGCAGCTACACTGGTGTGCATTTCTCCCTTAGTGCTTTACCACATGGTATGATGGTGATGCTAGGTATGCCTGTGTGTGTGTGTGTTTCACTATTCTATGAGTTCCTCATGGTAGGAAATGAGTCACAAGGAAAGACAATAAATATTTAATTTTATGGTAAAACAGAAGGGAATGAACTGGGCCCTTATAATTAAACTAGTCTAAATGAGATTTTTTTTTTTTTTTGTATTTTACACCTATTCCTGATATTCTTCTCAATTCTCCAGGATGCTTGCAGACTGTAATACATGCATTTTGTCTCTCAGATAGTGTATATATGGAGACAGCAAAAAAAGCTGGTGATCCCTAAGAAGATTGCTCATGATTCTGGAATATTCGTCAAGCCAGCACAAATGGGTACTGTTACAAGTGCAGTTATCCAATAAAATGAATAGTAGTCTGCATATATAAATATTCTTCTTTTCACTATGATTTATTTTAAATTTTTATTTCAACTTTTAAAGTAGCCAACAAACTGACACTCACTATTTAATGTAATAATCATTTTAAGATTTCATTTTTACAGAAATAACATGTATGAGAAAAATGGCAGCATTAGTAATCCTGGCTTCTTGTTCTGTAGTGGTTCACACAAAAATGAAACATTTGTTAAGAAAAATATATCACCTGCTTTGTTTATTGTCAAAACATAGCAACTTCTGTATTCCTCAACTATGATCTTCTCATACTAAAAAATTGAGTGCAAAAGACTTTACTTCTGTCTAGATTCTGATTACCAGAAGAATCTTAACTCCAGGTAATATTAATTGTCTCCAGATCAACTCTGGGTTTGGATATGTCAGTGCACCCTAGGTTTCAAATTTCTATAGTGGTACTCCAAGCTTAGGGTGGTTTGTTACAGTGTGTCTCTTCCCCATACTTCCTTAATGTCTGCTCCGTTTGCAGTTTCTGGTCTTTCCTTGGTGCTGTTCCTCAGAGAGGGTCTTTCTCCATGTTCTTTCCCCTTCTTCCAGAAGTGGAGAGCTGTCACATGTTACTTAGTGCTTACTGACTTGGTGGTGGGAAGGATAAGAGTTGGACAGGGACTTTCTTTTTCTAAGGCTGAATCTTAGGCAGCACATTGTTCTGTGTGCATCCAGGGGGGTGGCAGTTGGGATGGAGGTGGGGATGAGTGTTCTCAACGATCCTCTAATCCTCCTTCTCCCAGTAGGTTGAACTTTTCAGTCTGTAATAGAGTTAGCGAAGATGATTCCCTGGGTGGCTGCTGGTCACCTCCTCTATGTCTATACCATAAGGAATGCTTTCTCAATACTGTCATCAATTATTTTTCCTGAGCACCTGCAGAGATCCTTCAGAATAGCCTATAAGTGGGTGTGGACTCCCTTTGTGTCTGCATCCTTCTTCCCAGGATGTTCTATATTCTGTCACTAGTTCATACTCCTCTTAAAGGACTGAATTTTAGCTGAATTCTTCTTACCGGTGTCCACTGGTGTCTGTCTCATGGACATAAGTGTTTGAGCTTCCTGAAGGTGCCTGTTTTTCCATAGATTTGGGGTTAGTTGTTCGGTCTATGTTCTTACCTTCCTGTGGGATCAAGAAAATTTGTGGATTTGCTGATCATCTAACTTTGTTGTTGTTTCTCCTGGCGATGATGTTGTTGAACAGGTGGGGATGATGTTACTTCTAGTTTCTAGATCCTCAGTGAAAGCTGAAAGTCCTGTATTGGTAATTTCGAGTCATGTATCCAAATCAAACACACGTCATTTTATAACTGCATTTAAAGTTAATTATAGGGCAGTATTTATTTAGTCCATTAGAGTATCATTATTTCTACAATGGCATAAGGAGAAAAGTTGGGGGTGAACTCCAGTTCCCTAGTATCAGTTAACACATGGCTTTTCTTTTTAATGAAAAAACAACATATTTGTAATGGATTTCACAGGCTTATTGGCAACATTTAAACACTTAGTTTTATATTTCCTATAGGGTTTCAGTTTCTTCAATAAAACATTTTCAGGAACTTATCATAATTGAAGTAGGATTATTTCATGATCTTTGTAGCCATGACATTCAAATATTATTAATATTTGAAATGGAGATATTAATACAACATGTGCAAAAATAGAGTTATAATATTTAGACCTATCAATAAATTTTATAGAAGCCATATTTATATTCTTTTATGATTGTGGTAGCTGACTTGTAACATGTCCTAACATATTTTCTGATCACAACATTTCTTCCATAATCTCACTATATAAACTATGTAAACAAATATTGTGTTACACTCAAACATCTATCCTGGGTATTAATCAGTAAGGGGAAATTAAAATCCTTTATTGTTCTATAGGGTGCTAAGACTGTTGAGTTAATAGTACCACTGCAAAGAATTATTCCCTTCCTGGGCATCAACAGTCTGTTTATTCAATGGCATAATTTTGATACATGTGGATCTAAAATTTAATTTTAAGAAATTTTGGAAATTTTTAAGTATGAAAAATTTTACAATTACCTTAGGAGCTGAAAATTCCAACATCTTAAGTTCACTCTCAACCTCCTGTTTTTAACAGAATATAGATGAAGCTTCTTGTAATTTATTTATTGTCTATTAAGATGTCAAAATTGCCACTGACCTAACAGTAATATTATATAGACAATCCAGTAAATAAATAGCTAATATATCTTTCCCTCCAAAAAAAAAACCCAAAAAACAAAAAACAAAAAAACACTTAAATTTATTTCTTGAGTTGACAAACATATATTGTATAAAAGTCATATTCAGTGAGTTAAGCATCTCCCTTCAGCTCAGGTCATGATCTGAGGGAGCCTGTTTCTCCCTCTCCTTCTGCCACTCCCCTTGCTTGTGCTTGCTTGCATGCACTCTCTCCCTCAAATAAATAATAAATAAAAATCTCTAAAATAAATAAATAAATAAATGCAGAGATCTTTCTTTTTTAACAGTTAACATTGCTACTTGCAAAGCTAAAAATTTATTTTCCAGACCAGAACTTGAAGCTTCCATTTATCATTTCCTTAACCAAATCTGCCTTTTACTATATTTTCCCTGTCAGTGAGTGGTGCTAGCATTTTACTTTGAGCATGATTGCATTTACTTTTGACATAGGTTGGCCTTATTACAAAACCATCCATTTAGATCAATAAACTTCACATAGCAATTGTTGACTAGTCCAATATCCTCTTCTTTAAAACTTTGGAATACAATACAAGTACTGCATGTTTTTCCTACCCAACATTTTAATTCCCTCTATCTGAAGAAATGATAGACTTTTTAGACTTGATTTCTACCACCTTGTGGACTATTTCAGTTACTACAAGTTGTTGCTTTAGCCATCAGAGATCACAGGGGATAATTATTTTACAATTAATAATAATAATAAATTCTCACTATGCCCAATAGTTCACTCTGAATATCTAGAAATTTTACCACACATCATAAAATTGGGGTACATCTTAAACTCTTTTGTCTCCTTCACAAACATCCCAACACATAATGGTTCACCACATTCATTGTTCCCTAAATAACTCTGAAATCCTTACCATTATCTTCCTTTTAATACTCACTTTCTGCATAGTATGCCATCACTCTGTGTCACTTGGACAATTGGAACAGGATCCAAACTAATATTTGTGTTTCAATTCCTGTACCCAATATACCCTCTATGGTAATATCAATAAAAGTCTTCTATGAAAAAAATATGGATTGAATCTCCTAAAGTTCCTTTAGGATACAAAATATGCTCTATGTTCTAGAATGTACCTATCACCCACTCCACCTTTCATACATCTTGCTGAATTTTTCACTCTAACTATATAAAATAATAATAGTAATAATACTAAAAGTAATGGTAAAAAAAGAGTTATTCATAATGTTTAGTTAAGCACTTAGTATTTGCTAAGTATGCTAAGGTTTTCACATGAATTTTCTCTTTTTTTGGCATGAATTTTCTTATGTAATCACAATAATGTAAGTGACCTTAGAAATTTATATTTTGGGGACACCTGGGTGGCTCAGTTGTTAAGCATCTGCCTTTGGTTCAGGTCATGATCCCAGGGTCCTGGGATCAAGCCCCACATCAGGTTCCCTGCTCAGCAGGAAGCTTGCTTCTCCCTCTCCCATGCTCACTGCTGTTGTTCCCTCTTTTGCTGTGTCTCTCTCTGTCAAATAAATAAATAAAATCTTTGAAAAAAAAAAGAAATTTATATTTTAATTTTTTTTTTTTTTGCTGAGGGACCCATTTTATTTTTATTTATTTATTTTTAAATTTTATTTTATTTTTTATTTTCAGCATAACAGTATTCCTTGTTTTTGCACCACACCCAGTGCTCCATGCAATCCGTGCCCTCTCTAATACCCACCACCTGGTTCCCCCAACCTCCCACCCCCCTCCCCTTCAAAACCCTCAGATTGTTTTTCAGAGTCCATAGTCTCTCATGGTTCACCTCCCCTTCCAATTTCCCCCAACTCCCTTCTCCTCTCTAACTCCCCTTGTCCTCCATGCTATTTGTTATGCTCCACAAAGAAGTGAAACCATATGATAATTGACTCTCTCTGCTTGACTTCTTTCACTCAGCATAATCTATTCCAGTCCCGTCTATGTTGCTACAAAAGTTGGGTATTCATCCTTTCTGATGGAGGCATAATACCCCATAGTGTATATGGACCACATCTTCCTTATCCATTCATCCGTTGAAGGGCATCTTGGCTCTTTCCACAGTTTGGCGACCGTGGCCATTGCTGCTATAAACATTGGGGTACAGATGTCCCTTCTTTTCACTACATCTGTATCTTTGGGGTAAATACCCAGTAGTGCAATTGCAGGGTCATAGGGTAGCTCTATTTTTAATTTCTTGAGGAATCTCCACACTGTTCTCCAAAGAGGCTGCACCAACTTGCATTCCCACCAACAGTGTAAGAGGGTTCCCCTTCCTCCACATCCCCTCCAACAAATGTTGTTTCCTGTCTTGCTAATTTTGGCCATTCTAACTGGGGTAAGGTGATATCTCAATGTGGTTTTAATTTGAATCTCCCTGATGGCTAGTGATGATGAACATTTTTTCATGCGTCTGATAGCCATTTGTATGTCTTCATTGGAGAAGTGTCTGTTCATATCTTCTGCCCATTTATTGATATGATTATCTGTTTTGTGTGTGTTGAGTTTGAGGAGTTCTTTATAGATCCTGGATATCAACCTTTTGTCTGTACTGTCATTTGCAAATATCTTCTCCCATTCCATGGGTTGCCTCTTTGTTTTCTTGACTGTTTCCTTTGCTGTGCAGAAGCTTTTGATTTTGATGAAGTCCCAAAAGTTTATTTTGGCTTTTGTTTCCTTTGCCTTTGGAGACATATCTTGAAAGAAGTTGCTTCTTTCAAGAAATTTATATTTTTTTAAATTCCATTTCACAGTAGCACCTGAGTGACTCCATTGGTTAAGCATTTGACTCTTGATTTCAACATGGGTCAGAATCACAGTGTCATGAGATCCAGCCCTGTTTTGGGATCCATCCTGGGTGTGGAACCTGTCTAATATTTTCTCTCTCCCTTTGCCCCTTTCCAACTGGAGTACAAATGTGCTCTTTCTCTTAAAAAATAAAAATTCCATTTTACAGATAAATAAATTTGTGTTTAAAAGGTTGAATGACTTGCCCAAACTTAAAAATTAGAGTCAGTGTTTAATCTAATTCCTGACACAAGATCCAAACTCTTAATGCCTACTATAAATTTATATTTTTCTATTTTGCTTCATCTTCTATTATCTTTCATACTTCAGGATTCAGTTTGTGAGTAACTTCTCTGACAAAGCCTTTCCTAAAATACACATATGTTAAATTTATTAAATAAATTTACTACACCTCTTTTTATAATCTTACTATGTAAACTTATTTTGATTTTTCCAAAATTCACTTTAAGAGCTGTGTTTTCCTATGCATTAGGTTTTGACAATTCCATGGTGAAATGAGAATGAATAAAATCAATGGCTGAGTATATGTAAAGTTACTAAATTGAACATGTTTTATCATGGCAAATGTCATTCTTTGTTTTGAGGTAATGATGTTTCTTCCATCTATAATAAAATTTTCTTTCTTGTGTGAAATGACAAAATTTTCAATATCTTTAAACAACAGGATTAAACACTATGGGCCTCTCCCCTAATTTGTGAATATTATTAAGTTATGAAATATAATTATCTGGAAATTTATCGTCTCCATTGAAGTTATTATAGGATCTTATGTTCATATATACGTTCCCTTTTTAACAAACCTTTTTAAATACAGAAAGTCATATTGATTTTCACATTCCTGGGACCAAAATGCTTTCTGTTTGCAGTGCTTGCTAGTGAGTTAGCTTTTGAATTAGCTTTTGAATTAGTTTTGAAGACATACCTGTGAAGGTTTCTTTCTAAACCTAAATTTCTGTAACATGCTGTTGGTTTGATATTTATACCTTATTTCTTACCATTAACACTACTGCTATTATTACTGCAATTAACAAACCACTCTCTTACATTACCATTTAAATGTTTCATGTGTAATATCCACACTCTTTCCCCTCATAAACACATGTTGCAGCAGATGGGGCAGGCTTAATTATTTCATTCTAGCAGAAGAAGGAAGTGAATCTCAGGGAGAGAAAATATTTGATAACAATTCTTCAGCTATTAAGTTATAGAATTGGAGTCAGAACTTGATTCTTTTTTTCAGTCTAGTGAACTTCATGCACCTGTTACCATATCATATGCAGATTTCTTCTTCATGAACTAGTTTATAAGCCCCACATTGCAAGGACTGCATTGAATATTTTTTCACAGCAGTAGTAGAAGTACCCTACATGTGGAGATTTTTTTTTTTTTAAATAATAATCAAAGAGGCTTAGCTAGAGTACACTATAGTTTATTTCTGGAGGAGCTAAGTCAGGATTCTCTTTTGGACTTATAACAGTTACTTTGGTCAACATTAGATAAAATAGCAGAAATGACTTGATTTAGAAATAAAATTTGCTGGAAAAAAAAAGGAAAACTTTTTCTAGGTATTCTCTCATTATTATCAGTGCTTAAGACGTGGATGTGTTGACTGCTTTCAGGGTTCATAATTACCTTTTTTTTTTAAACTAATTAGAGATCAACTCAGAATAATAGAAAATGATTGTTAATACTTCCTTCTGCTAAAGGAATCATAGATTCCACTTACAATTTAAATATATTCTCTACATGCGGTTGAAACATAATGTCAACAAAATGAGAGAGAGATAAACTTTCATGTAAATTACAGGCTAAACATACCAACAATTGTTAATATATTTTGCCCTTTTAAAAGTTTTTTTTTTTAAAGAGAAAAACAAATAGTATATGATTTCACTCAAATGTGGAATTTAAGAAAACAGATGAACATAGAGGAAGGGAAGGAAAAACAAAATAGAGAAAAAACAGAGAGGGAGGTTAGTTATAAGAGATTTTTGACTAATGAGAACAAACTGAGGGTTGCTGGAAGAGAGGTGGGCAGGGTGTGGACTAAATGGATGATGGACATTAAGGAAGGCACTTGTGATGAGCAATGGGTGTTATATGTAAGTGATGAATAACTAAATTCTACTCCTGAAACCAATACTATGCTATATGCTAACTTGAATTTAAATTAAAAAATTAAGGCTTTATATTTTATAACAGTTTAATGTTCACAAAAAAATTGAGAAAAATATATCCCTGCTCCTACACATGCATAACCTCCCCCATTATCCACATCCCTCATCCAAGTGGTACATTTGTTACAACTGACCTTGTACAATCACTCAATGTCCACAGTTTACATTAGGGTTTACATTTCATGGGTTTGGAGAAATGTCTAATGACATATGTCCATCATTAAAATATCATAGAGTATTTTCAATGCCTTAAAAATTCTGTGCTCTGCCTAGTTATCTTCTCTCACCCTCCGTCCCTAACAACCACTTATCTTCTTATTTTCTCTACAGTTTCACCTTCTCTGGAATGTCATATAGTTGGAACCATGCAGTACGTAATCTTTTCAGATTGGCTTTCACTTAGTAACATGCACTTATATATCATCCATGTCTTATCATGGCTACATATCATTTTTTTAAGCACTTAATAATACTTTATTGTCTGGATGTACCACAGTTTATTTATCAATTCACCTATTGAAGGACATCATGGTTGCTTCCAGGTTTTGATAATTATGAATAAAGCTGCTATAAAGATTCATGTGCAAGCTTTTGTGTGGACTTAACTTTTTAACTCCTTTGGGTAAATACCAAGGAGCACGATTGCTAGATCATATGGTAAGACTATGTTTTGTTTTATAAGAAATTATCAAACTGTTATCTAAAATGGCTCTACCAGGGGCACCTGGGTGGCTCAGTGGATTAAAGTCTCTGCCTTCAGCTCAGGTCATGATCTCAGGGTCCTGGGATTGAGCCCCACATCAGGCTCTCTGTTCAGCGGGAGCCTACCCCCCCCCAACCCCACCGCCTGCCTCTCTGCCTACTTGTGATCTCTGTCTGTCAAAAAATAAATAAAATCTTTAAAAAAATTCTTTAAAATGACTCTACCAGTTTATATCCACACCAGCAATGAATGAGAGGGTTCCTGCATTATGCTGCATTCTTGTTAGCATTTGGTGTGTCACTGATCCAGATATGCAGCGATCACTCTTGTTTTAATTTGCATTTCTTTGATGACATAGGATGTTGAACATCTTTTCATATGCTAACTTTCCATATGTATATTTCATAGATAAAGTGTCCATTAAGGTGCTGGAACCATTTTTAAATTGGGTTGTTCATTTTCTTACTGTTGGGTTTTTAGAGTTCCTTGTATATTTTGAATAACAGTATTTATCAGATGTGTCTTTTACAAATATTGTCTTTTGCAAGAGAAGTCTGTGGTTTATCCTTCCGTTCTCTTGAGATTGTCTTTCACAGAGCAGATTAACGATATTTTCAAAATTTGAAATCTCCTATGTCCATATGACCTTGAACCAAGATATAAAATCCTAACAGTTCTTAGGGATTATCCTCCTTTATAATTTTAGAAATTAAGCTATTTAGAGTTTAATTTAGAGATTCAGAGATTTGATGGTTTAGAGGCCTTAAGCACAAAATTAAGAGTAGACTTAGAGTGAAATACCAAGAAGTATGACATCTTTTTAACAATCATATATTATTCACCCTAATGTTTCTCCTGAGGTCCTTTCTTACTTTTTTTTCACTTCACTAGCATTTGAATTTTAACCAATAAAAATTCCAGTTTATCTTGTACATATTAATTATGTCACAAAAGGTTATCTTAATGAGGAACTGAACAATTATCCATATATGAAGAGTTTTAAAAAATCACAAGTTCATAAGGAATAATTTCAGAATAACACTAGGTTTAGAAGCTCTAAAAGGGGACTCTATTGCCTCTATGCATATTTGGAGATATACTATGACTCTCGTGAAGTCTAGGGACTCTTGCCTTTTTTGGGTCCTTTCTCTATAAAAAACTTTGTTATTTAAAAATTTTTTAAATTTAAATTTTAGTTAACTACAGTGCAATATTGCTTTCATGAGTAGAATTCAGTTATTCATCACTTATATACAACACCCAAGGCAATATGTTATGACTGCATTATAATAAGAAGGACTATTATCCAGACTTTGTCGATTATCATACATTCACTATTATTAGATATTTTTTCCTTCTGATTTTAAAAGAAGCAAAAATTAAAACATTTTTGTGTCCCTAGAAGAATCATGCACCCTAGGCACTGTGCCTCATACATAAGTCATTCCATTGCATATTAATATATTTTCTTCATTAGTGTAGCAATACTTATTCTTTTAAACTTTATTCTTAGAATTCACTACCTTTCATTCTATTACGAAGCTGAAATTTAACAGTATATTAATAATTTTTTAATATACAGGCACTTATTCTTTACAGTAGTTAGGCATTGTATTAAGTACTTTTACACATATTAGATCATTTAATTTATATAACAAGCATAAGAAGAAATATTACTTTTACTATATCTCTTCTGGTTTCTGCTGTTGCCTACAAAATTTCTCCAAACTTTAATGTTGTCAAGTAATGATTGTTTTATTTTGTTCATAATTTTTTGGATTGGGAATTGGTAAGTACACACTTGGGTAATTCTTGCTTAAGATCCTTCATGCAGCTATAGTGGGGTAACAGCTAGGGTTACAGTTATCTGAAGCCTGAACTGACAGGATTTCCAACATAGATGGCAAGTTGATGCTGGTCATGTGCTGGGAGATTAGCTGGGGCTTTTGACTGAATGAATATATGCAGATTCCAGAATATTTGTGCTTTCTACACATGAACTGGATTCTGTCAGAGCAAACAGAGAAACCAGGTGGAGTCTCAAATGTCTTTTCTAACTCAGTCTTGGCAAAGGATCATGTCTGCTACATTTTATTAGTTATAAGTGAATTATGAAGGGCAGTTTAGATTCAAGGGGAAGAGACATGGACCACAATTCTCAATGGAAGAAGTGTCAAGGAACTTACAGACTTGTTTTAAAACCGCCACCATTCCCTACTAATGTTTGAGAAAACTGTGTAAATAGAGGTGAAGTACTTTCTAAAGATTATACAATCCATAAATAGAGGATCTAGGATTTGAAGCCAGGCAGTTCTGGCTCCAGGGAACTTACTTTTAACCATTCTTCTGTGAAGCCATTTTTAGACACTTTAGAAATTTTTATACCCACTCTGTTATGTAATATGTCAGACTCATTTATTTAAACCATGTCCATTACTCATATTTTTTTTATTATTTTTTTATATTTTTAGAAACATATAATGTATTTTTAGCCCCAGGGGTACAGGTCTGTGAATCACCAGGTTTACACACTTCACAACACTCACCATAGCATACCCTCCACAATGTCCATAACCCCACCACCCTTTCCCAACATCCCTCCCCCCATCAACCCTCAGTTTGTTTTGTGAGATTAAGAGTCTCTTATGGTTTGTCTCCCTCCTGATCCCATCTTATTTCATTTATTTTTTTCCTACCCCCCAAACCCCCCATGTTGCATCTCCACTTCCTCATATCAGGGAGATCATATGATAGTTGTCCTTCTCCGATTCCACATCACTCAGCATCAGGGAAATACAAATCAAAACCACAATGAGATACCACCTCACACCAGTCAGAATGGCTAAAATTAACAAGTCAGGGAATGACAGATGCTGGCGAGGATGCAGAGAAAGGGGAACGCTCCTACAGTGTTGGTGGGAATTGCAAGCTGGTGGAACCACTCTGGAAAACAGCATGGAGATTCCTCAAAAAGTTGAAAATACAGCTACTCTATGACCCAGCAATTGCACTAATGGGTATTTACCCTAAAGATACAAACATAGTGATCTGAAGGGGCATGTGCACCCAAATGTTTATAGCATCAATGTCCCCGATAGCCAAACTATAGAAAGAACCTAGATGGCCATCAACAGATGAATGGATAAAGAAGATGTGGTATATATAT
Organism: Enhydra lutris kenyoni; assembly: GCF_002288905.1. Taxonomy (NCBI): domain Eukaryota; kingdom Metazoa; phylum Chordata; class Mammalia; order Carnivora; family Mustelidae; genus Enhydra; species Enhydra lutris. The sequence continues at coordinate 2,792,644 of NW_019154121.1, forward strand.
ACAATGGAATACTACGCAGCCATTATTCATATTTTTTAAAAAGAAGACCATAGGTTGTAAAATGGAATGTTAAAAATCATTTAGCTCAACCGCATTGTTTAAAGAAGGGATAGGCAATCTATGGACTCTGGAGCATATCTGGTCCATAATCCATTTCTGTAAATTATTTTAACAACACCCTAATCATGTGTTTTCTTTTTTTGTTTGTATTTTTGTTTCAAAATTTTTAATTTAAATTCTTGTTAATTAACATATAGTCTAATATTGACTTAAGTAGTAGTATTTAGTGATTCATCACTTAAATATCATACCCAGTGCTCATCATATGTGCCCTCTTTTAATGCCTATTACCCATTTAGCCCATCTCTATCACCCTCACTTTGTTCTCAATCAATGAGTCTCTTATGGTTTGTTTCCCTCTCTCTTTTTCTTCCTTCCCGTTAGTTCATCTGTTTTATTTCTTAAATTCTACATTTAAGTGAGTAAAATCATATAGTATTTGTCTTTCTCTGACTGACTTATTTCACTTGGCGTAATATATTCTAGCTTCATCCACGTGGTTGCCAATAGCAAGATTTCATTCTTTTTGATGGTTAAGTTATATTCCATGGTGGTGTGTGTGTATGTGTGTGTGTGTGTGTGTGTGTTATTACATCTTCTGTATCCATTCATTTGGGCTCTTTCCATTGTTTGAATATTTCCACTGTTTGACTATTTCCATTGTTTGACTATTGTTGATAATACTGGTGCAGACATCAGGGTACATGGGCCCTTTCAAATCTATTTCTGTATCCTTTTGGTAAATATCTAGTGGTGAAATTGCTGGGTCATAACATAAACATAAATTTTTAATTTTTTGAAGAAACTCTATACTGTTTCCCAGAGGGGCTGCACCACTTTGAATTCCTACAAATAATATAAAAGGGTTTCTCTTTCTCTGAATCCTCACCAAGACCTGTTGTTTCCTGTGTTAATTTTAGATATTCTGACAAGTGTGAGGTGGTATCTCATTGTGTTTTTGATTTCTATATCCCTGATGATGAGTGATGTTGAGCATCTTCTCCTATGTCTGTTAGGCGTCTATACATCTTCTTTGGGAAAAAAATGTCTATTCATCTCTTCCACTCATTTATTAGTTTGATTATTTACATTTTGGGTGTTGACTTTGATAAGTTTTATATATATATATATATATATATATATATATATATATATATATATATATTTATTTATTTGACAGACAGAGATCACAAGTAGGCAGAGAGTCTCCCTGCTGAGCAGAGCCTGATGCAGGGCTTGATCCCAGGACCCTGGGATCATGACCCAAGCTGAAGGCAGAACCTTTAACCCACTGAGCCCCCAGGGCTTTATATATTTATATATTTTTTATATATTTTTTAATATATTTTTGATTCTTTATATATTTTTGATTCTACCTCTTTATCAGATATGTCATTTGTAAATATCTTCTCCCATCCCATAGGCTGCCTTATAGTTTTGTTGATTATTTCCTTTGCTGTGCAGAAACTTTTATCTTGATGAAGTCCCAATAATTCTTTTTTGCTGTTGTTGTTTCCCTTGCCTTCAGAGACATGTCTAGTAAGAAGTTGCCAACGTTGAGGTCAAAGAGGTTGCTACCTGTGTTCTCCTTTAGAATTTTGATTGTTTCCTATCTTACATTTAAGTCTTTCATTCATTTTGAATTTATTTTTATGTACAATGTGAGAAAGTGGTCCAGTTTCATTCTTCTGCATATTGTTGTCCAGTTTTCCCAATGCCATTTGTTTAAAAGACTGTATTTTTACCATTGGAGATTCTTTCCTGCTTTGTCAAAAATTAATTGACCATATAGTTGTTGGTATCTTTCTGGGTTTTTTAATTCTGTTCCATTGACCTATTTATCTGTTTTTATGCTGGTAGCATATTATCTTGATGACTACAGTGTTATAATATAACTTGAAGTCTGGAATCCTACAGCTTTGCTTTTCTTTTTCAGTATTGCTTTGGCTATTCAGGTTATTTTGTGGTTCTATACAAATTTTAGGATTATTTTTTCTAGCTTTTTGAATGATGTTAGTGGCATTTTGATAGGGATTGCATTAAGTCCATAGATTGCTTTGGATAGTATGACATTTTAACAATGTTTGTTTTTCTAATACATGAGCATGCAATGTTTTTCATTTCTTTGTGTCCTATTCAATTTCTTTCATAAGTGTCTTTACTTTTCAGAGTACAGATCTTTTACCTCTTTTGTTAGGTTTATTCCTAGGTACATTATTGGTTTTGGTGCAATTGTAAATGGAATCAAATTCTTGATTTTTTTTTTTTCCTGGTGTTTCCTTATTGGTATACAGAAATGCAACAGATATCTGTACATTGATTCTATATCCTGTCACTTCACTGAATTCATGTATTAGTTCTAACAATTTCTTGGTGGAGTCTTTTAGGTTTTCTATATAGAGTATCATGTTGTCTGCAAATAGTGAAAGTTTGACTTCTTCCTTGCCAAGTTGGATGCCATTTACTTATTTTGATGACCAACTGCTAAAGCTAAGACTTCCAGTACTAGTTAAATAGTAATGGTGAGAATGAATATCCCTGTCTTGTTCCTGACCATAAAGGAAAAGCTCTCAGTTTTTCCTGATTGAGGATGATATTAGCTGTGGGTCTTTCATATATGACCATTATGATGTTGAGATATATTCCCTCTATCCCTACTTTGTAGAGGGCTTCTTACTAAGAATGGATGCTGTATCTTGTCAAAAGCTTTTTTCTGCATCTATTGAGAGGATCATATTGTTTTTATCCTTTCTTTTATTAGTGTGCTGTATCACACTGATTGATTTGCAAATATTGAACCACATTTGCAGCCCTGGAATCCCACTTGATCATGGTAAATAATTCTTTCAATGTATTGTTGGATTCAGTTTGCTAGGTTTTTTTTGTTTTGTTTTGTTTTGTTTTTGACATTTTTTGCATCCATGTTCATCAGGGGTATTGGCCTGTAGTTCTCCTTTTCAGTGGGGCCTTTGGTTTTGGAATTAAGGTAATGCTGGCCTCATAGAATGAGTCTGAAAGTTTTCCTTCCATTTCTATTTTATTTGGAACAGATTGAGAAGAATAGATATTAACTCTTCTTTAAGTTTGTGGTACAATTGCCCTGGGAAAACATCTGGCCCTGGACTTTCATTTGCTGGGAGATTTTTGATTACTGATTTAATTTCTTTGCTGCTTATGGGTCTGTTCAAATTGTCTATTTCTTTCCTGTTTCACATTTGGTAGTTTATATGTTTATAGGAATTTATTAATTTCTTCAAGGTTGCCCAATTTGTTGGCATACAATTTTTCATAATATTCTCATAATTGTTTGCATTTCTGTAGTGTTTGTTGTGATTTCTCCTCTTTCATTCATGAAAGTTTCATTGATCTGTTCTACTATTTTTATTTCTATATTATTTATTTGTGCTTTAATCTTTATTATTTCCCTTCTTCTGGTGGATTTAGGATTTATTTGCTGCTCCTTTTCCTAGCTCCTTTATGTTTAAGGTTAGGTCGTGTATTTGAGAGTTTTCTTGTTTTTTGAGATAAGCCTATATTGTAATATACTAGTAAGTTATAGGCATTTGAGGAAGAAATGAAGGTAAGTCTGAGAGAATATATGGATTTGTAATCCACAGAATTGAAAGTTAGTACTATGGTCTGAGAAAAGAATACTATTTGGAAAAACTTTAAGGTAATAATGGTAACAATTTATCAAAAGGCATGTAATGAAGTTGTATTTAAAAACTTTTTGTTATAGATGACAGAGAAATGAACAATAACTAGATAAAAGAGATGAAATCATATTAATCTGAAAATCTCTGAGCAGGTTTTTAGTGATGCTCTTCAGTAGATTTTTGGACTAGAATTACAGGAAAAGAAACATCAGAACTTGGACATACTTATCTCATGTAAGAATTACCGTACCCTTTAACAAAGATATAATTCTCCTTGTGTCTCAATGAGAAACCGAAGCTGAGAAAATTCAGGTAGTATGTCCAAGATCCCAAAACTAGCAAGCAACAGAATCAGAATTTGAATTCAGCTCTTTGTAACTCAAAACCTGTGTACCATCTGTTCTTCTATCATTAAAGTAATTTTTGCCTCAAAAAACAGATATTTAGTTATTTGGACTATAGTTTCTTAGAAATAATATTATGTCTACACATATGTTAGTTTTATGCTAATACAAAGCAAGCAGATACAAATAAAAACAAACAGAATTTTCTATCTCCAAATATAGCTGCTAATCTTTGAATATAATAATATTATTAAACTTTTTCTTCCCTAACCAAACCTGCCAACCACCTTAAAACCAATCTAGATCTCTGATTTGGATCTCCATGAGAAGCAATATAATATAATTTTCAAGAGAAGTGTATTTACCACTTCTTGGTCTTGCAGCTGTTAAGAATATTACTCAAGTTGGAATTCTAAAATATGCTTATCTCATACTGTTATTGGAAAGGTTAAATTAGACAATATACATAAACTGCTTAACAGAATTATCACATAGAAAGTTCTTAGGGAACTTGAGCTGTTATTGTTGTTGGTTGTGGTGTTATTGCTCTCTGGAAACTCAGGGAAGAGGTGGAGAAATTTGGGCAAATAAAAGTGATTGGGAAAGAAGGTGTTAGCAGCAGAAATGATAAAAGATCAAGACTATGTCTCCAGTTTCCAAGATCAGGGGCTCTAGGATCTCAAAGAGTTTCTGGTGAAGATTTCAGTGGCAATGGCAAAAATTTAAATTAATGCTAAGACATTTGAGGAGTGGTGCCCAGATTGTGTTTGGTATCCTTTGTGGGCTGTTTTATAAGTTGCTTTTACAAAGGCAATGACTACCTTGTCGAAGGAGAACCACCTAAGGGAAAGCTTTCTGGTTTTCCTATTTTCTCTTGCAGAGATGTGGTTGATTTCATGGCTTGCTTGTATGAGTCTCATAAAGTATCTATTTAAATGCAGTATTCAATGCAATTCGATTGGTAATTTCTTTCATTCTTTCTTGATCCATGGAGTTGACCTGAAAGAGAAAAAACAAACAAACAAACAAACAAACAAAAACTTTCAAATAGAAAAATATGTTCTGGGGCGCCTGGGTGGCTCAGTGGGTTAAAGCCTCTGCCTTCGGCTCAGGTCATGATACCAGGGTCCTGGGATTGAGCCCACATCAGGCTCTCTGATCAACTGGGAGCCTGCTTCCTCCTCTCTCTCTGCCTGCTTCTCTGTCTACTTGTGATCTCCGTCTGTCAAATAAATAAATAAAATCTTAAAAAAAAAGAAAAATATGTTCTAATTAGATACATTTGTTTACAAACAAGATATTTTTTTTTCAACTATCAGTAGGACAGGAAATATAGAATATGAGCCTGGAATTTTTTAAAAGTAACAAAAATGCTAAAAAAAAAAAGAAAAGAAAAACAACAATGGAGGTCTAAGGGACACAGGAACCAACTACAACTATTAGAGCTCCTGATAATCAATTAGAACAATCTCAACAACAAAATAAATAATTCAGTGTTGAATTACAACCGAAAGTAGAAAATAAATATCCCTAAGTCCACACTAATATAAGTAAATATTTACATGAATAAATAAATGGTGAAAAAAGACAAACATTGTATGCAGAATAATTTCAAATACTGTATGTAGATACTCTGTTCTCAAGGAGGGGAAGCTTAATGCCCTAAGTATGAGCTACATATAGTGACTTCCTTCTAATCATGGCATGAAAAGGGGATTAAGATCAACGTTACGGGGACGCCTGGGTGGCTCAGTTGGTTAAGCAGCTGCCTTCGACTCAGGTCATGATCCCAGGGTCCTGGGATCGAGTCCCACATCGGGCTCCTTGCTCATCAGGGAGCCTGCTTCTCCCTCTGCCTCTGCCTGCCATTCTGTCTGCCTGTGCTTGCTCTCTCTCCCTCTCTCTCTCTCTGACAAATAAAATCTTTAAAAAAAAAAAAAAAAAAAAAGATCAACGTTACGGGGCACCTGGGTGGCTCAGTGGGTTAAGCCTCTCCCTTCAGCTCGGGTCATGATCTCAGGGTCCTGGGATCAAGTCCCACATCGGGCTCTCTGCTCAGTGGGGAGCCTGCTTACCCCCCTCTCTCTCTCTGCTGGCCTCTCTGCCTCCTTGTGATCTCTCTCCATCAAATAAATAAAATCTTAAAAAAAAAAAAGATCAACTTTACGGTGGAGAATCCTGACAGACACTGCCTTGGATCAAGATTAACATTGATCTAATGTCACGTTGATATGATGTGATAAAAACGGCACTCTAATTCTGTAGTCTTCCTCACCAAAACACAGAATACCCATCTAATGAGAAGACATCAGATGCATACCATTTGAATGACATCATACAAAATAACAGACCATTACAGATTTTGTCAAAACTGTAAAGTCATCAAAACAAAGGAAAATCTGGGAAACTGTCACATCTAAGAGCCTAAATGACTCAATGAGACTCAATATGGTATCCTGTAACAGAAAAGGAGGTCATGCTTAAAAACTAAGGAAATCTGAATATAGTATGAATTTCAATTAATAATAATGTATCAATATTGTTTTATTAATTGTAGCAAATATACCATACAAATGTAAGATGTTGATAATAAGGGAATCTGAGTACAGAATATACGGAAACACTCTGTAGTACCTCTGTAGCCATTTTCTCTCTCTAAAACTGTTCTAAAAATAATGTTTATTTGAAAGAAAATCTATTGGTTGCCATTTGCATCTTTTCATGGAAATCAGATTCTTGTCATTTGTTTTCCTGAACTTTAGTTATATTGAAGATGACATGTTTGTGGTTCTAAGCCTATCTCTAATAAATATTTAAAGTTACATTTTTATAAACACTGAAACATAACTGTGTCTTAGGAGGAAACTTAGTACATAAATCAAATTATAATAAGCATAATCATAAAAAGAGTTAGCCACTTGACCAAATTTCTAAAACATACAAAAACACAAACTTAGATAGGCTTTTATCCATAGAGAATTACCTCCTTCTGTTTAATTCATGATAGAATATAGGTGATACATTATTAATTCATTGCATATAATATTCATATAGAATAGAATTTACTAGAGATTGCATGTCATTTATTATTTGTAATGCCTCATATTAAAGTGTTGAGATGCTTGGTTTTCTTTTTTGAAGTGCCATAGGGAAGAATATTATAATAAAAACATTCTTCATTTTGCAAAATATATTTCTGACTTTGCTCCTATTTTGCAATTGATCTAAGTTATAAAAGACAATTTGAATTGTCAGTCACTGCCTGGGCATGGCTTAAGTGATGGATTTTGTTTAGAAGAGGATGAACTAAACAAGTTTACAATAGTTCCCTCCTTCAAATTTTACAAATATTTAAACTTTATGAGGAATTTCAGTTATCACAAAAAGTGTGACATTATTCTTTCAATTACAAAAGTAGATATGCCTTTGGAAAACACTTGTTATTTTCACTAGAGTGGAAGTAACATTTCATTACTAACTTACAGTAAAAGCAATTTGAATCATTGCTTTCCGCTGAGAGAATGAACCAAAAATGAGCCTTTTAAAAATCCGTCTTGATAATTAAGTATGTAAACAGGCATGCATAATTACTTAACAAGCCATTTCATGCACCAGAAAGTAGAATATTTCAAAACTGAATAAGGAGAAATTTTTGAAAATATTAATACCTACAGGGCATGCATATATGTGTAAGCATTATTATGAAATAAAATTTTAATTATCCTACTTATCCTGGATCATTATATAGATTCAGATTTTTCCTTCTTTTCCCTTTATTTACATTTACAATGCCATTAATTTTAAAATGAGAAGTTCTGATCGTTACTTTTAATTGTGTGTTCTCTCTTTCTCTCTTTAGGTATCAAAAAGGAGTTATGTAGGGGAAGGTCCCCTTTAGCATATCAACCTATATGGTTTACACTTGATGGTATAGTTTAGAACCCTAGGACCAACTTCCCATGTTTAACCCTTTGTTCCAGGAACTACCTCTCTCTGCCCATATTCTAATCACCATGGAGGGAGTTGGCATATTCTTACAAACCACCCCCACCCCTTGACCTGCATTTGGAGAAAGTGAGTCAAATGTGGTCACTTGAAAAATAAGGTCAATCAATCCTTCCCTCAGATTTCTGGTTTTGAGACAGAGTTTTTCTTTCTTTATTAATTGAACCTGCTATATATAAAATTTGGAAGTAATTTTTGCCATGTTGCAGAAAGGTATTCTACAATTAGAGAGTAAGAAATCTAGCACAAGGGTGCCTGGGTGGCTCAGTAGGTTAAGCCTCTGCCTTCAGCTCAGGTCATGATCTCAGGGTCCTGGGATCAAGTCCCCCATTGGGCTCTCTGCTCAGCAGGGAGCCTGCTTCCTCCTCTCTCTCTGCTTGCCTCTCTGCCTACTTGTGATCTCTCTCTGTCAAATAAATAAATTCTTAAAAAAAAAAAGAAAAAAATCTAGCACAAAGAGTGGAAATGAAGGACATACTCAAAATATTCAGTGAGTCCTAGCTGTTGTTTAGACTCTGCTGTACTTGTCTTTTCAAAAGACACTATTGGTTTCCACCAACATCTCCTAAGATGCTCTTTTTTTTTTTTTTCTTTTTTTCCCCCCACCAGTTTTGGGTGTTCATTCCTTAGTTTCTTGTGTTTTGCTGCTAATTGCTTATACCTGTAGTCTTCTTCAGAGTATTGTCTTTGCCTTCAGGAGCCTCCTGACAACTTGGATAGCTTGAAGAAAACAGAGTTGAAGCTGATGAGGCCTGCTGTAGTTAATGCCTGATTAATGGAGTGATATAAAAGCTCAACTTTTTGCATAGATGAGAAACAAATGCTGAAATACAATTTATATTTCAGAGTTCCCTGGAGAACCAATATGTATCTGGCCTCACCTGAAATCACACTTTTGATGAACTTCCTCCCTGTCCTTCTTTACCCACTTCCTAATTAGTTTCTCCTGGAAGTTATTTTTCATATATTACTTGCACCCAAATCTCTGGCTAATGGCTTGGTCCTGGGAGAATGATAGCTTTTCTCTATGACTGCTCTGAGTTTGTTCATGATATTTCAGTAGATCCCTTCTTCACATCATTTAACTTGCATTGAGTTGCTATCACTTGCTTCCAAGGCAATTTTAAGAACAGCAAATCCCACTAACACACTATAAATGGAATTTAAAACAATGTGAAAAATGTGGGGGTAAAATTACTATGTAATTAATGAAATTATCTGCATCAACATGCTATAGGCTAGAGCTAATGACAACACTGGTATCCAAATTTGGGCTATATCAAATGTGGTATAATGGCTTTTCACCTTAATATTGACAATGGACACCCTCTATTTATATCACAATATCTGAAAAGGTGCTTTGGTATATTTCATTTTTTTTGGTATATTTCATTTTTATAGATAAACTACATAGAATACATTTTAGATCCAGATGTTGGTGTAAAATTTCATACATATGGAGTGACCAAAAATTGTATATGGAGTCAGCATAAGGTTGGATGAGCAATTATCACTGTTTTAGCCATTAACTAGAGAGTTTTATCCATTAGAATATTTTTAAAATTTAATTTTTTTGTGCATATTCCAAAATTCATTGTATATGCACCTCACCCAGTGATCCATGCAATACATGCCCTCTTTAATACCCACCACCAGGCTTACCCAACCTCCCACCCCCTTTGCCTCCAAAACCCTCAGTTTGATTCTCAGAGTCCACAGTCTCTCATTGTTCATCTCCCCCTCTGATTTCCCCCAACTCACTTCTCCTCGCCATCTCCCAATGTCCTCCGTGTTATTCCTTATGCTCCACAAGTAAGTGAAAACATATGATAATTGACTCTCTCTCCTTGACTTATTTCACTCAGCATAATCTCCTCTAGTCCCATCCATGTTGTTACAGAAGTTGGGTATTCATCCTTTCTGATGGAGGCATAAAACTCTATCGTATAAGTGGACCTTATCTTCTTTATCCATTCATCTGTTGAATCAATGTACAATATCAGTTGCTTTTTCCCTTTCTATATTTTCATATAGATTTCTATATGAAAATATAGAAAGGGAAATTAGAGAATTGATTCCATTTACTATTGCACCAAGAACCATGACACTTGGGAATAAACCTAACCAAAGAGGTGAAGGATCTGTACTTGAGGAACTATAGAACACCCATGAAAGAAACTGAAGAAGACATAAAAAGATGGAAGACCATTCCATGATCATCAATCAGAAGACTAAACATTGCTAAAATGTCTATACCACGTAGAGATATCTGTACTTTCAATGCCATCCCGATCAAAATTTAGGCAGCATTTTTCAAAGAGCTGGAACAAATAATCATGAAATTTGTATGGAACCAGAAGAGACCCCAAATTGCTAAGGAATTGTTGAAGAAGAAAAATAAAACTGGAGGCATCATGTTGCCTGATTTCAAGCTTTACTACAAAGCTGTGATCACCAAGACAGCATGGTACTGGCACAAAAGCAGACACATAGACCAGTGGAACAGAGTAGAGAGCCTAGATACAGACCTTCAACTCTATGGTCAAATAATCTTTGACAAAGTAGGAAAAAATATCCAGTGGAAAAAAGACAGTCTCTTCAGTAAATGGTGCTGGGAATATTGGGCAGCTATGTATATAAGAATGAAACTCAACCATTCTCTTACACCATAGACCATTATCTTACATTATCTTACACAACCATTATCTTACACAACCTTTTTACATTATCTTACACAACCATTATCTTACACAAAGATAAAATTGAAATGGATAAAATACCTCAACACACGGCAGGAAAGTATCAAAATCCTAAAGGAAAACATAGGCACTAACCTCTTCAACATTGGCCACAGCAACTTCTTTCAAGACATGTCTCCAAAGGCAAAGGAAACAAAAGTGAAAGTGAACTTTTGGGACTTCATCAAGATCAAAAGTTTCTGCACAGCAAAGGAAACAGTGAACAAAACAAAAAGACAACCCATGGAATGGGAGAAGGTATTCACAAATGACACTACAGACAAAGGGCTAATATCCAAGATCTATAAAGCTCTCCTCAAACTCAACACACACAAAACAGATAATCACATCGAAAAAATGGGCAGAAAACATGAACAGACAATTCTTCAAAGAAGACATACAAATGGCTAACAGACACATGAAGTAATGTTCATCATCATTAGCCATCAGGGAGATTCAAGTCACAACCATATTGAGATACCACCTTAAACCAGTTAGAATGGCCAAAATATAATGGAAAGTAAACAACAAGTGCTGGAGAGGATTGGAGAAAGGGGAACCCTCTTACACTGTTGGTAGGAATGCAAGTTGGTGCAGCCACATTGGAAAACAGTGTGGAGATTCCTTAAGAAATTAAAAATAGAGCTACTCTGTGACCCTGCAATTGCACTACTGAGTATTTACCCCAAAGATACAGATGTAGTGAAAAGAAGGGCCATTTGTACTCCAATATGCATAGCAGCAATGACCACATTCACCCTACTGTGGAAAAAATCCATTAGAGAAATTTATCCATTAACTAACCCATATAAATAACTGGTTCATAGCATGCAGTTAATAAATGTTCACTCTTCTTCTATTCATTTTTGTGATCATTTATTACAATGATCCTTTCCATTAATAAATACATATATATTGAAATTCTTATCATTTTATCTTTTAAAAATCAGGATTTTTTTTTTTTACTTGACACAAAAATGACCTGAAGTATGCAAGTTCTATTCTTTTCCAGTTTTCTTTCTCCTTCAAGCAATCATTAATACTTTCTACTTTCTTGTCAAAGTTGGGGAAGTCATGTAAATTTGCTAACCTAGTTGTTTGATTTTCTCCTTAACTTCAATCAATTGTTCTCAAACTTTAGCATACATCAGAATCATCTGAATGACAAATTAAAACAGATTGCTGTACCTTAACTACAGGGTATCTCCTTTTCCTTCTTCTTTTCCACCTCCTCCTCTTTCTCCTCCTTTCTCTAAGTAACAGTAGAATGTCTCCAATTGATGCTAAACAACTAAACATATTTATAGAAATGCTTATATAAAAGTATTTGACTCATTAAATTATAATTACTGTAAAAATACTTCTTATACTGTTAGACTGTCAATAATGATTTGCCAAGTGAGTGAATAACCCAACTTCTTCACACCTTTGAAGATTTTTATATATATATATATATATATATATATATATACACATATATATATACACACATATATACATGTATCTATATATATACACACATCTTCATAAATATATATACATATAATTTATACATGCTTATATAAATATATTCATAAATGTATACATACTAAATATATGTAAAATAATATTAAATATATGTATTTCTGCTTTCAGCTATTTCATTAAGATTGAAGAAGTGAAAAAATTTGGTTTTATCATTTCTTCATTCTGTATGAACTATTCCATCATTTTTGCAAAATTATGAAGGAAGGCAGTCAAGTTTTTTGCAGGTGTTTCTGATACTGTCTTTCACATTGTCTTTCCTTAACTCCTTAATATGTTCATGAATTTGAAGATATTTTGAATCAAATTTATTTTTATACTGTTGAGTTAATTTATATTCATTAAAGTCTTTTAAGGGTGGGTTAGATAAAGTGATTTTTAAAAATAAAAATGTATCCCAAATCAGTTTTAAAACTTTAGTGTAATTTTTTTTTTTTTACTTTTGATTTATTTTGAGCATGTGGCTCTTTTCAGTTTAACAGAAAACAAAACCTCTAAGAAAATCCAGGTAATAGGATTTGAGTCTTCAATAAATGAGATTTAGGTATTGTGATTGTAGGCTGCTAAAAGAAACCTACACAGTCATTAGCTCTACCCATTTTCTTTTCTTTGTCCTGATTCAGTTTGACAGCTATTTTGAGTATTACTTCTATTCAGGAGTTTCCAGCTGATAGTGGATACTATCACCAATTCATGTCAAATGCAATTTTGAAGGATTTATCTCTAGGCTTTCACATCTTTGATTCCAGATAGTATTTTCATTGTTGTAGTTTTGCTTCCTCTTCACCTAAATTTTTATAGCCTATATCAGTCAATAAGTGTTAAAAACATTAAAATTATTTAATAACATCCTAGAAATGGAAACAGATTTGAAATTATACACAGGTAGATGTGAGTTTGAATTTCAATTTTGAATTTCAATTTTTGAAGTATGTGACCTAGGTCAAATAACTCAAGTTCTCTGAAATTCTATCCATATAATAGATACATGGCTCACTATACTTCTATGAGGATTAAGCAGGAGTAGTATGTAAAATACTGAGCATAATACCTAGCACAAGCCAAGTCATATAGGATCTTCCTCACCACAACCTGCACCACCATAAGTGACTATCCTCCTCCTCTTCCTCATTCTCTTTTGGCTGTTACTGTCAATCTTGTTGTGAATTCATCTGTATCCATAGGGTCTCATAATCAACATCATTGGTGCTTCCTTAATATGCCCTATACACCATTATGTTGACATAGCTTTTATAAATTCTTTTGATGGCTAATTTTGCCACAATGGGTATACGTTTTTATTTTATTTCTCTGTATAAGCTAAACTATAGAAATTGTATAATTTGGGGTATTTATAAAAGATTTGACAATGAAAAATAATATTTATTTATAGAAATCCCATTTCATATATACCTAAGTAATATATATTCCATTCCACTTAAAACTAAATAAATAGAAAATATAGTTTCACCATGCAATTTTATCTATTAAGAATAGAAAATATTTTAATCACAGGCTCAACATAAAAATAAAACAAAGGAGAACAATGAAAATCCTTGTAATAGACTGCTGACTATTTATGTGAGTTTAGTTTGGTCTTAGTTTTAACCTTTAAAATTAAATAATTAGATCATTAATTTTCAGTTTTTATTTACTAATATAAACACTTAAGACTATAGGCTACTCACTATTTATGTTTCTAGCTACATTCAACACATTATTTAATGGTATATATTCATTATCACAGTGCACAGACTAATACTGAGACAGGAGAGCTGTAAATGATAAATTGTTGGAGGCTATAAATTAGAATTAAAAATTCTAGAAGGACAGAGTGATATGAAGTGCACCACACTTTTGTGATTTCTACCTCCAGAATCTCTCCCAAGTTCACACAGTGAATATCAGAGAAAAATCCCCGTATGCTTCCAATAGGCAGCAGGGAAATGTAATCATATTGAAATATGTCAGAGTAATTTGTTCTTCCTAACAAGGTCTGTGCTCAGAAGAAATTATTTACCAAAATATAGCCTATGTGAGGGAAGGAGAATACCCAATTCCAGCCCCATCTAGCCATCCTGTCCCATCTAAGACTGAGAGATCATCATAGGACTATACAATGTTATCCTTTCTACTGCCACATATCACCACTACATTACTAAAGACTTATTTACTATAGTTTCTTTTAATGAGAAGATACATTCATCTTTGAACAAAAAGCAGAAAAAATAGTTTGAAGAGACTACAAGCATCATAACTAGACTCAGATATGGATGCTGAAGCTCAGATCATAATTAAAAAAAAAAAAAACTGAACAATGCTAAAGCCCTTAATTTAAAAATTAGACAACATTCAAGGATGGATAGACAATGAAAGCATAGATATGGAAATTCTCAGAAAGAATCTAAAAGAAATTTTAGGTATCATAAACACTTCCAACAGAAGTAAAGAATGCCTTTGATTGTCTCATTAACATCCTGAACATGGATGAAGAAAGAATCTCTGAACTTGAGGATATGACAATAGAAACTCCCAAAACTGAAAAACAGAACAACAACTAAAACAAAAACAAGAAAACTGAAGAAATAAGCAGCAACAACAAAACCCAGAAGACAATATTTGAGAAAAGTAAGACATCTACAAATGATACAGTATTAATAGAATGGGAAAATTAGGAAGAAAAGAAAGTGGTAAAAGAAAAGAAGCAATATGTAAAGCAATACTGTCTGAAAATTTTCTTGAATTAATGTCAAATATCAAATCACATATCTAGGCAATACTCCCTACCTAACCGCTAACAATTCATCCTGCCCTGATAGTCTCCTGAAGGCACAGTTCTAGCAGGCTTCAGCTCCAAGTCCCCTCCCACAGCTGATCCCTTTCTTTTCTTTCTTTTTTTTTCTTTCTTTTCTTTCTTTCTTTCTTTCTTTCTTTCTTTCTTTCTTTCTTTCTTTCTTTCTTTCTCTCTTTCTTTTTTCTTTCTTTCTCTTTCTTTCTTTCTTTCGTTCTTTCGTTCTTTCTTTCTTTCTCTCATTTTTGATTAACATGTAATGTACTATTACCTCCAGGGGCACAGGTCTGTGAATCACCAGGTCTACACATTTCACAGCACTCACCATAGCACACACCCTCTCCAATGTCCACAACCCAACCACCCTCTCCCTACCCCTCTCCTCCCAGCAACACGCAGTTTGTTTTTGCAAGATTAAGAGTCTCTTATGTTTTGTCTCTCTCCTGATCCCATCTTGTTTCACGTATTCTTTTCCTACCCTCTAAGCCCCCCTAGTTGCCTCTCAACTTTCTAATATCAGGGAGATCATATGATAATTGTCTTACTCTGATTGACTCATTTTGCTAAGCATAATACCCTCTAGATCTATCCACGTCATCGCAAATGGCAAGATTTAATTTCTTTCAATGGCTGCATAGTATTCCACTATATATATACCAACTCTTCTTTATCCATTCATCTGTTGATGGACGTCTAGGTTCTTTCCATAGTTTGGCTATTGTAGACATTGCTGCTATAAACATTCAGGTGCACATGCCCCTTCAGATCACTACGTTTGTTTCTTTAGGGTAAATACCCAGTAGTACAATTTCTGGGTCACAGGGTAGCTCTATTTTCAACTTTTTGAGGAACCTCCATGCTGTTTTCCAGAGTGGTTGCACCATCCTGCATTCCCACCAACAGTGTAGGAGGGTTCCCCTTTCTCTGCATCCTTGCCAGCATCTGTCATTCCCTGACTTGTTAATTTTAACCACTCTAACTGGTGTGAAGTAGTATCTGATTGTGGTTTTGATTTGTATTTCCATGATGCTGAGTGATGTGGAGCACTTTCTCATGTGTCTGTTAGCCATCTGGATGTCTTCTTTGCAGAAATGTCTGTTCATGTCCTCTGCCCATTTCTTGATTGGATTATTTGTTCTTTGGGTGTTGAATTTGATAAGTTCTTTATAGATTTTGAATACTGGCCCATTGTCAGTTGTCTTTTCTTTTGTTAACTGCTTCCTTTGCTGTACAAAAACTTTTGATCTTGGTGAAATCCCAATAGTTCATTTTTGTCCTTGCTTCCCTTGCCTTTGATGATGTTCCTAAGAAGAAGTTGCTGTGGCTAAAGTCGAAGAGGTTGCGGCCTGTGTTCTCCTCAAGGATTTGGATGGATTCCTTTCTCACATTGAGGTCCTTCATCCATTTTGAGTCTATTTTCCTGTGTGGTGTAAGGAAATGGTCCAATTTCATTTTTCTGCATGTGGCTGTCCAATTTTCCCAACACCAGT